>NC_136487.1:115679870-115939870 GCF_053919585.1 Euprymna scolopes
GATTCAACAACACTGACGAGTCGTTGACGGCGAAACACGTGTCAGTGGATAATTATATTTTAAAACTCTCTCTCTATATATATATGTGTGTGTGTGTGTGTGTGTGTGTGTGTGTGTGTGTGTGTGTGTGTGTGAGTGTGTGTGTGTGATATTTACTGATGAGAAGACTTTGTTTTATAAAATCAAATGATAAAATTATTGTTCAAGACGTATTGTCTATTTCAATAAAAACATTGTTTCCGAAACGATCGTACAATTAATTGATTCTGTTTGTTTTTCCTTTTGGAACCGATTTTTAATTATAAATCACGAATCACTTTACTCAATATTAAAATAGCTCTAGGATAGAGCTTATTATATATCTACATTAAAACGAGTACTGTTTTCTTTTAATTGTATTAATGCATTTACTGATACATTAAAATAAACTCCGCTCTTTAGACTGTTGTTATAATTTCCTCAATATATATATATATATATATATATATATATATATATAAGTGAGAATGTGTGTGTTTGTAAGGGTAATTCCCAACCTATATACTCAACGAATTTTTATTTACAGACATGAAATTTGGTAAATATGTTATGTAAAAAGAAACGGACGCCAGGAAGTAAAACAGCAAACAAGATAAGTTTCAAAATGAGATTTGGAAAATGTTAGAATCGAACCCAGTAAGAAAAGTTTACAAAAAGAATACATATTGAAATTCTAGGAATACAGAACGATTGTCATTGTTCTCGCAAATAACTAAATATCATTTACGTCAGAGATAAATACTTAATTTAGGAATGCAGTTGATTGTTCGTTCTTTTAGAAATAACTGGATATTAAATATGTCAGTTAAAAGAATGGACAATACGAGTTTAGAAATAATGATTAACAAAATAGGTTACAAACGATACAATTCAATTTAGGAATTTCTTTGTTACTAGAGGTGTGTGGATGCATGTGCAAAGCGTACGTGTAATTTGAAACGCGAGAGAGTCACATTGTTTCACCGCGCCTCTGACGTCATCAAGAAAGGAGATTGCCAATATATTGAGAAAGGATACGAAGTTAGACCCATAGTCAGATAGAGGGTCGGGGCCGATGCCGTTGGAGGCGACGGTGGGAAGATACAACAATGCAATCTTAAAAGCTTGAATGTCTGACCATATGTAAACAGCATATAAAGGACATTATAATCACAATCGTCATGATGTAAACAGCTGATATGAATAAAGAATCGACTAATATTTGTAAACTTATCTCGTCGTCGTTAATACGACTGAAAGGAAAAGGTCTTTTTTTTTCATCATCTTGAAATGTCTCCCCGCCATCATTAATAATGTATACCCCCCCCCTATATGCGTTAACAAAAACTGTTTCATAAAGATCCCTCACATCGTATTAATAATATAAAGTCCGCCAAGAATCATCACAGTAATCGTCAAGATGTAAACAGCATAAAAATGACAATATCATCACAATCATAATGATGTAAACAGCATATAAATGACATTATTATCACCATCATGAACATGGAAACAGCATATAAATGACAAAATCATCACAATCGTCATGATGGAAAGACTATATAAATGACATTATCATCACACTCGTCATGATGGAAAGAGCATATACATGACATTATCATCACAATCGTCATGATGTAAACAATGTATAAATGACATTATCATCAACATCGTCATGATTGAAAGACCATATAAATGACATTACCATAACAATCGTCATGATGAAAAGACTATATAAATGACATTATCATCACAATCGTCATGATGTAAACAGTATATAAATGACATTATCACCACAATTGTCATGATGTAAACAGCATATAAATGACATTATCATCACAATCGTCATGATGTAAACAGTATATACATGACAGTATAACCACAATCGTCATGATGTAAACAGCATATAAATGACATTATCATCACAATCGACATGAGGTAAACAGCATATAAATGACATTATACTCCCAATCCTCATGATGTAAATAGCATATAAATGACATTATCATCACAATCCTCATGATGTAAATAGCATATAAATGACATTATCATCACAATCGTCATAATGTAAATAGCATATACATGACATTATCATCACAATCGTCATGATGTAAACAGCATATAAATGACAATATCATCACAATCATAATGATGTAAACAGCATATAAATGACATTATAATCACAATCATGAACATGTAAACAGCATATAAATTACAAAATCATCACAATCGTAATGATGGAAAGTCAATATAAATGACATTATCATCACACTCGTCATGGTGGAAAGAGCATATAAATGACATTATCATCACAATCGTCATGATGTAAACAGCATATAAATGACATTATCATCAACATCGTCATGATAAAAACGGCATATAAATGACATTATCATCACAATCGTCATGATTAAAACAGAATATAAATGACATTATCATCACAATCGTCATGATTAAAACAGAATATACATGACATTATCATCACAATCGTCATGATGTAAACAGCATATACATGACATTATCATCACAATCGTCATGATGTAAACAGCATATAAATGACATTATCATAACAATCGTCATGATGTAAACAGCATATAAATGACATTATCATCACAATCGTCATGATGTAAACAGCATATAAATGACATTATCATCACAATCGTCATGATGTAAACAGAATATAAATGACATTATCATAACAATCGTCATGATGTAAACAGGATATTAATGACATTATCATCAACATCGTCATGATTGTAAGAGCATAAAGATTACATTAGCATCACAATCGTCATAATTGAATAAGCACCTGAATGACATTATCATCACAATCGTAATGATGTAAACAGCATATAAATGACATTCTCATCAAAATCGACATGATGTAGACAATAGATAAATGATAATATCATCACTATCGTAAAGATGTAAACAGCATATAAATTACATTATCATCACAATCGTCATGATGTAAACAGAATATACATTACAATATCATCACAATCGTCATAATGTAAAGAGCACCTGAATGTAATTATCATCACAATCGTCATAATGTAAACAGTATATAAATGACAATATAATCACAATCGAAATTATGGAAAGAGGAGAAAAATGACATTATCATCACAATCGCCATGATGTAAACAGCATGTAAATTACATTATAATCACAATCGTCATAATGTAAACAGCATATAAATTACATCACCATCACAATCGTCATGATGTAAACAGCATATAAATGACATTATCATTACAATCGTCATGATGTAAACAGCATATAAATGACATTATCATCACAATCGTCATGATGTAAACAGCATATAAATGACATTAACATCACAATCGTCATGATGTAAACAGCATATAAATGACATTATCATCACAATCGTCATGATGTAAACAGCATATAACTGACATTATCATCACAATCGTCATGATGTAAACAGCATATAAATGACATTATCATCACACTCGTCATGATGTAAACAGCATAAAAATGACATTATCATCACAATCGTCATGATTAAAACGGCATATAAATGACATTATCATCACAATCGTCATGATGTAAACAGCATATAAATTACATTATCATCACAATCGTCATGATGTAAACAGCATATAAATGACATTATCATCACAATCGTCATGATGTAAACAGCATATAAATGACATTATCATCACAATCGTCACGATTAAAACAGCATATAAATGACATTATCATCACACTCGTCATGATAGAAAGAGCATATAAATGACATTATCATCACAATCGTCATGATGTAAACAGCATATAAATGACATTATCATCACCATCGTCATGATGGAAAGAGCATATACATGACATTATCATCACAATCGTAATGATGTAAACAGCGTATAAATGACATTATCATCACACTCGTAATGATGTAAACAGCATATAAATTACATTATCATCACAATCGTCACGATTAAAACAGCATATAAATGACATTATCATCACACTCGTCATGATGGAAAGAGCATATAAATGACATTATCATCACAATCGTCATGATGGAAAGAGCATATACATAACATTATCATCACAATCGTAATGATGGAAAGAGCATATACATTACATTATCATCACAATCGTCATGATGTAAACAGCATATAAATGACAATATCATCACAATTATAATGATGTAAACAGCATATAAATGACATTATCATCACAATCATGAACATGTAAACAGCATATAAATGACAAAATCATCACAATCGTAATGATGGAAAGTCAATATAAATGGCATAATCATCACAATCGTCATGATGGAAAGAGCATATAAATGACATTATCATCAACATCGTCATGATAAAAACGGCATATAAATGACATTATCATCACAATCGTCATGATTAAAACAGAATATAAATGACATTATCATCACAATCGTCATGATTAAAACAGAATATACATAACATTATCATCACAATCGTCATGATGTAAACAGCATATACATGACAATCTCATCACAATAGTCATGATGTAAACAGCATATACATGACATTATCATCACACTCGTCATGATGTAAACAGCATAAAAATGACATTATCATCACAATCGTCATGATTAAAACGGCATATAAATGACATTATCATCACACTCGTCATGATGTAAACAGTATATAAATGACATTATAATCACAATCGTCATGATGTAAACAGCATATAAATGACATTATCATCACAATCGTCATGATGTAAACAGCATATAAATGACATTATAATAACACTCGTCATGATGTAAACAGCATAAAAATGACATTATCATCACAATCGTCATGAGTAAAACGTCATATAAATGACATTATCATTACACTCGTCATGATGTAAACAGCATATAAATGACATTATCATCACAATCGTCATGATGTAAACAGCATATAAATGACATTATCATCACAATCGTCATGATGTAAAGAGCATATAAATGACATTATCATCACAATCGTCATGATAAACGGCATATAAATGACATTATCATCACAATCGTCATGATTAAAACAGCATACAAATGACATTATCATCAACATCGTCATGATTGAAAGAGCATAAAAATTACATTAGCATCACAATCGTCATAATAGAAAGAGCACATGAATGACATTATCATCACAATCGTCAAGATGTAGACAATAGATAAATGACATTATCATCACAATCGTCATGATGTAAACAGAATATAAATGACATTATCAACACAATCGTCATTATTTAAACAGCATATAAATGCCATTATCATCACAATCGTCATGATGTAAACAGAATGAGAATGACATCATCATCACAATCGTCATGATGTAAACAACATATAAATGACAATATAATCACAATCGTCATGATGTAAACAACATATAAATGACAATATCATCACAATCATCATTATGTTAACAGGATATTAATGACATTATCATCAACATCGTCATGATTGTAAGAGCATAAAGATTACATTAGCATCACAATCGTCATAATTGAATAAGCACCTGAATGACATTATCATCACAATCGTAATGATGTAAACAGCATATAAATGACATTCTCATCAAAATCGACATGATGTAGACAATAGATAAATGGTAATATCATCACTATCGTAAAGATGTAAACAGCATATAAATTACATTATCATAACAATCGTCATGATGTAAACAGAATATACATTACAATATCATCACAATCGTCATAATGTAAAGAGAACCTGAATGACATTATCATCACAATCGTCATAATGTAAACAGTATATAAATGACAATATAATCACAATCGTAATTATGGAAAGAGGAGAAAAATGACATTATCATCACAATCGCCATGATGTAAACAGCATGTAAATTACATTATAATCACAATCGTCATAATGTAAACAGCATATAAATTACATCACCATCACAATCGTCATTATGTAAACAGCATATAAATGACATTATCATCACAATCGTCATGATGTAAACAGCATATAAATGACATTATCATCACAATCGTCATGATGTAAACAGCATATAAATGACATTATCATTACAATCGTCATGATGTAAACAGCATATAAATGACATTATCATCACAATCGTCATGATGTAAACAGCATATAAATGACATTATCATCACACTCGTCATGATGTAAACAGCATAAAAATGACATTATCATCACAATCGTCATGATTAAAACGGCATATAAATGACATTATCATCACAATCGTCATGATGTAAACAGCATATAAATTACATTATCATCACAATCGTCATGATGTAAACAGCATATAAATGACATTATCATCACACTCGTCATGATGTAAACAGCATATAAATGACATTATCATCACAATCGTCACGATTAAAACAGCATATAAATGACATTATCATCACACTCGTCATGATAGAAAGAGCATATAAATGACATTATCATCACAATCGTCATGATGTAAACAGCATATAAATGACATTATCATCACAATCGTCATGATGGAAAGAGCATATACATGACATTATCATCACAATCGTAATGATGTAAACAGCGTATAAATGACATTATCATCACACTCGTAATGATGTAAACAGCATATAAATTACATTATCATCACAATCGTCACGATTAAAACAGCATATAAATGACATTATCATCACACTCGTCATGATGGAAAGAGCATATAAATGACATTATCATCACAATCGTCATGATGGAAAGAGCATATACATAACATTATCATCACAATCGTAATGATGGAAAGAGCATATACATGACATTATCATCACAATCGTCATGATGTAAACAGCATATAAATGACAATATCATCACAATCATAATGATGTAAACAGCATATAAATGACATTATCATCACAATCATGAACATGTAAACAGCATATAAATGACAAAATCATCACAATCGTAATGATGGAAAGTCAATATAAATGGCATAATCATCACAATCGTCATGATGGAAAGAGCATATAAATGACATTATCATCAACATCGTAATGATAAAAACGGCATATAAATGACATTATCATCACAATCGTCATGATTAAAACAGATTATAAATGACATTATAATCACAATCGTCATGATTAAAACAGAATATACATAACATTATCATCACAATCGTCATGATGTAAACAGCATATACATGACATTATCATCACAATAGTCATGATGTAAACAGCATATACATGACATTATCATCACACTCGTCATGATGTAAACAGCATAAAAATGACATTATCATCACAATCGTCATGATTAAAACGGCATATAAATGACATTATCATCACACTCGTCATGATGTAAACAGTATATAAATGACATTATAATCACAATCGTCATGATGTAAACAGCATAAAAATGACATTATCATCACAATCGTCATGATGTAAACAGCATATAAATGACATTATAATCACACTCGTCATGATGTAAAGAGCATATAAATGACATTATCATCACAATCGTCATGATAAACGGCATATAAATGACATTATCATCACAATCGTCATGATTAAAACAGCATACAAATGACATTATCATCAACATCGTCATGATTGAAAGAGCATAAAAATTACATTAGCATCACAATCGTCATAATAGAAAGAGCACATGAATGACATTATCATCACAATCGTCAAGATGTAGACAATAGATAAATGACATTATCATCACAATCGTCATGATGTAAACAGAATATAAATGACATTATCAACACAATCGTCATTATTTAAACAGCATATAAATGCCATTATCATCACAATCGTCATGATGTAAACAGAATGAGAATGACATCATCATCACAATCGTCATGATGTAAACAACATATAAATGACAATATAATCACAATCGTCATGATGTAAACAACATATAAATGACAATATCATCACAATCATCATGATGTAAACAGGATATTAATGACATTATCATCAACATCGTCATGATTGTAAGAGCATAAAGATTACATTAGCATCATAATCGTCATAATTGAATAAGCACCTGAATGACATTATCATCACAATCGTAATGATGTAAACAGCATATAAATGACATTCTCATCAAAATCGACATGATGTAGACAATAGATAAATGATAATATCATCACAATCGTAAAGATGTAAACAGCATATAAATTACATTATTATTCGTCATGATGTAAACAGAATATACATTACAATATCATCACAATCGTCATAATGTAAAGAGCACCTGAATGACATTATCATCACAATCGTCATAATGTAAACAGTATATAAATGACAATATAATCACAATCGTAATTATGGAAAGAGGAGAAAAATGACATTATCATCACAATCGCCATGATGTAAACAGCATGTAAATTACATTATAATCACAATCGTCAAAATGTAAACAGCATATAAATTACATCACCATCACAATCATCATGATGTAAACAGCATATAAATGACATTATCATCACAATCGTCATGATGTAAACAGCATATAAATGACATTATCATAACAATCGTCATGATGTAAACAGCATATAAATGACATTAACATCACAATCGTCATGATGTAAAAAGCTTATAAATGACATTATCATCACAATCGTCATGATGTAAACAGCATATAAATGACATTAACATCACAATCGTCATGATGTAAACAGCATATAAATGACATTATCATCACAATCGTCATGATGTAAACAGCATATAAATGACATTAACATCACAATCGTCATGATGTAAACAGCATATAAATGACATTATCATCACAATCGTCATGATGTAAACAGCATATAAATGAAATTAACATCACAATCGTCATGATATAAACAGCATATAAATAACATTATCATCACAATCATCACGATGAAAACAGCATATAAATGACATTATCATAACAATCGTCACGATGTAAACAGCATATAAATGACATTATCATCAGAATCGTCATGATGTAAACAGCATATAAATAACATTATCATCACAATCATCACGATGAAAACAGCATATAAATGACATTATCATAACAATCGTCATGATGTAAACAGCATATAAATGACATTATCATCACAATCGTCATGATGTAAACAGCATATAAATGACATTATCATCACAATCCTTATGATGTAATCCGCATATAAATGACATTATCATCACAATCGTCATGATGTAAACAGCATATAAATGACATTATCATAACAATCGTCACGATGTAAACAGCATATAAATGACATAATCACAATCGTCATGATGTAAACAGCATATAAATGACATTATCATAACAATCGTCATGATGTAAACAGCATATAAATGACATTATCATAACAATCGTCATGATGTAAACAGCATATAAATGACATTATCATCACAATCGTCATGATGTAAACAGCATATAATGACATTATCATCACAATCGTCACGATGTAAACAGCATATAAATGACATTATCATCACACTCGTCATGATGTAAACAGAATATAATGACATTATCATCACAATCGTCATGATGTAAACAGCATATAAATGACATTATCCTAACAATCGTCACGATGTAAACAGCATATAAATGACATTATAATCACAAACGTCATGATGTAAACAGCATATAAATGACATTATCATAACAATCGTCATGATGTAAACAGCATATTAATGACATTATCATAACAATCGTCACGATGTAAACAGCATATAAATGACATTATCATCACAATCGTCATGATGTAAACAGCATATAATGACATTATCATCACAATCGTCATGATATAAACAGCATATAAATGACATTATCATAACAATCGTCACGATGAAAACAGCATATAAATGACATTATCATAACAATCGTCATGATGTAAACAGCATATAAATGACATTATCATAACAATCATCACGATGTAAACCGCATATAAATGACATTATCATCAACATCGACACGATGTAGACAATAGATAAATGATAATATCATCACAATCGTCAAGATATAAAGAGCATATAAATGACATTATCATCACAATCGTCATGATGTAAACAGAATATACATTACAATATCATCACAATCGTCATAATGTAAAGAGCACCTGAATTATATTATCATCACAATCGTCATAATGTAAACAGTATATAAATGACAATATAATCGATATCGTAATTATGGAAAGAGCAGAAAAATGACATTATCATCACAATCGCCATGATGTAAACAGCATGTAAATTACATTATAATCACAATCGTCATAATGTAAACAGCATATAAATGACAATATAATCACAATCGTCATGATGTAAACAGCATATAAATTACATTAACATCACAATCGTCATGATGTAGACAGCATATAAATGACATTATCATCACAATCGTCATGATGTAAACAGCATATAAATGACATTATCATCACAATCGTCATGATGTAAACAGCATATAAATGACATTAACATCACAATCGTCATGATGTAAACATCATATAAATGACATTAACATCACAATCGTCATGATATAAACAGCATATAAATGACATTAACATCACAATCGTCATGATGTAAACAGCATATAAATAACATTATCATCACAATCGTCACGATGAAAACAGCATATAAATGACATTATCATAACAATCGTCATCATGTAAACAGCATATAAATGACATTATCATCACAATCGTCATGATGTAAACAGCATATAAATGACATTATCATCACAATCCTTATGATGTAAACAGCATATAAATGACATTATCATAACAATCGTCATGATGTAAACAGCATATAAATGACATTATAATAACAATCGTCACGATGTAAACAGAATATAAATGACATAATCACAATCGTCATGATGTAAACAGCATATAAATGACATTATCATAACAATCGTCATGATGTAAACAGCATATAAATGACATTATCATAACAATCGTCATGATGTAAACAGCATATAAATGACATTATCATCACAATCGTCATGATGTAACCAGCATATTATGACATTATCATCACAATCGTCACGATGTAAACAGCATATAAATGACATTATCATCACACTCGTCATGATGTAAACAGCATATAATGACATTATCATCACAATCGTCATGATGTAAACAGCATATAAATGACATTATCCTAACAATCGTCACGATGTAAACAGCATATAAATGACATTATCATCACAATCGTCATGATGTAAACAGCATATAAATGACATTATCATCACACTCGTCATGATGTAAACAGCATATAAATAACATTATAATCACAATCGTCACGATGTAAACAGAATATAAATGACATTATCATCACAATCGTCACGATGTAATCAGCATATAAATGACATTATCATAACAATCGTCACGATGTAAACAGCATATAAATGACATTATCATCACAATCGTCATGATGTAAACAGCATATAATGACATTATCATCACAATCGTGATGATGTAAACAGCATATAAATTACATTATCATCACAATCGTCATGATGTAAACAGCATATAATGACATTATCATCACAATCGTCATGATGTAAACAGCATATAAATGACATTATCATAACAATCGTCACGATGTAAACAGCATATAAATGACATTATAATCACAATCGTCATGATGTAAACAGCATATAAATGACATTATCATAACAATCGTCATGATGTAAACAGCATATAAATGACATTATCATAACAATCGTCACGATGTAAAAAGCATATAAATGACATTATCATCACAATCGTCATGATGTAATCAGCATATAATGACATTATCATCACAATCGTCATGATGTAAACAGCATATAAATTACATTATCATAACAATCGTCACGATGTAAACCGCATATAAATGACATTATCATCACAATCGTCATGATGTAAACAGTATATAAATGACATTATCATAACAATCGTCACGATGTAAACAGCAAATAAATTGCATTATCATAACAATCGTCACGATGTAAACAGCATATAAATGACATTATCATAACAATCGTCATGATGTAAACAGCATATAAATGACATTATCAAAACAATCGTCATGATGTAAACAGCATATAAATTACATTATCATCACAATCGTCATGATGTAAACAGCATATAAATGACATTATCATCACAATCGTCATGATGTAAACAGCATATAAATGACATTATCATCACAATCGTCATGATGTAAACAGCATATAAATGACATTATCATAAAAATCGTCATGATGTAAACAGCATATAAATGACATTATTATAACAATCGTCATGATGTAAACAGCATATAAAAAACATTATCATCACAATCGTCATGATGTAAACAGCATATAAATGACATTATCATCACAATCGTCATGATGTAAACAGCATATAAATGACATTATCATCACACTCGTCATGATTTAAACAGCATTTAAATGACATTATCATAACAATCGTCACGATGTAAACAGCATATAAATGACATTAACATCACAATATTCATGATGTAAACAGCATATAAATGACATTATCATCACAATCGTCATGATGTAAACAGCATATAAATGACATTATCATCACAATCGTCATGATGTAAAGAGCAGATAAATGACATTATCATAACAATCGTCACGATGTAAAGAGCATATAAATGACATTATCATCACAATCTTCATGATGTAAACAGTATATAAATGACATTACCATCACAATCGTCATGATGTAAACAGCATATAAATGACATTATCATCACAATCGTAATGATGTAAACAGCATATAAATGACATAATCATCACAATCGTCATGATGTAAACAGCATATAAATGACATTATCATCACAATCGTGATGATGTAAACAGCATATAAATGACATTATCATCACAATCGTCATGATGTAAACAGCATATAAATGACATTATCATCACAATCGTCATGATGTAAACAGTATATAAATGGCATTACCCTTACAATCGTCATGATGTACACAGAATTTAAATGACATTATCATTACAATCGTCATGATGTAAACAGCATATAAATGATATTATCATCAACATCGTCATGATGTAAACAGCATATAAATGACATTATAATCACAATCGTCACGATGTAAACAGCATATAAATGACATTATCATCACAATCGTCACGATGTAATCAGCATATAAATGACATTATCATAACAATCGTCACGATGTAAACAGCATATAAATGACATTATCATCACAATCGTCATGATGTAAACAGCATATAATTACATTATCATCACAATCGTCACGATGTAAACAGCATATAAATTCCATTATCATCACGATCGGCATGATGTAAACAGCATATAATGACATTATCATCACAATCGTCATGATGTAAACAGCATGCAAATGACATTATCATAACAATCGTCACGATGTAAACAGCATATAAATGACATAATAATCGCAATCGTCATGATGTAAACAGCATATAAATGACATTATAATAACAATCATCATTATGTAAACAGCATATAAATGACATTATCATAACAATCGTCACGATGTAAACAGCATATAAATGACATTATCATCACAATCGTCATGATGAAAACAGCATATAATGACATTATCATCACAATCGTCATGATGTAAACAGCATATAAATTACATTATCATAACAATCGTCACGATGAAAACAGCATATAAATGACATAATCATCACAATCGTCATGATGTAAACAGCATATAAATTACATTATCATAACAATCGTCACGATGTAAACCGCATATAAATGACATTATCATCACAATCGTCATGATTTAAACAGCATATAAATGACATTATCATAACAATCGTCACGATGTAAACAGCATATAAATGACATTATCATAACAATCGTCACGATGTAAACAGCATATAAATGACATTATCATAACAATCGTCATGATGTAAACAGCATATAAATGACATTATCAAAACAATCGTCATGATGTAAACAGCATATAAATGATATTATCATCACAATCGTCATGATGTAAACAATATATAAATAACATTATCATCACAATCCTCATGATGTAAACAGTATATAAATGACATTATCCTCACAATCGTCATGATGTAAACAGTATATAAATGACATTATCCTCACAATCGTCATGATGTAAACAGTATATAAATGACATTATCATCACAATCCTCATGATGTAAACAATATATAAATAACATTATCATCACAATCGTCATGATGTAAAAAGTATATAAATGACATTATCATCACAATCGTCATGATGTAAACAGTATATAAATGACATTATCATCACAATCCTCATGATGTAAACAGTATATAAATGACATTATCATCACAATCGTCATGATGTAAACAGTATATAAATGACATTATCATCACAATGCCCATGATGTAAACAGTATATAAATGACATTATCATCACAATCGTCATGATGTAAACAGTATATAAATGACGTTATCATCACAATCGTCATGATGTAAACAGCATATAAATAACATTATCATCACAATCGTCATGATGTAAACAGTATATAAATGACATTATCATCACAATCGTCATGATGTAAACAGTATATAAATGACATTATCATCACAATCCTCATGATGTAAACAATATATAAATAACATTATCATCACAATCGTCATGATGTAAAAAGTATATAAATAACATTATCATCACAATCGTCATGATGTAAAAAGTATATAAATGACATTATCATCACAATCGTCATGATGTAAAAAGTATATAAATGACATTATCATCACAATCGTCATGATGTAAACAGTATATAAATTACATTATCTTCACAATCCTCATTATGTAAACAGTATATAAATGACATTATCATCACAATCCTCATGATGTAAACAGTATATAAATGACATTATCATCACAATCGTCATGATGTAAACAGTATATAAATTACATTATCCTCACAATCATCATGATGTAAACAGTATATAAATTACATTATCCTCACAATCATCATGATGTAAACAGTATATAAATGACATTATCATCACTATCGTCATGATGTAAACAGTATATAAATTACATTATCATCACAATCATCATGATGTAAACAGTATATAAATTACATTATCCTCACAATCATCATGATGTAAACAGTATATAAATGACATTATCATAACAATCGTCATGATGTAAACAGTATATAAATGACATTATCATCACAATCGGCATGATGTAAACAGTATATAAATGACATTATCATCACAATCCTCATGATGTAAACAGTATATAAATGACATTATCATCACAATCGTCATGATGTAAACAGTATATAAATAACATTATCCTCACAATCCTCATGATGTAAACAGTATATAAATGACATTATCATCACAATCGTCATGATTTAAACAGTATATAAATGACATTATCCTCACAATCGTCAGGATGTAAACAGTATATAAATTACATTATCATCACAATCGTCATGATGTAAACAGTATATAAATGACATTATCCTCACAATCCTCATGATGTAAACAGTATATAAATGACATTATCATCACAATCGTCATGATGTAAACAGTATATAAATGACATTATCCTCACAATCGTCATGATGTAAACAGTATATAAATGACATTATCATCACAATCGTCATGATGTAAACAGGATATAAATGACATTATCCTCACAATCCTCATGATGTAAACAGTATATAAATGATATTATCATCACAATCGTCATGATGTAAACAGTATATAAATAACATTATCATCACAATCCTAAAGATGTATACAGTATATAAATGACATTATCATCACAATCGTCATTATGTAAACAGTATATAAATGACATTATCATCACAATCGTCATGATTTAAACAGTATATAAATGACATTATCCTCACAATCGTCAGGATGTAAACAGTATATAAATTACATTATCATCACAATCGTCATGATGTAAACAGTATATAAATGACATTATCATCACAATCCTCATGATGTAAACAGTATATAAATGACATTATCATCACAATCGTCATGATGTAAACAGTATATAAATAACATTATCATCACAATCCTCATGATGTATACAGTATATAAATGACATTATCATCACAATCGTCATTATGTAAACAGTATATAAATGACATTATCATCACAATCGTCATGATTTAAACAGTATATAAATGACATTATCCTCACAATCGTCAGGATGTAAACAGTATATAAATTACATTATCATCACAATCGTCATGATGTAAACAGTATATAAATGACATTATCCTCACAATCCTGATGATGTAAACAGTATATAAATGACATTATCATCACAATCGTCATGATGTAAACAGTATATAAATGACATTATCCTCACAATCGTCATGATGTAAACAGTATATAAATGACATTATCATCACAATCGTCATGATGTAAACAGTATATAAATGACATTATCATCACAATCCTCATGATGTAAACAGTATATAAATGACATGATCATCACAATCGTCATGATGTAAACAGTATATAAATGACATTATCCTCACAATCGTCATGATGTAAACAGTATATAAATGACATTATCCTCACAATCCTGATGATGTAAACAGTATATAAATGACATTATCATCACAATCGTCATGATGTAAACAGTATATAAATGACATTATCATCACAATCGTCATGATGTAAACAGTATATAAATGACATTATCCTCACAATCCTCATGATGTAAACAGTATATAAATGACATTATCATCACAATCGTCATGATGTAAACAGTATATAAATGACATTATCCTCACAATCGTCATGATGTAAACAGTATATAAATGGCATTATCATCACAATCGTCATGATGTAAACAGCATATAAATGACATTATCATCACAATCGTCATGATGTAAACAGCATATAAATGACATAAACATCACAATCGTCATGATCTAAACAGTATATAAATGGCATTACCATCACAATCGTCATGATCTAAACAGAATTTCAATGACATTATCATTACAATCGTCATGATGTAAACAGCATATAAATGATATTATCATCACAATCGTCATGATGTAAACAGCATATATATGACATTATCATCACAATTGTCATGATGTAAACAGCATATAAATGACATTATCATCACAATCGTCATGATGTAAACAGAATGAAAATGACATTATCCTCACAATCGTCATGATGTAAACAGCATATAAATTACATTATCATCAACATCGTCATGATGTAAACAGCATATAAATGACATTATCATCAAAATCGTTATGATGTAAACAGCATATAAATTACATTATCATCACAATCGGTATGATGTAAACAGCATATAAATGATATTATCATCACAATCGTCATGATGTAAACAGCATATAAATGACATTATCATCACAATCGTCATGATGTAAACAGCATATAAATGACATTATAATCACAATCGTCATGATGTAAACAGAATGAAAATGACATTATCATCACAATCGTCATGATGTAAACAGAATTAAAATGACATTATCATCACAATCGTCATGATGTAAACAGAATTAAAATGACATTATCATCACAATCGTCATGATGTAAACAGAATACATAATGACATTATCATCACAATTGTTATGATGTAAACAGCATATAAATGACAATATCATCACAATCGTCATGATTGAAGGAGAATAGCACTGCCATTATCATCACAATCTTCATGATTGAAGCAGTATATAAATTATATTATCATCACAATATTCATGATTGAAGCAGTATATAAATGACATTATCATCACAATCGTCATGATTTGGACAGCATGTAAATGACATTGTCATCACAATCATCATGATGTGAACAGAATGAAAATTACATTATCATCACAATCGTCATGATGTAAACAGAATTAAAATGACATTATTATCACAATCGTCATTATTTAAACAGAATGAAAATGACATTATCATCACAATCGTCATTATGTAAACAGAATAAATAATGACATTATCATTACAATTGTTATGATGTAAACAGCATATAAATGACAATATCATCACAATCGTCATGATTGAAGGAGCATATCACTGCCATTATCATCACAATATTCATGATTGAGGCAGTATATAAATGACATTATCATCACAATCGTCATGATTTGAACAGCATGTAAATTACATTATCATCACAATCATTATGATGTGAACAGCATATAAATGACATTATCATCACAATCGTCATGATGGAAGGAGCATATCACTGCTATTATCATCACAATCTTCATGATTGAAGCAGTATATAAATGATATTATCATCACAATCTTCGTGATTGAAGCAGTATATAAATGACATTATCATCACAATCGTCATGATGTAAAAAGTATATAAATGACATTATCATCACAATCGTCATGATGTAAACAGTATATAAATAACATTATCCTCACAATCCTCATGATGTAAACAGTATAAAAATGACATTATCATCACAATCGTCATGATGTAAACAGTATATAAATGACATTATCCTCACAATCCTCATGATGTAAACAGTATATAAATGACATTATCATCAGAATCGTCATGATGTAAACAGCATATAAATGACATTATCCTCACAATCCTCATGATGTAAACAGTATATAAATGACATTATCATCACAATCGTCATGATGTAAACAGTATATAAATGACATTATCCTCACAACCGTCATGATGTAAAAAGTATATAAATGACATTATCATCACAATCGTCATGATGTAAACAGCATATAAATGACATTATCATCACAATAGTCATGATGTAAACAGCATATAAATGACATTATCATCACAATCGTCATGATGTAAACAGTATATAAATGGCATTACCATCACAATCGTCATGATGTAAACAGAATGAAAATGACATTATCATCACAATCGTCATTATTTAAACAGAATGAAAATGACATTATCATCACAATCGTTATTATGTAAACAGCATATAAATTACATTATCATCACAATCGTCATGATGTAAACAGAATTAAAATGACATTATCATCAAAATCGTTAAGATGTAAACAGCATATAAATTACATTATCATCACAATCGTCATGATGTAAACAGCATATAAATGATATTATCTTCACAATCGTCATGATGTAAAAGGCATATATATGACATTATCATCACAATCGTCATGATGTAAACAGCACATAAATGACATTATAATCACAATCGTCATGATGTTAACAGAATGAAAATGACATTGTCATCACAATCGTCATGATGTAAACAGAATTAAAATGACATTATCATCACAATCGTCATGATGTAAACAGAATTAAAATGACATTATCATCACAATCGTCATTATTTAAACAGAATGAAAATGACATTATCATCACAATCGTCATGATGTAAACAGAATAAATAATGAAATTATCATCACAATCATTATGATGTGAACAGCATATAAATGACATTATCATCACAATCGTCATGATGGAAGGAGCATATCACTGCCATTATCATCACAATCTTCATGATTGAAGCAGTATATAAATGATATTATCATCACAATCTTCGTGATTGAAGCAGTATATAAATGACATTATCATCACAATCCTCATGATGTAAACAGTATATAAATGACATTATCATCACAATCGTCATGATGTAAACAGTATATAAATAACATTATCCTCACAATCCTCATGATGTAAACAGTATATAAATTACATTATCATCACAATCGTCATGATTTAAACAGTATATAAATGACATTATCCTCACAATCGTCAGGATGTAAACAGTATATAAATGACATTATCATCACAATCGTCATGATGTAAACAGTATATAAATGACATTATCCTCACAATCCTCATGATGTAAACAGTATATAAATGACATTATCATCACAATCGTCATGATGTAAACAGTATATAAATGACATTATCCTCACAATCGTCATGATGTAAACAGTATATAAATGACATTATCATCACAATCGTCATGATGTAAACAGTATATAAATGACATTATCCTCACAATCCTCATGATGTAAACAGTATATAAATGATATTATCATCACAATCGTCATGATGTAAACAGTATATAAATAACATTATCATCACAATCCTAAAGATGTATACAGTATATAAATGACATTATCATCACAATCGTCATTATGTAAACAGTATATAAATGACATTATCATCACAATCGTCATGATTTAAACAGTATATAAATGACATTATCCTCACAATCGTCAGGATGTAAACAGTATATAAATTACATTATCATCACAATCGTCATGATGTAAACAGTATATAAATGACATTATCATCACAATCCTCATGATGTAAACAGTATATAAATGACATTATCATCACAATCGTCATGATGTAAACAGTATATAAATAACATTATCATCACAATCCTCATGATGTATACAGTATATAAATGACATTATCATCACAATCGTCATCATGTAAACAGTATATAAATGACATTATCATCACAATCGTCATGATTTAAACAGTATATAAATGACATTATCCTCACAATCGTCAGGATGTAAACAGTATATAAATTACATTATCATCACAATCGTCATGATGTAAACAGTATATAAATGACATTATCCTCACAATCCTGATGATGTAAACAGTATATAAATGACATTATCATCACAATCGTCATGATGTAAACAGTATATAAATGACATTATCCTCACAATCGTCATTCATGATGTAAACAGTATATAAATGACATTATCATCACAATCGTCATGATGTAAACAGTATATAAATGACATTATCCTCACAATCCTCATGATGTAAACAGTATATAAATGACATGATCATCACAATCGTCATGATGTAAACAGTATATAAATGACATTATCCTCACAATCGTCATGATGTAAACAGTATATAAATGACATTATCCTCACAATCCTGATGATGTAAACAGTATATAAATGACATTATCCTCACAATCGTCATGATGTAAACAGCATATAAATGACATAAACATCACAATCGTCATGATCTAAACAGTATATAAATGGCATTACCATCACAATCGTCATGATCTAAACAGAATTTCAATGACATTATCATTACAATCGTCATGATGTAAACAGCATATAAATGATATTATCATCACAATCGTCATGATGTAAACAGCATATATATGACATTATCATCACAATTGTCATGATGTAAACAGCATATAAATGACATTATCATCACAATCGTCATGATGTAAACAGAATGAAAATGACATTATCCTCACAATCGTCATGATGTAAACAGCATATAAATTACATTATCATCAACATCGTCATGATGTAAACAGCATATAAATGACATTATCATCAAAATCGTTATGATGTAAACAGCATATAAATTACATTATCATCACAATCGGTATGATGTAAACAGCATATAAATGATATTATCATAACAATCGTCATGATGTAAACAGCATATAAATGACATTATCATCACAATCGTCATGATGTAAACAGCATATAAATGACATTATAATCACAATCGTCATGATGTAAACAGAATGAAAATGACATTATCATCACAATCGTCATGATGTAAACAGAATTAAAATGACATTATCATCACAATCGTCATGATGTAAACAGAATTAAAATGACATTATCATCACAATCGTCATGATGTAAACAGAATACATAATGACATTATCATCACAATTGTTATGATGTAAACAGCATATAAATGACAATATCATCACAATCGTCATGATTGAAGGAGAATAGCACTGCCATTATCATCACAATCTTCATGATTGAAGCAGTATATAAATTATATTATCATCACAATATTCATGATTGAAGCAGTATATAAATGACATTATCATCACAATCGTCATGATTTGGACAGCATGTAAATGACATTATCATCACAATCATCATGATGTGAACAGAATGAAAATTACATTATCATCACAATCGTCATGATGTAAACAGAATTAAAATGACATTATTATCACAATCGTCATTATTTAAACAGAATGAAAATGACATTATCATCACAATCGTCATTATGTAAACAGAATAAATAATGACATTATCATTACAATTGTTATGATGTAAACAGCATATAAATGACAATATCATCACAATCGTCATGATTGAAGGAGCATATCACTGCCATTATCATCACAATATTCATGATTGAGGCAGTATATAAATGACATTATCATCACAATCGTCATGATTTGAACAGCATGTAAATGACATTATCATCACAATCATTATGATGTGAACAGCATATAAATGACATTATCATCACAATCGTCATGATGGAAGGAGCATATCACTGCTATTATCATCACAATCTTCATGATTGAAGCAGTATATAAATGATATTATCATCACAATCTTCGTGATTGAAGCAGTATATAAATGACATTATCATCACAATCGTCATGATGTAAAAAGTATATAAATGACATTATCATCACAATCGTCATGATGTAAACAGTATATAAATAACATTATCCTCACAATCCTCATGATGTAAACAGTATAAAAATGACATTATCATCACAATCGTCATGATGTAAACAGTATATAAATGACATTATCCTCACAATCCTCATGATGTAAACAGTATATAAATGACATTATCATCAGAATCGTCATGATGTAAACAGCATATAAATGACATTATCCTCACAATCCTCATGATGTAAACAGTATATAAATGACATTATCATCACAATCGTCATGATGTAAACAGTATATAAATGACATTATCCTCACAACCGTCATGATGTAAAAAGTATATAAATGACATTATCATCACAATCGTCATGATGTAAACAGCATATAAATGACATTATCATCACAATAGTCATGATGTAAACAGCATATAAATGACATTATCATCACAATCGTCATGATGTAAACAGTATATAAATGGCATTACCATCACAATCGTCATGATGTAAACAGAATGAAAATGACATTATCATCACAATCGTCATTATTTAAACAGAATGAAAATGACATTATCATCACAATCGTTATTATGTAAACAGCATATAAATTACATTATAATCACAATCGTCATGATGTAAACAGAATTAAAATGACATTATCATCAAAATCGTTAAGATGTAAACAGCATATAAATTACATTATCATCACAATCGTCATGATGTAAACAGCATATAAATGATATTATCTTCACAATCGTCATGATGTAAAAGGCATATATATGACATTATCATCACAATCGTCATGATGTAAACAGCATATAAATGACATTATAATCACAATCGTCACGATGTAAACAGCATATAAATGACATTATCATCACAATCGTCACGATGTAATCAGCATATAAATGACATTATCATAACAATCGTCACGATGTAAACAGCATATAAATGACATTATCATCACAATCGTCATGATGTAAACAGCATATAATTACATTATCATCACAATCGTCACGATGTAAACAGCATATAAATTCCATTATCATCACGATCGGCATGATATAAACAGCATATAATGACATTATCATCACAATCGTCATGATGTAAACAGCATGCAAATGACATTATAATAACAATCGTCACGATGTAAACAGCATATAAATGACATAATAATCGCAATCGTCATGATGTAAACAGCATATAAATGACATTATAATAACAATCATCATTATGTAAACAGCATATAAATGACATTATCATAACAATCGTCACGATGTAAACAGCATATAAATGACATGATCATCACAATCGTCATGATGAAAACAGCATATAATGACATTATCATCACAATCGTCATGATGTAAACAGCATATAAATTACATTATCATAACAATCGTCACGATGAAAACAGCATATAAATGACATAATCATCACAATCGTCATGATGTAAACAGCATATAAATTACATTATCATAACAATCGTCACGATGTAAACCGCATATAAATGACATTATCATCACAATCGTCATGATTTAAACAGCATATAAATGACATTATCATAACAATCGTCACGATGTAAACAGCATATAAATGACATTATCATAACAATCGTCACGATGTAAACAGCATATAAATGACATTATCATAACAATCGTCATGATGTAAACAGCATATAAATGACATTATCAAAACAATCGTCATGATGTAAACAGCATATAAATGATATTATCATCACAATCGTCATGATGTAAACAATATATAAATAACATTATCATCACAATCCTCATGATGTAAACAGTATATAAATGACATTATCCTCACAATCGTCACGATGTAAACAGTATATGAATGACATTATCCTCACAATCGTCATGATGTAAACAGTATATAAATGACATTATCATCACAATCCTCATGATGTAAACAATATATAAATAACATTATCATCACAATCGTCATGATGTAAAAAGTATATAAATGACATTATCATCACAATCGTCATGATGTAAACAGTATATAAATGACATTATCATCACAATCCTCATGATGTAAACAGTATATAAATGACATTATCATCACAATCGTCATGATGTAAACAGTATATAAATGACATTATCATCACAATGCCCATGATGTAAACAGTATATAAATGACATTATCATCACAATCGTCATGATGTAAACAGTATATAAATGACGTTATCATCACAATCGTCATGATGTAAACAGCATATAAATAACATTATCATCACAATCGTCATGATGTAAACAGTATATAAATGACATTATCATCACAATCGTCATGATGTAAACAGTATATAAATGACATTATCATCACAATCCTCATGATGTAAACAATATATAAATAACATTATCATCACAATCGTCATGATGTAAAAAGTATATAAATAACATTATCATCACAATCGTCATGATGTAAAAAGTATATAAATGACATTATCATCACAATCGTCATGATGTAAAAAGTATATAAATGACATTATCATCACAATCGTCATGATGTAAACAGTATATAAATTACATTATCTTCACAATCCTCATTATGTAAACAGTATATAAATGACATTATCATCACAATCCTCATGATGTAAACAGTATATAAATGACATTATCATCACAATCGTCATGATGTAAACAGTATATAAATTACATTATCCTCACAATCATCATGATGTAAACAGTATATAAATTACATTATCCTCACAATCATCATGATGTAAACAGTATATAAATGACATTATCATCACTATCGTCATGATGTAAACAGTATATAAATTACATTATCATCAAAATCATCATGATGTAAACAGTATATAAATTACATTATCCTCACAATCATCATGATGTAAACAGTATATAAATGACATTATCATCACAATCGTCATGATGTAAACAGTATATAAATGACATTATCATCACAATCGGCATGATGTAAACAGTATATAAATGACATTATCATCACAATCCTCATGATGTAAACAGTATATAAATGACATTATCATCACAATCGTCATGATGTAAACAGTATATAAATAACATTATCCTCACAATCCTCATGATGTAAACAGTATATAAATGACATTATCATCACAATCGTCATGATTTAAACAGTATATAAATGACATTATCCTCACAATCGTCAGGATGTAAACAGTATATAAATTACATTATCATCACAATCGTCATGATGTAAACAGTATATAAATGACATTATCCTCACAATCCTCATGATGTAAACAGTATATAAATGACATTATCATCACAATCGTCATGATGTAAACAGTATATAAATGACATTATCCTCACAATCGTCATGATGTAAACAGTATATAAATGACATTATCATCACAATCGTCATGATGTAAACAGTATATAAATGACATTATCCTCACAATCCTCATGATGTAAACAGTATATAAATGATATTATCATCACAATCGTCATGATGTAAACAGTATATAAATAACATTATCATCACAATCCTAAAGATGTATACAGTATATATATGACATTATCATCACAATCGTCATTATGTAAACAGTATATAAATGACATTATCATCACAATCGTCATGATTTAAACAGTATATAAATGACATTATCCTCACAATCGTCAGGATGTAAACAGTATATAAATTACATTATCATCACAATCGTCATGATGTAAACAGTATATAAATGACATTATCATCACAATCCTCATGATGTAAACAGTATATAAATGACATTATCATCACAATCGTCATGATGTAAACAGTATATAAATAACATTATCATCACAATCCTCATGATGTATACAGTATATAAATGACATTATCATCACAATCGTCATTATGTAAACAGTATATAAATGACATTATCATCACAATCGTCATGATTTAAACAGTATATAAATGACATTATCCTCACAATCGTCAGGATGTAAACAGTATATAAATTACATTATCATCACAATCGTCATGATGTAAACAGTATATAAATGACATTATCCTCACAATCCTGATGATGTAAACAGTATATAAATGACATTATCATCACAATCGTCATGATGTAAACAGTATATAAATGACATTATCCTCACAATCGTCATGATGTAAACAGTATATAAATGACATTATCATCACAATCGTCATGATGTAAACAGTATATAAATGACATTATCCTCACAATCCTCATGATGTAAACAGTATATAAATGACATGATCATCACAATCGTCATGATGTAAACAGTATATAAATGACATTATCCTCACAATCGTCATGATGTAAACAGTATATAAATGACATTATCCTCACAATCCTGATGATGTAAACAGTATATAAATGACATTATCCTCACAATCGTCATGATGTAAACAGTATATAAATGACATTATCATCACAATCGTCATGATGTAAACAGTATATAAATGACATTATCCTCACAATCCTCATGATGTAAACAGTATATAAATGACATTATCATCAGAATCGTCATGATGTAAACAGTATATAAATGACATTATCCTCACAATCGTCATGATGTAAACAGTATATAAATGGCATTATCATCACAATCGTCATGATGTAAACAGCATATAAATGACATTATCATCACAATCGTCATGATGTAAACAGCATATAAATGACATAAACATCACAATCGTCATGATCTAAACAGTATATAAATTGCATTACCATCACAATCGTCATGATCTAAACAGAATTTCAATGACATTATCATTACAATCGTCATGATGTAAACAGCATATAAATGATATTATCATCACAATCGTCATGATGTAAACAGCATATATATGACATTATCATCACAATTGTCATGATGTAAACAGCATATAAATGACATTATCATCACAATCGTCATGATGTAAACAGAATGAAAATGACATTATCCTCACAATCGTCATGATGTAAACAGCATATAAATTACATTATCATCAACATCGTCATGATGTAAACAGCATATAAATGACATTATCATCAAAATCGTTATGATGTAAACAGCATATAAATTACATTATCATCACAATCGGTATGATGTAAACAGCATATAAATGATATTATCATCACAATCGTCATGATGTAAACAGCATATAAATGACATTATCATCACAATCGTCATGATGTAAACAGCATATAAATGACATTATAATCACAATCGTCATGATGTAAACAGAATGAAAATGACATTATCATCACAATCGTCATGATGTAAACAGAATTAAAATAACATTATCATCACAATCGTCATGATGTAAACAGAATTAAAATGACATTATCATCACAATCGTCATGATGTAAACAGAATACATAATGACATTATCATCACAATTGTTATGATGTAAACAGCATATAAATGACAATATCATCACAATCGTCATGATTGAAGGAGAATAGCACTGCCATTATCATCACAATCTTCATGATTGAAGCAGTATATAAATTATATTATCATCACAATATTCATGATTGAAGCAGTATATAAATGACATTATCATCACAATCGTCATGATTTGGACAGCATGTAAATGACATTATCATCACAATCATCATGATGTGAACAGAATGAAAATTACATTATCATCACAATCGTCATGATGTAAACAGAATTAAAATGACATTATTATCACAATCGTCATTATTTAAACAGAATGAAAATGACATTATCATCACAATCGTCATTATGTAAACAGAATAAATAATGACATTATCATTACAATTGTTATGATGTAAACAGCATATAAATGACAATATCATCACAATCGTCATGATTGAAGGAGCATATCACTGCCATTATCATCACAATATTCATGATTGAGGCAGTATATAAATGACATTATCATCACAATCGTCATGATTTGAACAGCATGTAAATGACATTATCATCACAATCATTATGATGTGAACAGCATATAAATGACATTATCATCACAATCGTCATGATGGAAGGAGCATATCACTGCTATTATCATCACAATCTTCATGATTGAAGCAGTATATAAATGATATTATCATCACAATCTTCGTGATTGAAGCAGTATATAAATGACATTATCATCACAATCGTCATGATGTAAAAAGTATATAAATGACATTATCATCACAATCGTCATGATGTAAACAGTATATAAATAACATTATCCTCACAATCCTCATGATGTAAACAGTATAAAAATGACATTATCATCACAATCGTCATGATGTAAACAGTATATAAATGACATTATCCTCACAATCCTCATGATGTAAACAGTATATAAATGACATTATCATCAGAATCGTCATGATGTAAACAGCATATAAATGACATTATCCTCACAATCCTCATGATGTAAACAGTATATAAATGACATTATCATCACAATCGTCATGATGTAAACAGTATATAAATGACATTATCCTCACAACCGTCATGATGTAAAAAGTATATAAATGACATTATCATCACAATCGTCATGATGTAAACAGCATATAAATGACATTATCATCACAATAGTCATGATGTAAACAGCATATAAATGACATTATCATCACAATCGTCATGATGTAAACAGTATATAAATGGCATTACCATCACAATCGTCATGATGTAAACAGAATGAAAATGACATTATCATCACAATCGTCATTATTTAAACAGAATGAAAATGACATTATCATCACAATCGTTATTATGTAAACAGCATATAAATTACATTATCATCACAATCGTCATGATGTAAACAGAATTAAAATGACATTATCATCAAAATCGTTAAGATGTAAACAGCATATAAATTACATTATCATCACAATCGTCATGATGTAAACAGCATATAAATGATATTATCTTCACAATCGTCATGATGTAAAAGGCATATATATGACATTATCATCACAATCGTCATGATGTAAACAGCATATAAATGACATTATAATCACAATCGTCATGATGTTAACAGAATGAAAATGACATTGTCATCACAATCGTCATGATGTAAACAGAATTAAAATGACATTATCATCACAATCGTCATGATGTAAACAGAATTAAAATGACATTATCATCACAATCGTCATTATTTAAACAGAATGAAAATGACATTATCATCACAATCGTCATGATGTAAACAGAATAAATAATGAAATTATCATCACAATCATTATGATGTGAACAGCATATAAATGACATTATCATCACAATCGTCATGATGGAAGGAGCATATCACTGCCATTATCATCACAATCTTCATGATTGAAGCAGTATATAAATGATATTATCATCACAATCTTCGTGATTGAAGCAGTATATAAATGACATTATCATCACAATCGTCATGATGTAAAAAGTATATAAATGACATTATCATCACAATCGTCATGATGTAAACAGTATATAAATGACATTATCCTCACAATCCTCATGATGTAAACAGTATAAAAATGACATTATCATCACAATCGTCATGATGTAAACAGTATATAAATGACATTATCCTCACAATCCTCATGATGTAAACAGTATATAAATGACATTATCATCAGAATCGTCATGATGTAAACAGTATATAAATGACATTATCCTCACAACCGTCATGATTTAAAAAGTATATAAATAACATTATCATCACAATCGTCATGATGTAAACAGCATATAAATGACATTATCATCACAATAGTCATGATGTAAACAGCATATAAATGACATTATCATCACAATCGTCATGATGTAAACAGTATATAAATGGCATTACCATCACAATCGTCATGATGTAAACAGAATGAAAATGACATTATCATCACAATCGTCATTATTTAAACAGAATGAAAATGACATTATCATCACAATCGTTATTATGTAAACAGCATATAAATTACATTATCATCACAATCGTCATGATGTAAACAGAATTAAAATGACATTATCATCAAAATCGTTAAGATGTAAACAGCATATAAATTACATTATCATCACAATCGTCATGATGTAAACAGCATATAAATGATAATATCTTCACAATCGTCATGATGTAAAAGGCATATATATGATATTATCATCACAATCGTCATGATGTAAACAGCATATAAATGACATTATCATCACAATCGTCATGATGTTAACAGAATGAAAATGACATTGTCATCACAATCGTCATGATGTAAACAGAATTAAAATGACATTATCATCACAATCGTCATGATGTAAACAGAATTAAAATGACATTATCATCACAATCGTCATTTTTTAAACAGAATGAAAATGACATTATCATCACAATCGTCATGATGTAAACAGAATAAATAATGACATTATCATAACAATTGTTATGATGTAAACAGCATATAAATGACAATATCATCACAATTGTCATGATGGAAGGAGCATAGCACTGCCATTATCATCACAATCTTCATGATTGAAGCAGTATATAAATGATATTATCATCACAATATTCATGATTGAAGCAGTATATAAATGACATTATCATCACAATCGTCATGATTTGAACAGCATGTAAATGACATTATCATCACAATCATCATGATGTTAACAGAATGAAAATTACATTATTATCACAATCGTCATGATGTAAACAGAATGAAAATGACATTATTATAACAATCGTCATTATTTAAACAGAATGAAAATGACATTATAATCACAATCGTCATTATGTAAACAGAATAAATAATGACATTATTATTACAATTGTTATGATGTAAACAGCATATAAATGACAATATCATCACAATCGTCATGATGGAAGGAGCATATCACTGCCATTATCATCACAATCTTCATGATTGAAGCAGTATATAAATGATATTATCATCACAATATTCATGATTGAAGCAGTATATAAATGACATTATCATCACAATCGTCATGATTTGAACAGAATGTACATGACATTATCATCACAATCATCATGATGTGAACAGCATATAAATGACATTATCATTCCAATCGTCATGATGGAAGGAGCATATAACTGCCATTATCATCACAATCTTCATGATTGAAGCAGTATATAAATGATATTATCATCACAATCTTCGTGATTGAAGCAGTATATAAATTACATTTTTATCACAATCGTTATGATGTAAACAGCATGTAAATTACATTATCATCACAATCGTCATTATGTAAACAGAATATAAATGACATTATCATCACAATAATCATAATGTAAACAGCATATAAATTACATTATGATCACAATCGTCATGATGTAAACAGCATATAAATGACGTTATTATCACAATCGTTATGATGTAAACATCATATAAATGACATTATCATCACAATCGTCATGGTAGAAAATGGCATATAAATGACATTATCATCACAATCGTCATGATGTAAACAGCATATAAATTATATTATCATCACAATCGTCATGATGTACACAGCATATAAATGACATTATCATCAAAATCGTCATGGTGGAAATGGCATATCACTGCCATTATCATCACAATCTTCATGATTGAAGCAGTATATAAATGATATTATCATCACAATATTCATGATTTGAACAGCATGTAAATGACATTATCATCACAATCATCATGATGTACACAGCATATAAATGACATTATCATCACAATCGTCATGATGTAAACAGCATATAAATGACATTATCATCACACTCGTCATGATGTAAACAGCATATAAATTACATCATCATCACAATCGTAATGATGTAAACAGCATATAAATGACAATATTATCACAATCGTCATTATTTTAAGAGTATATACATGACATTATCATCACAATCGTCATGAGTTAATCAGCATATAAATGACATTATCATCACAATCGTCAGGATTTAAACAGTATATAATGACATTATCATCACAATCGTCATGATTTAAAAAGTATATAAATGACATTATCATCACAATCGTCATGATTTAAAGGTTCTACAAATGACATTATCATCTTAATAGTCTTGATTTAAAGAGTATATAAATGACATTATCATCACAATCGTCATGATGTAAACAGTATATAAATGACATTATCATCACAATTGTCATGATGTAAACAGCATATAAATGACATTATCATCACAATCGTCATGATGTAATCAGTATAATTATGACAATATCATCAAAATCATCACGATGTAAACACTATATAAATGACATTATCATCACATTCGTCAGGATGTAAACAATATATAAATGACATTATCATCACAATTGTTATGATGTAAGCATTATATAAATGATATTATCATCACAATCGTCACGATATAATCAGTATATTAATGACATTATCATCACAATCGTCATGTTGTAAACAGTATATAAATGACATTATCCTCACAATCCTCATGATGTAAATTGCATATAAATGACATTATCCTCACAATCCTCATGATGTAAACTACATGTAAATGACATTATCATCACAATCGTCATGATGTAAACAGTATATAAATGACATTATCATCACAATCGTCATGATGTAAACAGTATATAAATGACATTATCATCACAATCGTCATGATGTAAACAGAATATAAATGACATTATCCTCACAATCATCATGATGTAAACAGTATATAAATGACATTATCATCACAATCCTCATGATGTAAACAGTATATAAATGACATTATCATCACAATCCTCATGATGTAAACAGTATATAAATGACATTATCCTCACAATCATCATGATGTAAACAGTATATAAATGACATTATTATCACAATCCTCATGATGTAAACAGTATATAAATTACATTATCCTCACAATCATCATGATGTAAACAGTATATAAATTACATTATCCTCACAATCGTCATGATGTAAACAGTATATAAATGACATTATCATCACAATCCTCATGATGTAAACAGTATATAAATGACATTATCCTCACAATCATCATGATGTAAACAGTATATAAATGACATTATCATCACAATCCTCATGATGTAAACAGTATATAAATGACATTATCATCACAATCCTCATGATGTAAACAGTATATAAATTACATTATCATCACAATCGTCATGATGTAAACAGTATATAAATGACATTATCCTCACAATCGTCATGATGGAAACAGTATATAAATGACATTATCCTCACAATCGTCATGATGTAAACAGTATATAAATGACATTATCATCACAATCGTCATGATGTAAACAGTATATAAATTACATTATCATCACAATCGTCATGATGTAAACAGAATATAAATGACATTATCCTCACAATCATCATGATGTAAACAGTATATAAATGACATTATCCTCACAATCGTCATGATGTAAACAGTATATAAATTACATTATCCTCACAATCGTCATGATGTAAACAGTATATAAATGACATTATCCTCACAATCGTCATGATGTAAACAGTATATAAATGACATTATCCTCACAATCATCATGATGTAAACAGTATATAAATTACATTATCCTCACAATCGTCATGATGTAAACAGTATATAAATGACATTATCCTCACAATCATCATGATGTAAACAGTATATAAATGACATTATCCTCACAATCATCATGATGTAAACAGTATATAAATTACATTATCCTCACAATCGTCATGATGTAAACAGTATATAAATGACATTATCCTCACAATCGTCATGATGTAAACAGTATATAAATTACATTATCATCACAATCGTCATGATGTAAACAGTATATAAATGACATTATCCTCACAATCATCATGATGTAAACAGTATATAAATGACATTATCCTCACAATCGTCATGATGTAAACAGTATATAAATTACATTATCCTCACAATCATCATGATGTAAACAGTATATAAATGACATTATCATCACAATCCTCATGATGTAAACAGTATATAAATTACATTATCCTCACAATCATCATGATGTAAACAGTATATAAATGACATTATCATCACAATCCTCATGATGTAAACAGTTTATAAATGACATTATCATCACAATCCTTATGATGTAAACAGTATATAAATGACATTATCATCACAATCCTCATGATGTAAACAGTATATAAATTACATTATCATCACAATCGTAATGATGTAAACAGTATATAAATGACATTATCTTCACAATCCTCATGATGTAAACAGTATATAAATGACATTATCATCACAATCATCATGATGTAAACAGTATATAAATGACATTATCATCACAATCCTCATGATGTAAACAGTATATAAATGACATTATCATCACAATCATCATGATGTAAACAGTATATGAATGACATTATCATCAAAATCCTCATGATGTAAACAGTATATAAATGACATTATCATCACAATCATCATGATGGTAACAGTATATAAATGACATTATCTTCACAATCCTCATGATGTAAACAGTATATAAATGACATTATCATCACAATCCTCATGATGTAAACAGTATATAAATGACATTATCATCACAATCATCATGATGTAAACAGTATATGAATGACATTATCATCACAATCCTCATGATGTAAACAGTATATAAATGACATTATCATCACAATCATCATGATGTAAACAGTATATAAATGACATTATCTTCACAATCCTCATGATGTAAACAGTATATAAATGACATTATCATCACAATCATCATGATGTAAACAGTATATAAATGACATTATCATCACAATCCTCATGATGTAAACAGTATATAAATGACATTATCATCACAATCATCATGATGTAAACAGTATATAAATGACATTATCATCACAATCCTCATGATGTAAACAGTATATAAATGACATTATCATCACAATCCTCATGATGTAAACAGTATATAAATGACATTATCATCACAATCATCATGATGTAAACAGTATATAAATGACATTATCATCACAATCCTTATGATGTAAACAGTATATAAATGACATTATCATCACAATCCTCATGATGTAAACAGTATATAAATGACATTATCATCACAATCATCATGATGTAAACAGTATATAAATGACATTATCTTCACAATCCTCATGATGTAAACAGTATATAAATGACATTATCATCACAATCATCATGATGTAAACAGTATATAAATGACATTATCATCACAATCCTCATGATGTAAACAGTATATAAATGACATTATCATCACAATCATAATGATGTAAACAGTATATAAATGACATTATCTTCACAATCCTCATGATGTAAACAGTATATAAATGACATTATCATCACAATCATCATGATGTAAACAGTATATAAATGACATTATCATCACAATCCTCATGATGTAAACAGTATATAAATGACATTATCATCACAATCATCATGATGTAAACAGTATATAAATGACATTATCATCACAATCCTCATGATGTAAACAGTATATAAATGACATTATCATCACAATCATCATGATGTAAACAGTATATAAATGACATTATCTTCACAATCCTCATGATGTAAACAGTATATAAATGACATTATCTTCACAATCCTCATGATGTAAACAGTATATAAATGACATTATCATCACAATCATCATGATGTAAACAGTATATAAATGACATTATCATCACAATCCTCATGATGTAAACAGTATATAAATGACATTATCATCACAATCATCATGATGTAAACAGTATATAAATGACATTATCATCACAATCCTCATGATGTAAACAGTATATAAATGACATTATCTTCACAATCCTTATGATGTAAACAGTATATAAATTACATTATCATCACAATCGTAATGATGTAAACAGTATATAAATGACATTATCCTCACAATCATCATGATGTAAACAGTATATAAATGACATTATCTTCACAATCGTAATGATGTAAACAGTATATAAATGACATTATCTTCACAATCCTAATTATGTAAACGGTATATAAATTACATTATCATCACAATCGTAATGATGTAAACAGTATATAAATTACATTATCATCACAATCATCATGATGTAAACAGTATATAAATGACATTATCCTCACAATCGTAATGATGTAAACAGTATATAAATTACATTATCCTCACAATCATCACGATGTAAACAGTATATAAATGACATTATCTTCACAATCCTCATGATGTAAACAGTATATAAATGACATTATCTTCACAATCCTCATGATGTAAACAGTATATAAATGACATTATCATCACAATCCTTATGATGTAAACTGTATATAAATGACATTATCATCACAATCCTCATGATGTAAACAGTATATAAATTACATTATCATCACAATCCTCATGATGTAAACAGTATATAAATGACATTATCTTCACAATCCTCATGATGTAAACAGTATATAAATGACATTATCATCACAATCATCATGATGTAAACAGTATATAAATGACATTATCATCACAATCATCATGATGTAAACAGTATATAAATGACATTATCCTCACAATCATCACGATGTAAACAGTATATAAATGACATTATCTTCACAATCCTCATGATGTAAACAGTATATAAATGACATTATCATCACAATCCTCATGATGTAAACAGTATATAAATGACATTATCTTCACAATCCTCATGATGTAAACAGTATATAAATGACATTATCTTCACAATCCTCATGATGTAAACAGTATATAAATGACATTATCTTCACAATCCTCATGATGTAAACAGTATATAAATGACATTATCATCACAATCATCATGATGTAAACAGTATATAAATGACATTATCATCACAATCATCATGATGTAAACAGTATATAAATGACATTATCCTCACAATCATCATCATGTAAACAGTATATAAATGACATTATCATCACAATCCTCATGATGTAAACAGTATATAAATGACATTATCATCACAATCATCATGATGTAAACAGTATATAAATGACATTATCATCACAATCGTCATGATGTAAACAGTATATAAATGACATTATCATCACAATCCTCATGATGTAAACAGTATATAAATGACATTGTTCTCACAATCATCATGATGTAAACAGTATATAAATGACATTATCATCACAATCCTCATGATGTAAACAGTATATAAATGACATTATCATCACAATCCTCATGATGTAAACAGTATATAAATGACATTATCATCACAATCGTAATGATGTAAACAGTATATAAATGACATTATCTTCACAATCCTCATGATGTAAACAGTATATAAATGACATTATCATCACAATCATCATGATGTAAACAGTATATAAATTACATTATCATCACAATCCTCATGATGTAAACAGTATATAAATGACATTATCATCACAATCATCATGATGTAAACAGTATATAAATGACATTATCATCACAATCCTCATGATGTAAACAGTATATAAATGACATTATCATCACAATCATCATGATGTAAACAGTATATAAATGACATTATCATCACAATCATCATGATGTAAACAGTATATAAATGACATTATCATCACAATCGTCATGATGTAAACAGTATATAAATGACATTATCCTCACAATCATCATGATGTAAACAGTATATAAATGACATTATCATCACAATCCTCATGATGTAAACAGTATATAAATTACATTATAATCACAATCCTCATGATGTAAACAGTATATAAATGACATTATCCTCACAATCGTCATTATTTAAACAGAATAAAAATGACATTATCATCACAATCATCATGATGTAAACAGTATATAAATGACATTATCATCACAATCCTCATGATGTAAACAGTATATAAATTACATTATCATCACAATCGTCATGATGTAAACAGTATATAAATGACATTATCATCACAATCCTCATGATGTAAACAGTATATAAATTACATTATCCTCACAATCATCATGATGTAAACAGTATATAAATGACATTATCATCACAATCATCATGATGTAAACAGTATATAAATGACATTATCCTCACAATCATCATGATGTAAACAGTATATAAATGACATTATCCTCACAATCATCATGATGTAAACAGTATATAAATGACATTATCCTCACAATTCTCATGATGTAAACAGTATATAAATTACATTATCATCACAATCATCATGATGTAAACAGTATATAAATTACATTATCCTCACAATCATCATGATGTAAACAGTATATAAATTACATTATCCTCACAATCATCATGATGTAAACAGTATATAAATGACATTATCATCACAATCCTCATGATGTAAACAGTATATAAATGACATTATCATCACAATCCTCATGATGTAAACAGTATATAAATGACATTATCATCACAATCCTTATGATGTAAACAGTATATAAATTACATTATCATCGCAATCATCATGATGTAAACAGTATATAAATGACATTATCATCACAATCATCATGATGTAAACAGTATATAAATGACATTATCCTCACAATCATCATGATGTAAACAGTATATAAATGACATTATCCTCACAATCATCATGATGTAAACAGTATATAAATTACATTATCCTCACAATTCTCATGATGTAAACAGTATATAAATGACATTATCCTCACAATCATCATGATGTAAACAGTATATAAATTACATTATCCTCACAATCATCATGATGTAAACAGTATATAAATGACATTATCATCACAATCCTAATGATGTAAACAGTATATAAATGACATTATCATCACAATCCTCATGATGTAAACAGTATATAAATGACATTATCATCACAATCCTTATGATGTAAACAGTATATAAATTACATTATCATCACAATCATCATGATGTAAACAGTATATAAATGACATTATCATCACAATCATCATGATGTAAACAGTATATAAATGACATTATCATCACAATCCTCATGATGTAAACAGTATATAAATGACATTATCATCACAATCCTCATGATGTAAACAGTATATAAATGACATTATCATCACAATCCTTATGATGTAAACAGTATATAAATGACATTATCATCACAATCCTCATGATGTAAACAGTATATAAATGACATTATCCTCACAATCATCATGATGTAAACAGTATATAAATGACATTATCATCACAATCCTCATGATGTAAACAGTATATAAATGACATTATCCTCACAATCATCATGATGTAAACAGTATATAAATGACATTATCATCACAATCATCATTATGTAAACAGTATATAAATGACATTATCATCACAATCCTCATGATGTAAACAGTATATAAATGACATTATCATCACAATCCTTATGATGTAAACAGTATATAAATGACATTATCATCACAATCCTCATGATGTAAACAGTATATAAATGACATTATCATCACAATCCTCATGATGTAAACAGTATATAAATGACATTATCATCACAATCCTTATGATGTAAACAGTATATAAATGACATTATCATCACAATCCTTTTGATGTAAACAGTATATAAATGACATTATCATCACAATCCTTATGATGTAAACAGTATATAAATGACATTATCATCACAATCATCATGATGTAAACAGTATATAAATGACATTATCATCACAATCATCATGATGTAAACAGTATATAAATGACATTATCATCACAATCCTCATGATGTAAACAGTATATAAATGACATTATCATCACAATCCTTATGATGTAAACAGTATATAAATGACATTATCATCACAATCCTCATGATGTAAACAGTATATAAATGACATTATCCTCACAATCATCATGATGTAAACAGTATATAAATGACATTATCATCACAATCCTCATGATGTAAACAGTATATAAATGACATTATCCTCACAATCATCATGATGTAAACAGTATATACATGACATTATCATCACAATCCTCATGATGTAAACAGTATATAAATGACATTATCATCACAATCCTCATGATGTAAACAGTATATAAATGACATTATCATCACAATCATCATGATGTAAACAGTATATAAATGACATTATCTTGACAATCCTCATGATGTAAACAGTATATAAATGACATTATCATCACAATCATCATGATGTAAACAGTATATAAATGACATTATCCTCACAATCATCATGATGTCAACAGTATATAAATGACATTATCATCACAATCCTCATGATGTAAACAGTATATAAATGACCTTATCCTCACAATCATCATTATGTAAACAGTATATAAATGACATTATCATCACAATCATCATGATGTAAACAGTATATAAATGACATTATCATCACAATCCTCATGATGTAAACAGTATATAAATGACATTATCATCACAATCCTTATGATGCAAACAGTATATAAATGACATTATCATCACAATCCTCATGATGTAAACAGTATATAAATGACATTATCATCACAATCCTCATGATGTAAACAGTATATAAATGACATTATCATCACAATCCTTATGATGTAAACAGTATATAAATGACATTATCATCACAATCCTTATGATGTAAACAGTATATAAATGACATTATCATCACAATCCTCATGATGTAAACAGTATATAAATGACATTATCATCACAATCCTTATGATGTAAACAGTATATAAATTACATTATCATCACAATCATCATGATGTAAACAGTATATAAATGACATTATCATCACAATCATCATGATGTCAACAGTATATAAATGACATTATCATCACAATCCTCATGATGTAAACAGTATATAAATGACATTATCATCACAATCCTCATGATGTAAACAGTATATAAATGACATTATCATCACAATCATCATGATGTAAACAGTATATAAATGACATTATCATCACAATCCTCATGATGTAAACAGTATATAAATGACATTATCCTCACAATCATCATGATGTAAACAGTATATAAATGACATTATCATCACAATCCTCATGATGTAAACAGTATATAAATGACATTATCCTCACAATCATCATTATGTAAACAGTATATAAATGACATTATCATCACAATCATCATGATGTAAACAGTATATAAATGACATTATCATCACAATCCTCATGATGTAAACAGTATATAAATGACATTATCATCACAATCCTTATGATGTAAACAGTATATAAATGACATTATCATCACAATCCTCATGATGTAAACAGTATATAAATGACATTATCATCACAATCCTCATGATGTAAACAGTATATAAATGACATTATCATCACAATCCTTATGATGTAAACAGTATATAAATGACATTATCATCACAATCCTTATGAAGTAAACAGTATATAAATGACATTATCATCACAATCCTTATGATGTAAACAGTATATAAATGACATTATCATCACAATCATCATGATGTAAACAGTATATAAATGACATTATCATCACAATCATCATGATGTAAACAGTATATAAATGACATTATCATCACAATCCTCATGATGTAAACAGTATATAAATGACATTATCATCACAATCCTTATGATGTAAACAGTATATATATGACATTATCATCACAATCCTCATGATGTAAACAGTATATAAATGACATTATCCTCACAATCATCATGATGTAAACAGTATATAAATGACATTATCATCACAATCCTCATGATGTAAACAGTATATAAATGACATTATCCTCACAATCATCATGATGTAAACAGTATATAAATGACATTATCATCACAATCCTCATGATGTAAACAGTATATAAATGACATTATCATCACAATCCTCATGATGTAAACAGTATATAAATTACATTATCATCACAATCCTAATGATGTAAACAGTATATAAATGACATTATCTTCACAATCCTCATGATGTAAACAGTATATAAATTACATTATTATCACAATCATCATGATGTAAACAGTATATAAATGACATTATCATCACAATCGTCATGATGTAAACAGTATATAAATGACATTATCATCACAATCATCATGATGTAAACAGTATATAAATGACATTATCATCACAATCATCATGATGTAAACAGTATATAAATGACATTATCATCACAATCCTCATGATGTAAACAGTATATAAATGACATTATCATCACAATCCTGATGATGTAAACAGTATATAAATGACATTATCATCACAATCCTTATGATGTAAACAGCATATAAATGACATTATCTTCACAATCCTTATGATGTAAACAGTATATAAATTACATTATCATCACAATCATCATGATGTAAACAGTATATAAATGACATTATCATCACAATCATCATGATGTAAACAGTATATAAATGACATTATCATCACAATCATCATGATGTAAACAGCATATAAATGACATTATCTTCACAATCCTTATGATGTAAACAGTATATAAATTACATTATCCTCACAATTCTCATGATGTAAACAGTATATAAATGACATTATCATCACAATCCTTATGATGTAAACAGTATATAAATGACATTATCATCACAATCATCATGATGTAAACAGTATATAAATGACATTATCATCACAATCCTCATGATGTAAACAGTATATAAATGACATTATCCTCACAATCATCATGATGTAAACAGTATATAAATGACATTATCATCACAATCCTCATGATGTAAACAGTATATAAATGACATTATCATCACAATCCTCATGATGTAAACAGTATATAAATTACATTATCATCACAATCGTAATGATGTAAACAGTATATAAATGACATTATCTTCACAATCCTCATGATGTAAACAGTATATAAATGACATTATCATCACAATCATCATGATGTAAACAGTATATAAATGACATTATCATCACAATCCTCATGATGTAAACAGTATATAAATGACATTATCATCACAATCATCATGATGTAAACAGTATATAAATGACATTATCATCACAATCCTCATGATGTAAACAGTATATAAATGACATTATCATCACAATCATCATGATTTAAACAGTATATAAATGACATTATCATCACAATCCTCATGATGTAAACAGTATATAAATGACATTATCATACCACAATCCTCATGATGTAAACAGTATATAAATGACATTATCCTCACAATCATCATGATGTAAACAGTATATAAATGACATTATCATCACAATCCTCATGATGTAAACAGTATATAAATTACATTATCCTCACAATCATCATGATGTAAACAGTATATAAATGACATTATCCTCACAATCATCATGATGTAAACAGTATATAAATGACATTATCCTCACAATCCTCATGATGTAAACAGTATATAAATGACATTATCATCACAATCCTCATGATGTAAACAGTATATAAATTACATTATCCTCACAATCATCATGATGTAAACAGTATATAAATTACATTATCCTCACAATCATCATGATGTAAACAGTATATAAATTACATTATCATCACAATCGTCATGATGTAAACAGTATATAAATGACATTATCCTCACAATCATCATGATGTAAACAGTATATAAATGACATTATCCTCACAATCGTCATGATGTAAACAGTATATAAATGACATTATCCTCACAATCATCATGATGTAAACAGTATATAAATGACATTATCATCACAATCCTCATGAAGTAAACAGTATATAAATGACATTATCCTCACAATCATCATGATGTAAACAGTATATAAATGACATTATCCTCACAATTCTCATGATGTAAACAGTATATAAATTACATTATCATCACAATCATCATGATGTAAACAGTATATAAATTACATTATCCTCACAATCATCATGATGTAAACAGTATATAAATTACATTATCCTCACAATGATCATGATGTAAACAGTATATAAATTACATTATCATCACAATCCTCATGATGTAAACAGTATATAAATGACATTATCCTCACAATCATCATGATGTAAACAGTATATAAATGACATTATCCTCACAATCGTCATGATGTAAACAATATATAAATAACATTATCATCACAATCCTCATGATGTAAACAGTATATAGATTACATCATCCTCACAATTATCATGATGTAAACAGTATATAAATGACATTATCATCACAATCCTCATGATGTAAACAGTATATAAATGACATTATCCTCACAATAATCATGATGTAAACAGTATATAAATGACATTATCCTCACAATCGTCATGATGTAAACAGTATATAAATGACATTATCCTCACAATCGTCATGATGTAAACAGTATATAAATGACATTATCATCACAATCCTCATGATGTAAACAATATATAAATAACATTATCATCACAATCGTCATGATGTAAAAAGTATATAAATGACATTATCATCACAATCGTCATGATGTAAACAGTATATAAATGACATTATCATCACAATCGTCATGATGTAAACAGTATATAAATGACATTATCATCACAATCATCATGATGTAAACCGTATATAAATGACATTATCATCACAATCCTCATGATGTAAACAGTATATAAATGACATTATCATCACAATCCTCATGATGTAAACAGTATATAAATGACATTATCATCACAATCCTTATGATGTAAACAGCATATAAATGACATTATCTTCACAATCCTTATGATGTAAACAGTATATAAATTACATTATCATCACAATCATCATGATGTAAACAGTATATAAATGACATTATCATCATAATCATCATGATGTAAACAGTATATAAATGACATTATCATCACAATCATCATGATGTAAACAGCATATAAATGACATTATCTTCACAATCCTTATGATGTAAACAGTATATAAATGACATTATCCTCACAATCATCATGATGTAAACAGTATATAAATGACATTATCATCACAATCCTCATGATGTAAACAGTATATGAATGACATTATCCTCACAATTCTCATGATGTAAACAGTATATAAATTACATTATCATCACAATTCTCATGATGTAAACAGTATATAAATTACATTATCCTCACAATCATCATGATGTAAACAGTATATAAATGACATTATCATCACAATCATCATGATGTAAACAGTATATAAATGACATAATCCTCACAATCATCATGATGTAAACAGTATATAAATTACATTATCATCACAATCATCATGATGTAAACAGTATATAAATGACATTATCATCACAATCATCATGATGTAAACAGTATATAAATGACATTATCATCACAATCCTCATGATGTAAACAGTATATAAATGACATTATCATCACAATCCTCATGATGTAAACAGTATATAAATGACATTATCATCACAATCATCATGATGTAAACAGTATATAAATTACATTATCCTCACAATCATCATGATGTAAACAGTATATGAATGACATTATCATCACAATCCTCATGATGTAAACAGTATATAAATGACATTATCATCACAATCCTCATGATGTAAACAGTATATAAATGACATTATCCTCACAATCCTCATGATGTAAACAATATATAAATGACATTATCATCACAATCGTCATGATGTTAACAGTATATAAATGACATTATCATCACAATCGTCATGATGTAAACAGTATATAAATGACATTATCCTCACAATCATCATGATGTAAACAGTATATAAATGACATTATAATCACAATCCTCATGATGTAAACAGTATATAAATGACATGATCATCACAATCATCATGATGTAAACAGTATATAAATTACATTATCCTCAAAATCATCATGATGTAAACAGTATATAAATGACATTATCATCACAATCATCATGATTTAAACAGTATATAAATGACATTATCATCACAATCCTCATGATGTAAACAGTATATAAATTACATTATCCTCACAATCATCATGATGTAAACAGTATATAAATTACATTATCCTCACAATCATCATGATGTAAACAGTATATAAATTACATTATCATCACAATCGTCATGATGTAAACAGTATATAAATGACATTATCCTCACAATCATCATGATGTAAACAGTATATAAATGACATTATCCTCACAATCGTCATGATGTAAACAGTATATAAATGACATTATCATCACAATCATCATGATGTAAACAGTATATAAATGACATTATCATCACAATCCTCATGATGTAAACAGTATATAAATGACATTATCATCACAATCCTTATGATGTAAACAGTATATAAATTACATTATCCTAACAATCATCATGATGTAAACAGTATATAAATGACATTATCATCACAATCCTCATGATGTAAACAGTATATAAATGACATTATCATCACAATCCTCATGATGTAAACAGTATATAAATGACATTATCCTCACAATTCTCATGATGTAAACAGTATATAAATTACATTATCATCACAATCATCATGATGTAAACAGTATATAAATTACATTATCATCACAATCATCATGATGTAAACAGTATATAAATGACATTATCCTCACAGTCATCATGATGTAAACAGTATATAAATTACATTATCATCACAATCATCATGATGTAAACAGTATATAAATGACATTATCCTCACAATCATCATGATGTAAACAGTATATAAATGACATTATCATCACAATCATCATGATGTAAACAGTATATAAATTACATTATCATCACAATCATCATGATGTAAACAGTATATAAATGACATTATCATCACAATCCTCATGATGTAAACAGTATATAAATGACATTATCATCACAATCCTCATGATGTAAACAGTATATAAATGACATTATCCTCACAATCATCATGATGTAAACAGTATATAAATGACATTATCCTCACAATCATCATGATGTAAACAGTATATAAATTACATTATCCTCACAATCCTCATGATGTAAACAGTATATAAATGACATTATCATCACAATCCTCATGATGTAAACAGTATATAAATGACATTATCATCACAATCATCATGATGTAAACAGTATATAAATGACATTATCATCACAATCCTCATGATGTAAACAGTATATAAATTACATTATCATCACAATCCTCATGATGTAAACAGTATATAAATGACATTATCCTCACAATCCTCATGATGTAAACAGTATATAAATTACATTATCATCACAATCGTCATGATGTAAACAGTATATAAATGACATTATAATCACAATCGTCATGATGTAAACAGTATATAAATGACATTATCCTCACAATCATCATGATGTAAACAGTATATAAATGACATTATCATCACAATCCTCATGATGTAAACAGTATATAAATGACATTATTATCACAATCATCATGATGTAAACAGTATATAAATTACATTATCCTCACAATCATCATGATGTAAACAGTATATAAATGACATTATCATCACAATCATCATGATGTAAACAGTATATAAATGACATAATCATCACAATCATCATGATGTAAACAGTATATAAATGACATTATCATCACAATCATCATGATGTAAACAGTATATTAATGACATTATCATCACAATCCTCATGATGTAAACAGTATATAAATGACATTATCATCACAATCATAGTGATGTAAACAGTATATAAATGACATTATCATCACAATCGTCATGATGTAAACAGTATATAAATGACATTATCATCACAATCCTCATGATGTAAACAGTATATAAATGACATTATCATCACAATCATCATGATGTAAACAGTATATAAATGACATTATCATCACAATCCTCATGATGTAAACAGTATATAAATGACATTATCATCACAATCATATTGATGTAAACAGTATATAAATGACATTATCCTCAGAATCATCATGATGTAAACAGTATATAAATGACATTATCCTCACAATCATCATGATGTAAACAGTATATAAATGACATTATCCTCACAATTCTCATGATGTAAACAGTATATAAATTACATTATCATCACTATCATCATGATGTAAACAGTATATAAATTACATTATCCTCACAATCATCATGATGTAAACAGTATATAAATTACATTATCCTCACAATCATCATGATGTAAACAGTATATAAATGACATTATCATCACAATCCTCATGATGTAAACAGTATATAAATGACATTATCATCACAATCCTCATGATGTAAACAGTATATAAATGACATTATCCTCACAATCATCATGATGTAAACAGTATATAAATGACATTATCATCACAATCATCATGATGTAAACAGTATATAAATGACATTATCATCACAATCCTCATGATGTAAACAGTATATAAATTACATTATCCTCACAATTCTCATGATGTAAACAGTATATAAATTACATTATCCTCACAATCATCATGATGTAAACAGTATATAAATTACATTATCATCACAATCATCATGATGTAAACAGTATATAAATGACATTATCATCACAATCCTCATGATGTAAACAGTATATAAATTACATTATCCTCACAATTCTCATGATGTAAACAGTATATAAATTACATTATCATCACAATCATCATGATGTAAACAGTATATAAATTACATTATCCTCACAATCATCATGATGTAAACAGTATATAAATGACATTATCATCACAATCATCATGATGTAAACAGTATATAAATGACATTATCCTCACAATCATCATGATGTAAACAGTATATAAATGACATTATCATCACAATCATCATGATGTAAACAGTATATAAATGACATTATCCTCACAATCATCATGATGTAAACAGTATATAAATTACATTATCCTCACAATCATCATGATGTAAACAGTATATAAATTACATTATCCTCACAATCATCATGATGTAAACAGTATATAAATGACATTATCCTCACAATCATCATGATGTAAACAGTATATAAATTACATTATCATCACAATCATCATGATGTAAACAGTATATAAATTACATTATCATCACAATCATCATGATGTAAACAGTATATAAATGACATTATCATCACAATCATCATGATGTAAACAGTATATAAATGACATTATCCTCACAATCATCATGATGTAAACAGTATATAAATTACATTATCATCACAATCATCATGATGTAAACAGTATATAAATGACATTATCCTCACAATCATCATGATGTAAACAGTATATAAATTACATTATCCTCACAATCATCATGATGTAAACAGTATATAAATTACATAATCCTCACAATCATCATGATTTAAACAGTATATAAATGACATTATAATCACAATCGTCATGATGTAAACAGTATATAAATGACATTATCCTCACAATTCTCAGGATGTAAACAGTATATAAATGACATTATCCTCACAATCATCATGATGTAAACAGTATATAAATTACATTATCCTCACAATCATCATGATGTAAACAGTATATAAATGACATTATCCTCACTATCATCATGATGTAAACAGTATATAAATTACATTATCATCACAATCATCATGATGTAAACAGTATATAAATTACATTATCCTCACAATCATCATGATTTAAACAGTATATAAATTACATTATCATCACAATCGTCATGATGTAAACAGTATATAAATGACATTATCCTCACAATTCTCATGATGTAAACAGTATATAAATGACATTATCCTCACAATCATCATGATGTAAACAGTATATAAATTACATTATCCTCACAATCATCATGATGTAAACAGTATATAAATGACATTATCCTCACAATCATCATGATGTAAACAGTATATAAATGACATTATCATCACAATCATCATGATGTAAACAGTATATAAATGACATTATCCTCACAATCATCATGATGTAAACAGTATATAAATTACATTATCCTCACAATCATCATGATGTAAACAGTATATAAATGACATTATCATCACAATCATCATGATGTAAACAGTATATAAATGACATTATCATCACAATCATCATGATGTAAACAGTATATAAATGACATTATCATCACAATCATCATGATGTAAACAGTATATTAATGACATTATCATCACAATCGTCATGATGTAAACAGTATATAAATGACATTATCATCACAATCATAGTGATGTAAACAGTATATAAATGACATTATCATCACAATCGTCATGATGTAAACAGTATATAAATGACATTATCATCACAATCGTCATGATGTAAACAGTATATAAATGACATTATCCTCACAATCATCATGATGTAAACAGTATATAAATGACATTATCCTCACAATCGTCATGATGTAAACAGTATATAAATGACATTATCATCACAATCATCATGATGTAAACAGTATATAAATGACATTATCATCACAATCCTCATGATGTAAACAGTATATAAATGACATTATCATCACAATCCTTATGATGTAAACAGTATATAAATTACATTATCCTAACAATCATCATGATGTAAACAGTATATAAATGACATTATCATCACAATCCTCATGATGTAAACAGTATATAAATGACATTATCATCACAATCCTCATGATGTAAACAGTATATAAATGACATTATCCTCACAATTCTCATGATGTAAACAGTATATAAATTACATTATCATCACAATCATCATGATGTAAACAGTATATAAATTACATTATCATCACAATCATCATGATGTAAACAGTATATAAATGACATTATCCTCACAGTCATCATGATGTAAACAGTATATAAATTACATTATCATCACAATCATCATGATGTAAACAGTATATAAATGACATTATCCTCACAATCATCATGATGTAAACAGTATATAAATGACATTATCATCACAATCATCATGATGTAAACAGTATATAAATGACATTATCATCACAATCATCATGATGTAAACAGTATATAAATGACATTATCATCACAATCCTCATGATGTAAACAGTATATAAATGACATTATCATCACAATCCTCATGATGTAAACAGTATATAAATGACATTATCCTCACAATCATCATGATGTAAACAGTATATAAATGACATTATCCTCACAATCATCATGATGTAAACAGTATATAAATTACATTATCCTCACAATCCTCATGATGTAAACAGTATATAAATGACATTATCATCACAATCCTCATGATGTAAACAGTATATAAATGACATTATCATCACAATCATCATGATGTAAACAGTATATAAATGACATTATCATCACAATCCTCATGATGTAAACAGTATATAAATTACATTATCATCACAATCCTCATGATGTAAACAGTATATAAATGACATTATCCTCACAATCCTCATGATGTAAACAGTATATAAATTACATTATCATCACAATCGTCATGATGTAAACAGTATATAAATGACATTATAATCACAATCGTCATGATGTAAACAGTATATAAATGACATTATCCTCACAATCATCATGATGTAAACAGTATATAAATGACATTATCATCACAATCCTCATGATGTAAACAGTATATAAATGACATTATTATCACAATCATCATGATGTAAACAGTATATAAATTACATTATCCTCACAATCATCATGATGTAAACAGTATATAAATGACATTATCATCACAATCATCATGATGTAAACAGTATATAAATGACATAATCATCACAATCATCATGATGTAAACAGTATATAAATGACATTATCATCACAATCATCATGATGTAAACAGTATATTAATGACATTATCATCACAATCCTCATGATGTAAACAGTATATAAATGACATTATCATCACAATCATAGTGATGTAAACAGTATATAAATGACATTATCATCACAATCGTCATGATGTAAACAGTATATAAATGACATTATCATCACAATCCTCATGATGTAAACAGTATATAAATGACATTATCATCACAATCATCATGATGTAAACAGTATATAAATGACATTATCATCACAATCCTCATGATGTAAACAGTATATAAATGACATTATCATCACAATCATATTGATGTAAACAGTATATAAATGACATTATCCTCAGAATCATCATGATGTAAACAGTATATAAATGACATTATCCTCACAATCATCATGATGTAAACAGTATATAAATGACATTATCCTCACAATTCTCATGATGTAAACAGTATATAAATTACATTATCATCACTATCATCATGATGTAAACAGTATATAAATTACATTATCCTCACAATCATCATGATGTAAACAGTATATAAATTACATTATCCTCACAATCATCATGATGTAAACAGTATATAAATGACATTATCATCACAATCCTCATGATGTAAACAGTATATAAATGACATTATCATCACAATCATCATGATGTAAACAGTATATAAATGACATTATCCTCACAATCATCATGATGTAAACAGTATATAAATGACATTATCATCACAATCATCATGATGTAAACAGTATATAAATGACATTATCATCACAATCCTCATGATGTAAACAGTATATAAATTACATTATCCTCACAATTCTCATGATGTAAACAGTATATAAATTACATTATCCTCACAATCATCATGATGTAAACAGTATATAAATTACATTATCATCACAATCATCATGATGTAAACAGTATATAAATGACATTATCATCACAATCCTCATGATGTAAACAGTATATAAATTACATTATCCTCACAATTCTCATGATGTAAACAGTATATAAATTACATTATCATCACAATCATCATGATGTAAACAGTATATAAATTACATTATCCTCACAATCATCATGATGTAAACAGTATATAAATGACATTATCATCACAATCATCATGATGTAAACAGTATATAAATGACATTATCCTCACAATCATCATGATGTAAACAGTATATAAATTACATTATCATCACAATCATCATGATGTAAACAGTATATAAATGACATTATCCTCACAATCATCATGATGTAAACAGTATATAAATTACATTATCCTCACAATCATCATGATGTAAACAGTATATAAATTACATTATCCTCACAATCATCATGATGTAAACAGTATATAAATGACATTATCCTCACAATCATCATGATGTAAACAGTATATAAATTACATTATCATCACAATCATCATGATGTAAACAGTATATAAATTACATTATCATCACAATCATCATGATGTAAACAGTATATAAATGACATTATCATCACAATCATCATGATGTAAACAGTATATAAATGACATTATCCTCACAATCATCATGATGTAAACAGTATATAAATTACATTATCATCACAATCATCATGATGTAAACAGTATATAAATGACATTATCCTCACAATCATCATGATGTAAACAGTATATAAATTACATTATCCTCACAATCATCATGATGTAAACAGTATATAAATTACATAATCCTCACAATCATCATGATTTAAACAGTATATAAATGACATTATAATCACAATCGTCATGATGTAAACAGTATATAAATGACATTATCCTCACAATTCTCATGATGTAAACAGTATATAAATTACATTATCCTCACAATCATCATGATGTAAACAGTATATAAATTACATTATCCTCACAATCATCATGATGTAAACAGTATATAAATGACATTATCCTCACAATCATCATGATGTAAACAGTATATAAATTACATTATCATCACAATCATCATGATGTAAACAGTATATAAATTACATTATCCTCACAATCATCATGATGTAAACAGTATATAAATGACATTATCATCACAATCATCATGATGTAAACAGTATATAAATTACATTATCCTCACAATCATCATGATGTAAACAGTATATAAATGACATTATCATCACAATCGTCATGATGTAAACAGTATATAAATGACATTATCCTCACAATTCTCAGGATGTAAACAGTATATAAATGACATTATCCTCACAATCATCATGATGTAAACAGTATATAAATTACATTATCCTCACAATCATCATGATGTAAACAGTATATAAATGACATTATCCTCACTATCATCATGATGTAAACAGTATATAAATTACATTATCATCACAATCATCATGATGTAAACAGTATATAAATTACATTATCCTCACAATCATCATGATTTAAACAGTATATAAATGACATTATCATCACAATCGTCATGATGTAAACAGTATATAAATGACATTATCCTCACAATTCTCATGATGTAAACAGTATATAAATGACATTATCATCACAATCATCATGATGTAAACAGTATATAAATTACATTATCCTCACAATCATCATGATGTAAACAGTATATAAATGACATTATCCTCACAATCATCATGATGTAAACAGTATATAAATGACATTATCATCACAATCATCATGATGTAAACAGTATATAAATGACATTATCCTCACAATCATCATGATGTAAACAGTATATAAATTACATTATCCTCACAATCATCATGATGTAAACAGTATATAAATGACATTATCATCACAATCATCATGATGTAAACAGTATATAAATGACATTATCATCACAATCATCATGATGTAAACAGTATATAAATGACATTATCATCACAATCATCATGATGTAAACAGTATATTAATGACATTATCATCACAATCGTCATGATGTAAACAGTATATAAATGACATTATCATCACAATCATAGTGATGTAAACAGTATATAAATGACATTATCATCACAATCGTCATGATGTAAACAGTATATAAATGACATTATCATCACAATCCTCATGATGTAAACAGTATATAAATGACATTATCATCACAATCATCATGATGTAAACAGTATATAAATGACATTATCATCACAATCCTCATGATGTAAACAGTATATAAATGACATTATCATCACCATCATGATGTAAACAGTATATAAATGACATTATCCTCACAATCATCATGATGTAAACAGTATATAAATTACATTATCATCACAATCATCATGATGTAAACAGTATATAAATGACATTATCCTCACAATCATCATGATGTAAACAGTATATAAATTACATTATCCTCACAATCATCATGATGTAAACAGTATATAAATGACATTATCCTCACAATCATCATGATTTAAACAGTATATAAATGACATTATCATCACAATCGTCATGATGTAAACAGTATATAAATGACATTATCCTCACAATTCTCATGATGTAAACAGTATATAAATTACATTATCCTCACAATCATCATGATGTAAACAGTATATAAATTACATTATCCTCACAATCATCATGATGTAAACAGTATATAAATGACATTATCCTCACAATCATCATGATGTAAACAGTATATAAATTACATTATCATCACAATCATCATGATGTAAACAGTATATAAATTACATTATCCTCACAATCATCATGATGTAAACAGTATATAAATGACATTATCATCACAATCATCATGATGTAAACAGTATATAAATTACATTATCCTCACAATCATCATGATGTAAACAGTATATAAATGACATTATCATCACAATCGTCATGATGTAAACAGTATATAAATGACATTATCCTCACAATTCTCATGATGTAAACAGTATATAAATGACATTATCCTCACAATCATCATGATGTAAACAGTATATAAATTACATTATCCTCACAATCATCATGATGTAAACAGTATATAAATGACATTATCCTCACTATCATCATGATGTAAACAGTATATAAATTACATTATCATCACAATCATCATGATGTAAACAGTATATAAATTACATTATCCTCACAATCATCATGATTTAAACAGTATATAAATGACATTATCATCACAATCGTCATGATGTAAACAGTATATAAATGACATTATCCTCACAATCCTCATGATGTAAACAGTATATAAATGACATTATCCTCACAATCATCATGATGTAAACAGTATATAAATTACATTATCCTCACAATCATCATGATGTAAACAGTATATAAATGACATTATCCTCACAATCATCATGATGTAAACAGTATATAAATGACATTATCATCACAATCATCATGATGTAAACAGTATATAAATGACATTATCCTCACAATCATCATGATGTAAACAGTATATAAATTACATTATCCTCACAATCATCATGATGTAAACAGTATATAAATGACATTATCATCACAATCATCATGATGTAAACAGTATATAAATGACATTATCATCACAATCATCATGATGTAAACAGTATATAAATGACATTATCATCACAATCATCATGATGTAAACAGTATATTAATGACATTATCATCACAATCCTCATGATGTAAACAGTATATAAATGACATTATCATCACAATCATAGTGATGTAAACAGTATATAAATGACATTATCATAACAATCGTCATGATGTAAACAGTATATAAATGACATTATCATCACAATCCTCATGATGTAAACAGTATATAAATGACATTATCATCACAATCATCATGATGTAAACAGTATATAAATGACATTATCATCACAATCCTCATGATGTAAACAGTATATAAATGACATTATCATCACAATCATATTGATGTAAACAGTATATAAATGACATTATCCTCAGAATCATCATGATGTAAACAGTATATAAATGACATTATCCTCACAATCATCATGATGTAAACAGTATATAAATGACATTATCCTCACAATTCTCATGATGTAAACAGTATATAAATTACATTATCATCACAATCATCACGATGTAAACAGTATATAAATTACATTATCCTCACAATCATCATGATGTAAACAGTATATAAATTACATTATCCTCACAATCATCATGATGTAAACAGTATATAAATGACATTATCATCACAATCCTCATGATGTAAACAGTATATAAATGACATTATCATCACAATCCTCATGATGTAAACAGTATATAAATGACATTATCCTCACAATCATCATGATGTAAACAGTATATAAATGACATTATCATCACAATCATCATGATGTAAACAGTATATAAATGACATTATCATCACAATCATCATGATGTAAACAGTATATAAATGACATTATCATCACAATCCTCATGATGTAAACAGTATATAAATGACATTATCCTCACAATTCTCATGATGTAAACAGTATATAAATTACATTATCCTCACAATCATCATGATGTAAACAGTATATAAATTACATTATCATCACAATCATCATGATGTAAACAGTATATAAATGACATTATCATCACAATCCTCATGATGTAAACAGTATATAAATTACATTATCCTCACAATTCTCATGATGTAAACAGTATATAAATTACATTATCATCACAATCATCATGATGTAAACAGTATATAAATGACATTATCCTCACAATCATCATGATGTAAACAGTATATAAATTACATTATCCTCACAATCGTCATGATGTAAACAGTATATAAATGACATTATCATCACAATCATCATGATGTAAACAGTATATAAATGACATTATCCTTACAATCATCATGATGTAAACAGTATATAAATTACATTATCATCACAATCATCATGATGTAAACAGTATATAAATGACATTATCCTCACAATCATCATGATGTAAACAGTATATAAATTACATTATCCTCACAATCATCATGATGTAAACAGTATATAAATTACATTATCCTCACAATCATCATGATTTAAACAGTATATAAATGACATTATCATCACAATCGTCATGATGTAAACAGTATATAAATGACATTATCCTCACAATTCTCATGATGTAAACAGTATATAAATGACATTATCCTCACAATCATCATGATGTAAACAGTATATAAATTACATTATCCTCACAATCATCATGATGTAAACAGTATATAAATGACATTATCCTCACAATCATCATGATGTAAACAGTATATAAATTACATTATCATCACAATCATCATGATGTAAACAGTATATAAATTACATTATCCTCACAATCATCATGATGTAAACAGTATATAAATGACATTATCATCACAATCATCATGATGTAAACAGTATATAAATTACATTATCCTCACAATCATCATGATGTAAACAGTATATAAATTACATTATCCTCACAATCATCATGATGTAAACAGTATATAAATGACATTATCCTCACTATCATCATGATGTAAACAGTATATAAATGACATTATCATCACAATCATCATGATGTAAACAGTATATAAATTACATTATCCTCACAATCTTCATGATGTAAACAGTATATAAATGACATTATCATCACAATCGTCATGATGTAAACAGTATATAAATGACATTATCCTCACAATTCTCATGATGTAAACAGTATATAAATGACATTATCCTCACAATCATCATGATGTAAACAGTATATAAATTACATTATCCTCACAATCATCATGATGTAAACAGTATATAAATGACATTATCCTCACAATCATCATGATGTAAACAGTATATAAATGACATTATCATCACAATCATCATGATGTAAACAGTATATAAATGACATTATCCTCACAATCATCATGATGTAAACAGTATATAAATTACATTATCATCACAATCATCATGATGTAAACAGTATATAAATGACATTATCATCACAATCATCATGATGTAAACAGTATATAAATGACATTATCATCACAATCATCATGATGTAAACAGTATATAAATGACATTATCATCACAATCCTCATGATGTAAACAGTATATAAATGACATTATCATCACAATCATCATGATGTAAACAGTATATAAATGACATTATCATCACAATCCTCATGATGTAAACAGTATATAAATGACATTATCATCACAATCCTCATGATGTAAACAGTATATAAATGACATTATCATCACAATCATCATGATGTAAACAGTATATAAATGACATTATCATCACAATCCTCATGATGTAAACAGTATATAAATGACATTATCCTAACAATCATCATGATGTAAACAGTATATAAATGACATTATCCTCACAATCATCATGATGTAAACAGTATATAAATGACATTATCATCACAATCGTCATGATGTAAACAGTATATAAATGACATTATCCTCACAATCATCATGATGTAAACAGTATATAAATTACATTATCCTCACAATCATCATGATGTAAACAGTATATAAATGACATTATCCTCACTATCATCATGATGTAAACAGTATATAAATTACATTATCATCACAATCATCATGATGTAAACAGTATATAAATGACAGTATCCTCACAATCATCATGATGTAAACAGTATATAAATTACATTATCATCACAATCATCATGATGTAAACAGTATATAAATGACATTATCATCACAATCATCATGATGTAAACAGTATATAAATGACATTATCCTCACAATCATCATGATGTAAACAGTATATAAATGACATTATCATCACAATCCTCATGATGTAAACAGTATATAAATGACATTATCATCACAATCCTCATGATGTAAACAGTATATAAATGACATTATCATCACAATCATCATGATGTAAACAGTATATAAATGATATTATCATCACAATCCTCATGATGTAAACAGTATATAAATGACATTATCCTCACAATCATCATGATGTAAACAGTATATAAATGACATTATCATCACAATCATCATGATGTAAACAGTATATAAATGACATTATCATCACAATCATCATGATGTAAACAGTATATAAATGACATTATCATCACAATCCTCATGATGTGAACAGTATATAAATTACATTATCCTCACAATCATCATGATGTAAACAGTATATAAATGACATTATCATCACAATCATCATGATGTAAACAGTATATAAATGACATTATCATCACAATCCTCATGATGTAAACAGTATATAAATGACATTATCATCACAATCATCATGATGTAAACAGTATATAAATGACATTATCATCACAATCCTCATGATGTAAACAGTATATAAATGACATTATCATCACAATCCTCATGATGTAAACAGTATATAAATGACATTATCATCACAATCATCATGATGTAAACAGTATATAAATGACATTATCATCACAATCATCATGATGTAAACAGTATATAAATGACATTATCATCACAATCATCATGATGTAAACAGTATATAAATGACATTATCATCACAATCCTCATGATGTAAACAGTATATAAATGACATTATCATCACAATCATCATGATGTAAACAGTATATAAATGACATTATCATCACAATCCTCATGATGTAAACAGTATATAAATGACATTATCATCACAATCCTCATGATGTAAACAGTATATAAATGACATTATCATCACAATCATCATGATGTAAACAGTATATAAATGACATTATCATCACAATCCTCATGATGTAAACAGTATATAAATGACATTATCCTAACAATCATCATGATGTAAACAGTATATAAATGACATTATCCTCACAATCATCATGATGTAAACAGTATATAAATGACATTATCATCACAATCGTCATGATGTAAACAGTATATAAATGACATTATCCTCACAATCATCATGATGTAAACAGTATATAAATTACATTATCCTCACAATCATCATGATGTAAACAGTATATAAATGACATTATCCTCACTATCATCATGATGTAAACAGTATATAAATTACATTATCATCACAATCATCATGATGTAAACAGTATATAAATGACAGTATCCTCACAATCATCATGATGTAAACAGTATATAAATTACATTATCATCACAATCATCATGATGTAAACAGTATATAAATGACATTATCATCACAATCATCATGATGTAAACAGTATATAAATGACATTATCCTCACAATCATCATGATGTAAACAGTATATAAATGACATTATCCTCACAATCGTCATGATGAAAACAGTATATAAATTACATTATCCTCACAATCATCATGATGTAAACAGTATATAAATGACATTATCATCACAATCATCATGATGTAAACAGTATATAAATGACATTATCCTCACAATTCTCATGATGTAAACAGTATATAAATGACATTATCTTCACAATCATCATGATGTAAACAGTATATAAATGACATTATCATCACAATCCTCATGATGTAAACAGTATATAAATGACATTATCATCACAATCCTCATGATGTAAACAGTATATAAATGACATTATCATCACAATCCTCATGATGTAAACAGTATATAAATGACATTATCATCACAATCATCATGATGTAAACAGTATATAAATGACATTATCCTCACAATTCTCATGATGTAAACAGTATATAAATTACATTATCCTCACAATCATCATGATGTAAACAGTATATAAATTACATTATCATCACAATCATCATGATGTAAACAGTATATAAATGACATTATCATCACAATCATCATGATGTAAACAGTATATAAATGACATTATCCTCACAATCATCATGATGTAAACAGTATATAAATTACATTATCCTCACAATCATCATGATGTAAACAGTATATAAATTACATTATCCTCACAATCATCATGATGTAAACAGTATATAAATGACATTATCATCACAATCGTCATGATGTAAACAGTATATAAATGACATTATCCTCACAATTCTCATGATGTAAACAGTATATAAATTACATTATCCTCACAATCATCATGATGTAAACAGTATATAAATTACATTATCCTCACAATCATCATGATGTAAACAGTATATAAATTACATTATCATAACAATCATCATGATGTAAACAGTATATAAATCACATTATCATCACAATCGTCATGATGTAAACAGTATATAAATGACATTATCCTCACAATTCTCATGATGTAAACAGTATATAAATTACATTATCCTCACAATCATCATGATGTAAACAGTATATAAATTACATTATCATCACAATCATCATGATGTAAACAGTATATAAATGACATTATCATCACAATCCTCATGATGTAAACAGTATATAAATGACATTATCATCACAATCCTCATGATGTAAACAGTATATTAATTACATTATCATCACAATCCTCATGATGTAAACAGTATATAAATGACATTATCATCACAATCGTAATGATGTAAACAGTATATAAATGACATTATCTTCACAATCCTCATGATGTAAACAGTATATAAATGACATTATCATCACAATCCTCATGATGTAAACAGTATATAAATGACATTATCATCACAATCCTCACGATGTAAACAGTATATAAATGACATTATCATCACAATCCTCATGATGTAAACAGTATATAAATTACATTATCATCACAATCATCATGATGTAAACAGTATATAAATTACATTATCCTCACAATCATCATGATGTAAACAGTATATAAATGACATTATCATCACAATCCTCATGATGTAAACAGTATATAAATTACATTATCATCACAATCGTTATGATGTAAACAGTATATAAATGACATTACCTTCACAATCCTCATGATGTAAACAGTATATAAATGACATTATCATCACAATCCTCATGATGTAAACAGTATATAAATGACATTATCATCACAATCCTCATGATGTAAACAGTATATAAATGACATTATCCTCACAATCATCATGATGTAAACAGTATATAAATGACATTATCATCACAATCCTCATGATGTAAACAGTATATAAATGACATTATCATCACAATCCTCATGATGTAAACAGTATATAAATGACATTATCCTCACAATCGTCATGATGTAAACAGTATATAAATTACATTATCCTCACAATTCTCATGATGTAAACAGTATATAAATTACATTATCATCACAATCCTCATGATGTAAACAGTATATAAATTACATTATCATCACAATCCTCATGATGTAAACAGTATATAAATTACATTATCATCACAATCATCATGATGTAAACAGTATATAAATGACATTATCATCACAATCCTCATGATGTAACAGTATATAAATGACATTATCATCACAATCCTCATGATGTAAACAGTATATAAATGACATTATCATCACAATCATCATAATGTAAACAGTATATAAATGACATTATCATCACAATCCTCATGATGTAAACAGTATATAAATGACATTATCATCACAATCCTCATGATGTAAACAGTATATAAATGACATTATCATCACAATCATCATGATGTAAACAGTATATAAATTACATTATCATCACAATCCTCATGATGTAAACAGTATATAAATTACATTATCATCACAATCGTAATGATGTAAACAGTATATAAATGACATTATCATCACAATCCTCATGATGTAAACAGTATATAAATTACATTATCATCACAATCATCATGATGTAAACAGTATATAAATTACATTATCATCACAATCATCATGATGTAAACAGTATATAAATTACATTATCATCACAATCGTAATGATGTAAACAGTATATAAATGACATTATTATCACAATCCTCATGATGTAAACAGTATATAAATGACATTATCATCACAATCATCATGATGTAAACAGTATATAAATTACATTATCATCACAATCCTCATGATGTAAACAGTATATAAATTACATTATCATCACAATCGTAATGATGTAAACAGTATATAAATGACATTATCATCACAATCCTCATGATGTAAACAGTATATAAATGACATTATCATCACAATCCTCATGATGTAAACAGTATATAAATGACATTATCATCACAATCCTCATGATGTAAACAGTATATAAATTACATTATCATCACAATCATCATGATGTAAACAGTATATAAATGACATTATCATCACAATCATCATGATGTAAACAGTATATAAATGACATTATCATCACAATCCTCATGATGTAAACAGTATATAAATTACATTATCATCACAATCGTAATGATGTAAACAGTATATAAATGACATTATCTTCACAATCCTCATGATGTAAACAGTATATAAATGACATTATCATCACAATCCTCATGATGTAAACAGTATATAAATGACATTATCATCACAATCCTCATGATGTAAACAGTATATAAATTACATTATCCTCACAATCATCATGATGTAAACAGTATATAAATGACATTATCCTCACAATCATCATGATGTAAACAGTATATAAATTACATTATCATCACAATCGTCATGATGTAAACAGTATATAAATGACATTATCATCACAATCCTCATGATGTAAACAGTATATAAATGACATTATCCTCACAATTCTCATGATGTAAACAGTATATAAATTACATTATCATCACAATCCTCATGATGTAAACAGTATATAAATTACATTATCCTCACAATCATCATGATGTAAACAGTATATAAATTACATTATCATCACAATCCTCATGATGTAAACAGTATATAAATTACATTATCATCACAATCCTCATGATGTAAACAGTATATAAATTACATTATCATCACAATCATCATGATGTAAACAGTATATAAATGACATTATCATCACAATCCTCATGATGTAAACAGTATATAAATGACATTATCATCACAATCCTCATGATGTAAACAGTATATAAATGACATTATCATCACAATCATCATGATGTAAACAGTATATAAATGACATTATCATCACAATCCTCATGATGTAAACAGTATATAAATTACATTATCATCACAATCCTCATGATGTAAACCGTATATAAATGACATTATCATCACAATCCTCATGATGTAAACAGTATATAAATGACATTATCATCACAATCCTCATGAGGTAAACAGTATATAAATGACATTATCATCACAATCCTCATGATGTAAACAGTATATAAATGACATTATCATCACAATCATCATGATGTAAACAGTATATAAATGACATTATCATCACAATCATCATGATGTAAACAGTATATAAATGACATTATCACCACAATCCTCATGATGTAAACCGTATATAAATTACATTATCATCACAATCCTCATGATGTAAACAGTATATAAATGACATTATCATCACAATCCTCATGATGTAAACAGTATATAAATGACATTATCATCACAATCGTCATGATGTAAACAGTATATAAATGACATTATCATCACAATCCTCATGATTTAAACAGTATATAAATGACATTATCATCACAATCGTCATGATGTAAACAGTATATAAATGACATTATCATCACAATCCTCATGATGTAAACAGTATATAAATTACATTATCATCACAATCATCATGATGTAAACAGTTTATAAATTACATTATCCTCACAATCGTCATGATGTAAACCGTATATAAATGACATTATCATCACAATCGTCATGATGTAAACAGTATATAAATGACATTATCATCACAATCGTCATGATGTAAACAGCATATAAATGACATTATCATCACACTCGTCATGATGTAAACAGCATATAAATTACATTATCATCACAATCGTAATGATGTAAACAGCATATAAATGACAATATTATCACAATCGTCATTATTTTAAGAGTATATACATGACATTATCATCACAATCGTCATGAGTTAATCAGCATATAAATGACATTATCATCACAATCGTCAGGATTTAAACAGTATATAATGACATTATCATCACAATCGTCATGATTTAAAGAGTATAAAAATGACATTATCATCACAATCGTCATGATTTAAAGGTTCTATAAATGACATTATCATCTTAATAGTCTTGATTTAAAGAGTATATAAATGACATTATCATCACAATCGTCATGATGTAAACAGTATATAAATGACATTATCATCACAATTGTCATGATGTAAACAGCATATAAATGACATTATCATCACAATCGTCATGATGTAATCAGTATAATTATTACATTATCATCAAAATCATCACGATGTAAACACTATATAAATGACATTATCATCACATTCGTCAGGATGTAAACAATATATAAATGACATTATCATCACAATCGTAATGATGTAAACAGTATATAAATGACAATATTATCACAATCGTCATTATTTTAAGAGTATATAAATTACATTATCATCACAATCGTCATGAGTTAAACAGCATGTAAATGACATTATCATAACAATCGTCAGGATTTAAACAGTATATAAATGACATTATCATCACAATCGTCATGATTTAAAGAGTATATAAATGACATTATCATCACAATCGTCATGATGTAAACAGTATATAAATGACATTATCATCAAAATCGTCATGATGTAAACAGTATATAAATGACATTATCATCACAATCGTCATGATTTAATCAGTATATTAATGACATTATCATCAAAATCATCACGATGTAAACAGTATATAAATGACATTATCATCACAATCGTCATGATGTAAACAGCATATAAATGACATTATCATCACAATCGTCATGATGTAATCAGTATATTAATGACATTATCATCAAAATCATCATGATGTAAACAGTATATAAATGACATTATCATCACAATCGTCATGATGTAAACAATATATAAATGACATTATCATCACAATTGTTATAATGTAAGCATTATATAAATGATATTATCATCACAATCGTCACGATATAATCAGTATATTAATGACATTATCATCACAATCGTCATGATGTAAACAGTATATAAATGACATTATCATCACAATCCTCATGATGTAAACAACATGTAAATTACATTATCATCACAATCGTCATGATGTAAACAGTATATAAATGACATTATCATCACAATCGTCATGATGTAAACAGTATATAAATGACATTATCATCACAATCGTCATGATGTAAACAGTATATAAATGACATTATCCTCACAATCCTCATGATGTAAACAGTATATAAATGACATTATCATCACAATCGTCATGATGTAAACAGTATATAAATGACATTATCATCACAATCGTCATGATGTAAACAGTATATAAATGAAATTATCATCACAATCGTCATGATGTAAACAGTATATAAATGACATTATCATCACAATCGTCATGATGTAAACAGTATATAAATGACATTATCCTCACAATCGTCATGATGTAAACAGTATATAAATGACATTATCATCACAATCGTCATGATGTAAACAGTATATAAATGACATTATCCTCAAAATCCTCATGATGTAAACAGTATATAAATTACATTATCTTCATAATCCTCATGATGTAAACAGTATATAAATGACATTATCATCACAATCGTCATGATGTAAACAGTATATAAATGACATTATCCTTACAATCCTCATGATGTAAACAGTATATAAATGACATTATCATCACAATCGTCATGATGTAAACAGTATATAAATGACATTATCCTCACAATCGTCATGATGTAAACAGTATATAAATGACATTATCCTCACAATCTTCATGATGTAAACAGTATATAAATGACATTATCCTCACAATCCTCATGATGTAAACAGTATATAAATGACATTATCCTCACAATCGTCATGATGTAAACAGTATATAAATGACATTATCCTCACAATCCTCATGATGTAAACAGTATATAAATTACATTATCATCACAATCGTCATGATGTAAACAGTATATAAATGACATTATCATCACAATCGTCATGATGTAAACAGTATATAAATGACATTATCCTCACAATCCTCATGATGTAAACAGTATATAAATGACATTATCATCACAATCGTCATGATGTAAACAGTGTATAAATGACATTATCCTCACAATCGTCATGATGTAAACAGTATATAAATGACATTATCATCACAATCGTCATGATGTAAACAGTATATAAATCACATTATCCTCACAATCGTCATGATGTAAACAGTATATAAATGACATTATCATCACAATCGTCATGATGTAAACAGTATATAAATGACATTATCCTCACAATCGTCATGATGTAAACAGTATATAAATGACATTATCATCACAATCGTCATGATGTAAACAGTATATAAATGACATTGTAATCACAATCGTCATGATGTAAACAGTATATAAATGACATTATCATCACAATCGTCATGATGTAAACAGTATATAAATGACATTATCCTCACAATCGTCATGATGTAAACAGTATATAAATTACATTATCATCACAATCGTCATGATGTAAACAGTATATAAATGACATTGTGCTCACAATCCTCATGATGTAAACAGTATATAAATGACATTATCATCACAATCGTCATGATGTAAACAGTATATATATGACATTATCCTCACATCGTCATGATGTAAACAGTATATAAATGACATTATCATCACAATCGTCATGATGTAAACAGTATATAAATGACATTATCCTCACAATCGTCATGATGTAAACAGTATATAAATGACATTATCATCACAATCGTCATGATGTAAACAGTATATAAATGACATTATCATCACAATCCTCATGATGTAAACAGTATATAAATGACATTATCCTCACAATCCTCATGATGTAAACAGTATATAAATGACATTATCATCACAATCGTCATGATGTAAACAGTATATAAATGACATTATCCTCACAATCGTCATGATGTAAACAGTATATAAATGACATTATCATCACAATCGTCATGATGTAAACAGTATATAAATGACATTATCCTCACAATCGTCATGATGTAAACAGTATATAAATGACATTATCATCACAATCGTCATGATGTAAACAGTATATAAATGACATTATCCTCACAATCCTCATGATGTAAACAGTATATAAATGACATTATCATCACAATCGTCATGATGTAAACAGTATATAAATGACATTATCCTCACAATCGTCATGATGTAAACAGTATATAAATGACATTATGCTCACAATCCTCATGATGTAAACAGTATATAAATTACATTATCATCACAATCCTCATGATGTAAACAGTATATAAATGACATTATCCTCACAATCCTCATGATGTAAACAGTATATAAATGACATTATCATCACAATCGTCATGATGTAAACAGTATATAAATGACATTATCCTCACAATCCTCATGATGTAAACAGTATATAAATGACATTATCATCACAATCGTCATGATGTAAACAGTATATAAATGACATTATCCTCACAATCGTCATGATGTAAACAGTATATAAATGACATTATCATCACAATCGTCATGATGTAAACAGTATATAAATGACATTATCCTCACAATTGTCATGATGTAAACAGTATATAAATGACATTATCATCACAATCTTCATGATGCAAACAGTATATAAATGACATTATCCTCACAATCGTCATGATGTAAACAGTATATAAATGACATTATCATCACAATCGTCATGATGTAAACAGTATATAAATGACATTATCCTCACAATCCTCATGATGTAAACAGTATATAAATGACATTATCATCACAATCGTCATGATGTAAACAGTATATAAATGACATTATCCTCACAATCCTCATGATGTAAACAGTATATAAATGACATTATCCTCACAATCCTCATGATGTAAACAGTATATAAATGACATTATCATCACAATCGTCATGATGTAAACAGTATATAAATGACATTATCCTCACAATCGTCATGATGTAAACAGTATATAAATGACATTATCATCACAATCGTCATGATGTAAACAGTATATAAATGACATTATCCTCACAATCCTCATGATGTAAACAGTATATAAATGACATTATCCTCACAATCCTCATGATGTTAACAGTATATGAATGACATTATCATCACAATCGTCATGATGTAAACAGTATATAAATGACATTATCCTCACAATCGTCATGATGTAAACAGTATAAAAATGACATTATCATCACAATCGTCATGATGTAAACAGTATATAAATGACATTATCCTCACAATCCTCATGATGTAACAGTATATAAATGACATTATCCTCACAATCCTCATGATGTAAACAGTATATAAATGACATTATCATCAAAATCGTCATGATGTAAACAGTAAATAAATGACATTATCCTCACAATCGTCATGATGTAAACAGTAAATAAATCACATTATCATCACAATCGTCATGATGTAAACAGTATATAAATGACATTATCCTCACAATCGTCATGATGTAAACAGTATATAAATGACATTATCATCACAATCCTCATGATGTAAACAGTATATAAATAACATTATCCTCACAATCCTCATGATGTAAACAGTATATAAATGAAATTATCATCACAATCGTCATGATGTAAACAGTATATAAATGACATTATCCTCACAATCGTCAGGATGTAAACAGTATATAAATGACATTATCATCACAATCGTCATGATGTAAACAGTATATAAATGACATTATCATCACAATCGTCATGATGTAAACAGTATATAAATGACATTATCCTCACAATCGTCATGATGTAAACAGTATATAAATGACATTATCCTCACAATCGTCATGATGTAAACAGTATATAAATGACATTATCATCACAATCGTCACGATGTAAACAGTATATAAATGACATTATCCTCACAATCCTCATGATGTAAACAGTATATAAATGACATTATCATCACAATCGTCATGATGTAAACAGTATATAAATGACATTATCCTCACAATCGTCATGATGTAAACAGAATATAAATGACATTATCATCACAATCGTCATGATGTAAACAGTATATAAATGACATTATCATCACAATCGTCATGATGTAAACAGTATATAAATGACATTATCCTCACAATCGTCATGATGTAAACAGTATATAAATGACATTATCATCACAATCGTCATGATGTAAACAGTATATAAATGACATTATCCTCACAATCGTCATGATGTAAACAGTATATAAATGACATTATCCTCACAATCGTCATGATGTAAACAGTATATAAATGACATTATCATCACAATCGTCATGATGTAAACAGTATATAAATGACATTATCCTCACAATTCTCATGATGTAAACAGTATATAAATGACATTATCATCACAATCGTCATGATGTAAACAGTATATAAATGACATTATCATCACAATTCTCATGATGTAAACAGTATATAAATGACATTATCATCACAATCGTCATGATGTAAACAGTATATAAATGACATTATCATAACAATCGTCATGATTTAAACAGCATATAAATGACATTATCATCACAATCGTCATTATGTAAACAATATATAAATGACATTATCCTCACAATCGTCATGATGTAAACAGTATATAAATGACATTATCATCACAATCGTCATGATGTAAACAGTATATAAATTACATTATCCTCACAATTCTCATGATGTAAACAGTATATAAATGACATTATCATCACAATCGTCATGATGTAAACAGTATATAAATGACATTATCCTCACAATTCTCATGATGTAAACAGTATATAAATGACATTATCATCACAATCGTCATGATGTAAACAGTATATAAATGACATTATCATCACAATCGTCATGATGTAAACAGTATATAAATGACATTATCCTCACAATCGTCATGATGTAAACAGTATATAAATGACATTATCATAACAATCGTCATGATTTAAACAGCATATAAATGACATTATCATCACAATCGTCATTATGTAAACAATATATCAATGTCATTATGCTTCCCTGTTCTGAGTCTCCGTTATATGTCTTAATATGTTCCCCGACTATTTAACATATAGGATATTCAGACATGTGGCAAAACTTTATTTGTTTTCGTCCGGAAATATAGTCGTTAAGTGGTCAAAATTTAAACATTGGTACGTGGGGCTCATGGGATTTTTATCAGTTTTCAACTGTTTCATGAATGCGTGCGTGAATGATTCACATTACTGATTACTTACATTTTGAATAAGTAGGTTTGAAAACAATCTTTAAAGATCGTGTCACATCGGCATAAGGGATATCGTACTTCACTCACTCTCTTTAGGTAATGGTTTCGATCTCAGCTGGAGTACTCCTTTTTTAAAAAAATAGCCTGTGATGTTTCCTGGAAGCTGAGTGTCAACGTCTCCCCAGGTTTCCAGTACTCTCCACCTCTATCGATAACATTTGCAAATAAATTCGGATTATCGCAACAGCTGCTTGCCATTGATTTCTCGTTGGCAGCAGCTATAGGTCATTGCTTGGATTTTAGTGGCAATATGCCTCCCCAAGGCTCCAGTTCTCTTCACACTTATTTGGCTGAGGTCTGGTCAGTTCATCGGTCTTTCATTTCTCCTTGACTCTACTTGGTTATTTGGTCTCTCTCTTTTTTTAGGGGGCGGGGAGTGATGTGGCAATGTGGGTAGGGTTGGGTTAGAGAACTTATAGATATGCGGCTTCAATTTTCTTGGTTCCATGTAGTGTTTCATGTTTTGCCTTTGCAGCAGTTTATCTGGCCCACATTTGTTGCTTAAACGTTAATTATAAATGAAAATATGGTTAGAAGGATATTTAATTGATCAAAATCGATTAAAAAGATTTTCTCAAATCTCAATGCTACATATGTCAAATGTCGAGTCTGTCGACCGAAAATTGACAGAGTTATTTGGTAAGGAAGTGTACAGACACACACACACATTTTCACTTTTATAGATACTAGCGGGACCTGTGAAAATTCCACAGGAGACTCATTCATATGTAATATATTGATGTTGGCATTCTGTAGATGTTCAGCGTAAATGGAGACGCTCTAATATTATTGTAACTCTTTTGTTAAAACTGCAAAAGTATTCATCTAAGCTAGCACTAACGGTCGTAAAGTATGCTTAAATATGATATTTTAATTCTTGCAGATTTTGTATATATTATTATAGAGTTAATGTTTTATTGATTTTTATATGTTATAAAGTTGCGATTTCAAGAATAAAAAAAATATATCCATATGACTTGGGTGCATTAGCTTGAATCGAAACCAATATATAAACTTATAATATATATATATATATATATATATATATATATATATATATATATATATATATATATATATATATATATATAACTTGAGATCCTTCAGCCATAATCGAAACCGAACCCAAAACTTATGAAGAATTCTTGTCACATTATTTATGACAAGAAATAGAAGAGTATAACAATTAAACGACCCGGATGTAAGCGTGACACACAAAAGAACACACACGCCATCGTATTAATATATAGATATATAGATTAGTTCCAGCAATAAATTCGCTTTTTCACTTGTTAACAAATTACTCACTCTTTACTTTACAAGTATTTGATGGAATATGCGCTGATGAACTCGCTGCAATTGTATCCCCTCGGCATAAATACTCACGATAAACCCGACATCTCGCCCCTTCATTTTAGACGTATCTCGATGCCGGAAACCCTAACCCAACATGCAGGAATTTAAATGTAATGCGAACAGACGTCTCGTTACATAGTGCCCCTGTAGACATCGTCCCAAGTTGCAGCCCATTATGTTTCAAGTGACGATATGCCTTTTTTGTGTAAATAAAAAATAAGTACAAATTATTCAGCAATAAGTCTACACTCTCCCTCAAAAGTGACGGAAAAATTTTCAAAACTAGATAGGAGACTCGACGTTGCCCGGGATTAAATGAGGATCTACGAATGCTCCACACTTCCAATATTTTTATTTTCACCGAAATCGACGAAATGGCCCATTTTTTAATCAAATCGATTGGTTGCATGCTCTAATAACCTACCGCGATGCACCGGAAAAAAGCTTAAAATGCTTCCTCGCAAGAACTTAGTCCACAATACATTGTAGTCTACATTGCACTGTAGAGAATCTACTATAGATTTTATGAAATGATTTTATATAATGTCTTTAATTAAAGTTTAAAAAGCAAAAGTCAAGTATCATGTTTCAATTGTGCTCTAAACAAAAAAATATTCATTTTAATGCGCCTCTCTCTTATCAAAGAACCTGCTGTTGATTTTATATGCCGGACCCTTCTGCTTGTGCGGTGATTAAAATTTCTTAAATGTATTTGTGATGTTGGGCAACAACGGGTCTCCTATCTAGTTTTGAATGTGTTAATTTTGGTCAAAATACGAATGTTCCTTCTTGAATCGGATTTTTTTCAGTTATTAATTTTCGATACTTATCGGGAAGAATTTTTTCAGGAGAATATTTTATATTACACCGGCCGGTATAACGTACAGTATTCTCCTGTAAACAGTATTCTTTTTATCTATAAGAGAAAGATTTTTTCGATTTTCTATACCTATCAGATGAATTTCTATACAAAACATTTCTAAGAACACTACCAGACATATAAATTACCTTTGTGTGAAATTTGCAAAATATAGGCTCAGCCGTTTCGGAACCTATGAGGAAGAAACTCACATACAAACATAAAGTGATTTTTATATAATAGTAGAGATAGAAATAGAGAATAAGTGAATAGCACGGTGGAATCAACCCGATGCGCTAAGCTAAGTTAAAAGCACATCAGGTTGACTCCGCCGTGAAGTCAACCCAATACCTGGAGAGCAAATCGATTTCATTTCTTTAAATGTCTAACAAAAGAAAATCGTGCATAACATATGTGACTGCCACAATTTCTATAGCTTATACGTTTTGATTCTCCAAAATGGCGAATATCTGTCGACTTTTGAATTTCGTTAGCATTGTTTAGATTAGAGTTGTCTTTTGAAAGGACCACGCCCTGAAATATGGGTTAGGCCTCTCCTTAAACTGATAAGCTTCTTCGCTCTTTTTATTACAATGGCGCGGTTAAAACGTCACGTAGATACTACAGGACGAGTGGGGGGTGGGGGATAAGCATATTTCCATAAAATCTATTGAATTTACTAAGCACATTAAATATGTAGTACCTCTGCTGTGCTTAGTAAGAATGACAACACCCTAATATATAAATTCAAATGCCAGTGTTAATCATCTAATCTATCTATTTTCTTTTTTTCATTTTAATATAGTTTCATAGAAATGTTTCTGTTATGTCGCAAAAAACTATTATCTTTACGTCACAAGTGTCACGCTCATACATTAATTCCATAGCTAATATAACATACTGACCCAACGGGTCACGGGTAGTCTAGTATATACGAAATCTGCAAGAATTAAAATATATTTAAGCGTACATTACGAACTGGCTGCGCCGGGCGTCTCTGCTAGCTTAGATAAATACTTTTGCAGTTTTAACAAGAGTTGAAATAAAATCAGAGCATCTCTATTTACACAATGAATGCCAACATCTATATATTACATAAGAATGAGTCTCCTATGGAATTTCCACAGATCCCACTACTTATTTGCATCTCGATTTTGTTTTTTGTTTTCTGTTATTTTGTTTTATTTTTTGTTTTTTGTTTTTTGTTTTTTCGGGTTTTTCTTTTTACAGTAAATCAATTTAATAACTGGGGCTGTGACAGCAGAATATTCTTTTCATTGTTTTGACTCTTGAGTATATATCCGTTAATATCTTATACGTTTTTATAGAAACTGATGTGGTTTTCAGTTGATTAACTGTGTCTAACTGCGTCGGATATAGACTCGAGAGTCAAAAGAATGAAAAGAATATGCTGTTGTCACAGCCTTATTAATACCCCACCAAATTTATATAATTAAAATAAAATTTAAACATTCATAGAAGGAAGGCACATAAACGTTAACGAAGCCCAACGACCTCTCCATGTTATAAATGTTTTTCTAAATAGTAACATAATTTTTTAGAAATTCGTTCATAACAATGGCGGGGAGGGGGGGCATTGTTAATATTTTGTTCTTACATCGTTTTCTCATTTTTACCTACTAATCGTTGATTATTTTCAACTGTTTATGAAAACTTTCAAGTAGCATGTTGTACTCTAACGACGAACTGATACAATTTGGCTTTGTTTAAAATCAAAATAAACCTTTTATTGTCTTTCAGTTTGCAATATATTGCAAGGAAAACATTTGAGAAAAATATACGCGGAAATTACCCGGGGGGGGGGTATATAATAATTTGAAAATTTACAAAAAAAAACAAACAAACAAATCTCTAATTAAATATTTATAAATATTAAAAGAATCGGAATTGGAATCGGGAATCGAATCAGAATCGGAAATTTAGAACGGAATCGGTAATTGGATCGGAATTGGGAAAAAATTTTGAATCTCCTATCACTAATAAATACATATATATATGTATGCATGTATATATATGCGTGTGCTTGAACTTTTCATCTTATATACTGCACAATTATACAATGCAAACCATATGCATCAATAGAACTGAACATAATGGTTAAATGAAACCAATCAACCAATAAGAAACCAGAAAAAAATGAATAATTATGTAATTTCGTTTTTCAAAGAATATTCAAATTAGTTAACATTTATTTAGTCACTTGCATATATGTTATGTTATGCTGAGGTAACACCGGGTGACCTTGCTGATAGTTGATTTAGAACATCGACTGTTATTACAAAAATAGTCAAATGTTAGATAATGAACATTATTATTGTTTTGTAACTGTTATGGTGAAAAAAGTAAGCAGAGAGAATGTAGTGGTCATAAGCAGAGGGAGTTTTTAAAACCTAGTAATAGAAAAATAAATTTGGCTAGAAAACGTGACCGAAGGGCACGTGCTAAGTCTTCGTACAGTCGAGTGACTTAAGCACAAAGGAATAGTTGCATATATACAAGTGAATTAAGAGAAGACAGAACTGGAGAGACGGCTAGATGGAGAACTGACAGAACTGGGGAGACGGCTAAAGGAGATTTTGGAGGCAGGGCTTGTAATGCCCCTGTATAGGGGGTGAAGCAGGAAACATTATGAAATAAAAGCTGTCTAAAATATAATCGAAGACTCCTGGGCGTTTCTTTGGGAGAAATGTCACTTTAGCTTTTGTGCTCCATCCCATTTGTATTATCCGTATTGCAAATATCCTATAGCTTATGCCACACACATGCACAAGGATTTATGAACACTAGACTACACGAAGAAACTTCACTATATATACAACTCAGCATATACCCAATACACTTTATACAGCGTTTTACATAAATATAGACTTTATACCCCCAGAGCGTAACATATCCATGACTGAGTATATTATGAAGTTCGTTTTAATAATTTTTAAATAGAAAATGTAGACTTTTAATACCAATGTAAATGCAACGAAAAACTCAGCTATGAGGGGCGTGCAATAAGTAATGCCCCTGACCCACTTCCAGTTATCTGATCTAGCTGAAATTTTGTATGCGCAATGATTTATATCTTTACGGGTTATGTGGCAAATTACACCTCTGAAGTAATTGTGGTTTCTGTTTTACAGGTGTTTGAACTGAGTCAGGTGTGAAATGGAGCCTGTTGAATGTCGAGCAGTGATCAGGTTTTTATATATCAAAGGACGCACACCACAGGAGACTTTTGATGAAATGAAAGAAACTTATGGTGATAATGCCCCATCATATGACCTTGAAACAGCTCCCAGACGTGATCGCCCCCCCCCTTCTGCCATTGATGAGGCATCTGTCCGTCAAGTTGAGGCTGCCATTTTGGAAGATCGGCGCATTACTATTAGCCAAATAGCCCAAGATGTCAAGATTAGTACAGGGTCTGTGGAAACTATCATTCATGACAATTTGCATATGCATAAGGTGTCTGCCAGATGGATTCCCAGGTTGCACACACCATTCCAGAAGCAAGAACGCGTCGAATGCTCGAGGATGAATTTGGAGATGTGCCAAGAAGATGAGTCAAAGTTTTTCAAAAGACTGATTACACGGGATGAAACCTGGGTCCATCACTATGATCCAGAGACCAAAGCCCAATCAATGCAGTGGAAGCACTTGGACTCACCACCTCCAAAGAAGGCAAGGGTGCAGCCCTCCGCTGGCAAGGTCATGCTCACAGTCTTCTGGGACCAGGACGGAGTAGTGATGACAGATATCCTGGCAAAGGGTACCACAATTACAGGAGCCTATTATGCTTCACTTTTGAGGAAATTAAGGGAAGCTATCAAAATCAAGAGGTGGAGCAAGATCAGCAAATGTACCCTCCTCCTGCAGGACAACGCTCCAGTCGACAACTCGCATGCCACGAGATCAGAAGCACGGGGCGTGTCGTCATGAAATCCTCCCCATCCTCCCTACTCTCCTGACTTTGCACCCTCTGACTTTCACCTCTTCCAGCCATGAAGTTGTTTTTGAAAGGAAAGCGTTTCCCAGATGATGCAGCCTTGATTTCTGAAGTCACATAGTTGTTGGAGGACCAACCTGGGGTGTTCTACAAAAACGGTCGTCAGAGCTGCATCAAACGATGGGAGAAATGCATAACTCTGGGTGGTTCCTATGTAGAGAAAGACTAATAACTTTACCAAGTTTCGTTGCTCTACTGCTATGGGAAGTGGGTCAGGGGCATTACTTATTTCACGCCCTTCGTATATATAAGCTACTCTGTTTGTGTCTATTGCTTTTGTTTGTATTTTTTAAATTTCACACAAATGTATTTTATGTATCTGGGATTGTTCTTGGATAGGTTTTGTATCAGATGCCTCCAATAAATATCGAAAATCTACAATCGAAAAAATTCGATTAAAGAAGGAACAGTCCCATTTTGAGTAAAGTTAACAGCCTTATACAGACTAACATTACGAGTGCATTTGTGGATTTAGCAAAGAAACCAACAAGCGATAAACAGAGTCGAAAATTCAAATATATAAAAAAAATAAATAAATAAATGTTACCAAAGGCAAGATAAATTACTCTTCTAGCTACCTGGATAAGTTTTATGTGTTTTAATGTATTTTAAATCGCATCTTACTGCGTGACTTTCTTTTTATGTGCGATTCCAATGCTCGTGTCGGCGGCTTACATTCCACATATCAGAACACACCATCGGCTCCAGTAATATTAGAAGGGAACGGCTGTTTCTGTTCTGCTAATAACTTTTATCTAATTAATACTTTCTTTCAGAACTGTAAGTTTCATACGTGGAATCATCTCAACGGCAGAAGTAAAGGCCAAATCGATGTCATTCTTTCTCGTAGCAGGTTTGATATCTATAGACACTTTCTGTCGCAACAGAATCAAAAGTGATCTTTATTCTTATCGATAAGGGTCACAGTCGAACAAATTTTTGCCCTTACCCAATTGATTGAAAAATCAATCGAGTTTAATAAACATTTAATCAATTTTACAAAAGCTTTCAATGGTATTGTTTGAACATGTTTTCCCTCACATATACACACCCACATGTACGCACGCACGTACGCACACACACACACACACGCACGCATATACACAGCCTCATACACACACTCACTTCATGCGCATACACACACCCGAGCTGTGACGTCACTTTCTTTTAAGTGAAAACCAGACATGCGCACCCAGAACACTAACTCCAGTATAAAAGTCAACAAAACCTGTCAACTTCCCTTTTTCGTCCGGACCAGCGTTCGACCTGTTGAGTCAACGAACCGACCGCGTACCCTAACGTCACTTTCCCTGCTACTGTAATATGGGGTAAGCGCACGCACACTTTATACGCTTTCTCTCTCCATGAACTGGATTGACTTTCTCACTCTATCTCCCCTTCGGCTTTGGTCCATCAAAACAGACATGTGGGCGACTCTCTACTGAGCTTAACCCTCTCTTTCTACAGGCCGGCTTGCCACTTCGCGTTTCTCTATTACATTCCCCTTTCCTTTCCACGCGCATAGTCGCCAATGGTTGAATGAACACGTGTACACCCAAGACTTTCATTTCTCAACAGAAAATAAACGACATGTTTATTTTATTCTCGCATTTGAGTTCTTTGTTTCCTTCATTCAATTCGTTTCATATTTATATCCTAGTCTTCTACAGAAGCTTGCTAAAACAGGGAGTCTCCTCCATGCAAAAGCATTTGATATCTGATGATACCAGACAGGGATCAGAGCGTTGATGATATAAAGATAGAAGTCTGTTTTTAGATGTATTAATATTAATAAGCAACAGTATCAAATTAGACTTTGGTTAATTTTAGACAAAATCCCTCTCAACAAAACCTACATTAATCTTCTTAAATCAATTTACGAACAATTACAGGCTTTTATAAAAACTGACCTTGGGTTTAGATGCTCCATAAACATAAAAAAAATGTATCAAGCAAGGAGATATGCTTTCAGCAATCCTGTTTTGTGCTGCACTAGCTGCTGTTATGCTTAAGACAGAGGAGACTTACTCCTTTTTAACCTCTTCTACACTGATGACATTGCTGTTGTTAATGAATGCACACATAAATTTCAAGTTCTTGTTAATGTACTAGCAAAGAATGCAAAGGAAATAGGATTAAAAATAAACCAAGAAAAAATAGAAGTATGTCTACAGCTAAATACCAGTTTAACCTAAACATGACTATTCACAGTAAACCCATCAAACAGGTCACCAAATTCATTTATTTAGGACACAAACTGACTTTCTCCAGTGATCACGAGACGATATTGAAACAGAATCGAGCTGGGTTGGGGTGCTGATAACGGTTGAAGTTAAAGTTTATATGAGCTTGATTGTATCACATATATATATATATATACTAGCAAAAGTACCCGTCGTTGACTGGGTTCAAAAACAGCCTACAGAAAATGGAGTCTGATTTATGAAAGTATGATAGGAAGGATTGTAAAGAGATAGCTTCCAATTTGGGGGGTATCAAAACCAAAGAAAAATATGATGAAAGTAAAAATAAAATAGATAAACCCCATAATTTATTATACCATACCTGTTCGCACTGAAACACTTATCACAATATTCTGTGGATCTATATCAAAAACCTTGTTAAACTTTGTGACATATTTCCATTCTATGGAGGGAGGGTCAGGCGCGAACGAACACCCCATAATTTTACCATACAATATTTCTTCAAACTGAAACATAATTATCAAAGTATACTTACGCAGATAAATATGAAAAGTCTTTATTAAAGTTTGTGTCTATTTCCATTCTATGAAGGCCAGGCGCAAATGCAGACCCCACAATTTTATTATACCATCCCTATTTAAGTTAAACCATACTTATAAAAGTATTATTATGTACATCTATATCAAAAACACTTTTAAACGTTTTTTTTTTTAATTTAAAATTTTTGATTTCCATAATTTTTAGACCAGGCGCTTACGCAGACCCCACAATTTTAATGAATCATCATTATGCCAGATCAAACATACCCATTCCTGTGTCTCGATACATCTACTATCATTATATGTAATCAGTTTTATATAATAGTCAACCATATAGGAGCCTATTCGTGACCAGACACACACACCGACGTTCAGCTTTATATCTATAATACAGGGTGTTTCAAAAGTCTTAGGAACATTACAAATGCGTATATCTCATGAATTATTCCAGGTAGAAAAATGAAACTGGTGCCATTTTACAGCTTGCTTAATCAAGTTTTTGGTCATACTAATGATTTTCGTCTTATCTTTCCAAGTGCAGTAATGGCGTTCTCTAAACAAGACAAGGCATTTTGCATCCTCAAATTTGCAAAGACTAAATCGTGGACATGTGTTCAGCGTGCATTTCGCAGGAAATTTAAAATAGAAGCCCCTGAACGGAAATCCATTGTCAGATGGCATGCTTAATTTGTGAAAGATGGGTGTTTGTGCCCAAGTAAGCGAACAGGTCGCCCTTCAACTTCAGAAGATGCAATTAAGCAAGTTCGGACAGCCTTTCAGCGGAGCCCCCGTAAATCAGTGAGAAGAGCTAGCAGGGAACTTCAGCTTGCTTCAGCAACTGTCTGGCGTGTCTTAAGGAAACGACTGCAAATGGTACCTTATAAGCTCAAGTTGGTCCAAAAGTTGAAGGACACTGATAAGCCACTTCGCCGTGACTTTTGCATTGCAATGCAAGAGAAGTTGGAAGATAACGGCTTTGATGACCGGCTTGTTTTTAGCGATGAGGCGACCTTCTATCTGAATGGCAAAGTAAACAAGCATAACACTCGCATATGGGGTACTGAGAATCCTCATGAACTACTTGAGCACGAGCAAGATTCACCAAAGTGAACATGTTTTGTGCAATCTCCTAGAAAGGTGTCTATGGACCGTTCTTCGTTGAAGAGGCAACTATCACTGGTGAATCCTATCTCAACATGCTGGAAGTCTGGTTAATGGCTCAGTTGGAAGAAAGAGAATCTGATTACTTCATTTTTCAACAAGATGGTGCACCACTACACTGGAGTCTTAGAGTAAGGCAGTTTCTAAACACAAGGCTGCCTGGTAGATGGATTGGGAGATCTGGGCGAGGTGATGACGTTCTCATGCGATGGCCTCTTAGGTCTCCAGATCTTACCCCGTGTGACTTTTTCCTTTGGGGCTTTGTCAAGCAACAAGTCTATGTGCTGCCTCTTCCAAGAGATATTGACGAACTAAAGGCTCAAGTAACGGCAGTTGTGGGAACCATTGACGTCAAGATGCTGGAACGCGTTTAGCAGGAAATTGACTATCGACTAGATGTCTGCCGTGTGACGAATGGTGCTCATATTGAGCAACTTTGAAGATTCCCCACAAAACTTGAAACTTTAACCTTTCCAACGGTACCAATTTCATTTTTCAACTCCTAATAGTTTTTGAGTTATTAAAAATCGTTATGTTCCCAAGACTTTTGAAACACCCTGTATAAAGCTAAATGTGTTCGTGTGTGTGTGTGTTCGTGTGTGTGTGTGTGTGTGTGTGTGTGTGTGTGTGTGTGTGTGTGTGTGTGTGTGTGTGTGTGGTCACGAATAGGCTGCTATATAGTTGACTATTTTAAAAAACTGATTACATATGATGAAAGAAGATGTATCGAGGATCAGAAATGGGTATGTTTCATCTGGTAGAACAGTGGTTCATAAAAATTATGGGGTCTGCATTCGCGCCTGGTCCACAAAGTATGGAAATAAAAAATGAAAAAAAAAACGTTTACAAGTGTTTTTGATATAGATGTACATAAGAATACTTTGATAAGTATGTTTTAACTTAAATAGGGATGGTATAATAAATTTGTGGAGTCTGCGTTCGCGCCTGTACTCCATGGAAATATGGCACAAACTTTAATAAAGACTTTTCATATCTATTTGCGTAAGTATACTTTGATAATTATGTTTCAGTTTGAAGAAATATTGTATAATGAAATTATTGGGTGTTCGTTCGCGCCTGACCTCCATAGAATGGAAATATGTCACAAAGTTTAACAAGGTTTTTTAAAAGGGGTGAGGGTCCACAATAATACCTTAACTTTAATCTTAATTCACGTTAGCTTTTATTTATTTTTTACGTTGAATCTTATTGTGTCGAATAAATTTACCTCATAAATTCACGTTCTTATTAAAGTGAAAGCAAAACAAAAAGTCGGAACTAGACAATTCTCGACACAAATTTTTGCATAATTCTGTTTTTTCTTCTCCACTTGCACGTGGCACTCTTTTAAAAATAGATAAATATATAAATAATAAAAAATAAGAATGTTACTTGTTATCGTGTTAAAAGAAGGAAAAGATCCTGCTCACGTGATTACGTGTCTTTTAAAAACATTTACATAACCTTTTTATTTTTATTTATATATCTGTTTAGGCTTTTTTTGTCAGTGTACTAGAAGAAATTCAGTTGATTACAACCCTTTCTGCGTGTTCTTTACATTACAATAGTACAACCTTGAATCCGACGGCGCAATACTACACCGGTCAATACTGTAAAACTGAAACGAAGCTGTTCTGCTTGAAAAGGGCGCCATTTTCTTCATATTCATATTTATATCGATTCTTTGCTTTAAAAAAAACTAAAGTAATTACGTGTTTACTGTTTTAATATCCCATTTTGCTGTTTCGGATTATTTTACTAAAGTAAGTAAATCTTCATTATTTTTCAAAACTGTTTTTGTTTCTTTGTTTTTCGATATTTCGTCGATATTGTTTAGTAAGAGCAGAAAAGCCAACAAACGACTACCCGAAAAATAAATATACAAGAAATAAATGTTACCATAGTCAATAAAAGTTCAGTTCATGTTTTTTTTGTTTTGAGATAGTTTTTGATGCTCTTTACTTGAAATAATTTCAGCGAACCGAAATTAAAACGAAATTTAAGGCGATAACTACTTAAATTAATTTTTATATAAACTACACATGCCATAATCGAATATTCCTCAAGCACAAAATAACGGGTAAACATTAAAATATGTTTATAAATATTCCTTACGTTGACGGAACTCTCTTAAATTGTTAACACAGAATGCTCAGGTGCCCCTATTTCAAATTGAAAACGGGGCTCTCCATTTCAAAGTCGCTGCCATTTTGATTTTTTTAAACCAGTTCGTGAATTAAAAAAAAAATTTACAAACTACTTAAAAATACAAACCAATGAACTTTTCTACCATAAAATTAACTTTTATTGACTATGGTAACATTTATTTCTTGTATATTTATATTATTATATATATAACATTTTCTCTTTGTAATGAAACATCATTTTGTTGGTCACTCTTGGCTACGAATGGAAACAAAATTGATATAAAAAATATATTTTCGCAAAAATTATCTTTACTTTCATCATATTTTGATTAGGGTAAAATTTTTGAGTACCAAAACCTATCTCTTTACAATCCCCTCCTTTTCATAACCTATCATACTTTCATCAATCACAGTCCATTTTCTGTAGGCTGTTTCTGAACCCAGTCAACGACGGGTACTCCTGCTAGTTATCTAGTTATATATCTAGTTATATATATATATATATATATATATATATATATCTAGTTATATATATATATATATATATATATATATATATATATAATGGAGTCAGAGATAGCTTCGTTGCCGGGTTCGAATCTATCGACAGGCGTTAATCGTGACACCCTGCCCTGATGATTCCCGAAAGGATGAAACACTAGTGTCTGTAGGTATTTAATAATTATTATAGTAAATAATTATATATGTGTGTGTGTGTGTGTGTGTGTGTGTGTGTGTGTGTGTGTGTGTGTGTGTGTGTGTGTGTGATTCCAGTCGCTTACATCACCACTGTAAAACAACAATGTAAATAACTGTTTCCCGAAAATCTTTTAGTATTAGTAATTTGCATATTATTTAAATATGTCAAATGTTTTGTCTTGAAAACCATAGACAGATTATTATTATCATTATTACATGAATGCACGGCCGTATAGCTTACAAACGGTACATCGAAAAATATATTTCAATATTTTGAAGAATTCATGATGAGAACGTTGGTCCAAATAATCAGAATAATGCAAATCGTCAATCGTCATCTCAAAAATTTAGAAACATCAAAAGATTATTTGTCACGTTCGTTTTTGTTTTTTTGGGGGGGGGGTCATTATGAAGAAAAAAACGTATTTGCTTTCATTTTAGCAATGAATAATATTTACGTCATTTTCTTGAGCACATTTAAATTGCAGATTTATTTCCTGCTATTTTTTTCCTTTATGTCGTTCATAATTTTGACAGATTGTTCCGTTCGTTTTTAGAGAGATAATTACAAATTATCATCTTACAGTCACTCGACACGAGAGAGAAAAATAAAAACACAATATTCGATTTCAGTTTTAGATAAAGTTTCAGCATTTAAATATTTTATGGCAATTCCACGGCCAAATGTACGTCTGATTTATAAATAAATAAAAAATATGGTAACATCTGGTTGGTCATAAAACAAAAAACAACTGACCGTATTGCACATTAAGGGAATATGTCAAGAACTTCGCCATATCATCTCGACACATCACGGTCTTGTGCCAGTCTTTCATCTGTCAGGAGCGGCATGCCATTTCAAACCGTATCTGATCGAACCATTTTTTAGATGGCTCGTTCTATTGATCTTTCTAAAGTCAAATTTTGTTGGTATGATTTCTTTGCGTGGTTGGAGTCTGGCAGCCAGGAAATGTTAATATGAAGACTGTTTTTGATTTATGGATTTCGTAGTCTATCTTGTAATGTTAGTCCAAGAACACTTCTTGAACATTTCATTTCAAAGACATTCAGCTTCTTCCTATGCTTTGCCATGTTTCACTTGCATACACAGCAACGGTGGCGGTAGCTAAGTGGTTAACGACACAGACTGACAATCTAGGTGTGATAAGATCGAATCCAGTTTATTCCAAAGAAATGCTTTCATTTAGAAATGTTTGCAACCTTCGCATGGTCTCTCCCGATGTCTTTCTAGAAAGAATTCTAACTAGAAAGATATTGGGGAAACGAATGCCAACAATAATCATCTGATTTTGTTGTCTCTTGGGATATTATATTCAAAAGGTGGAGATCGTTTGCATCTCCAATTTAAATGAACGGCTCTTACCTTGGGGACGCTCCATGTTTTGACAAGCTTCTGGATCTGACATTTACTCTTGATCTGAAATGGAGCGCATACCTCAAATCCGTTTCCAAGATCGCTGTAAAATGATTGTATCATGCTATCGTTCCAGTAGAAATCCTTTACCGGCATAAGAGCCAAGTGCGTCCTTAGAGTAGTGTTAGCACATCTGGGTAGGAGCTGCTCGGGAAACCTATCCTGCTTTGACAGAGTTCAAAACCGACTTCAAAACCGTAACCTTATAGGTAATGCCCTTTTCTCTTCTCTACAACCTCTTTCTCACAGAAGAGACGTTGCGAGCCTGTCTCTGTTCTATCGTTATTTTCATGACAAGTGCGCGTTGAGCCTTATCCTCGAGTTGCCTCTGGGCCTAAATAAGTGGTGACCTCTTTGTAAAAAATTGCCTTGGTTCACTTTCATCCCCCATTTCCCGAAGGAGGCTTCAGGTTTATTAACTAGAGAGTTTTAACTTATTAACTAATAAACATCTCCTACTACTATTACAAATTACGATGAGGTAAAGGAGAGATTAAGCCAATTATAACGAAATAGAGCATATGCTTTTTTATAATATTTGAAAAGAGACAACTACACTGGACATAACTAAACATACCTGTCATAATTTGAGCTGTATTTACCTGAATTTGTTTTCTTTCAAGCGTTTTCAATTGCAAGAAACATTCTCAACCACCGAGAGCTACGTTCAAACTCCTCGATTAACATTCACGGGCAACATGAATTGGGACAATAGCATTGAAGACATTACCATCGTCGATGCAACAATCAAAGATTGCGTAGAAATTAGAATAGGGTGTTCCTTGCTTTGCTCAGACTCCGAACAAAACAACCGCAAAATTCAAACAATCTTTATTTATGAAAAATACTGTGTTTTAAATGTTACCCATTTTCAGCATATTTGTGCTCTTTCCAAATCATGACAGATTGCAGAATCTTTGAATTGCGATTTAACTCCCTTATTTCGTTTCTGATGTTTTCCTTCAATTCTTGCAGGGTTTGGGATTTGTCAATATAGAATCTTTCTTTAAGATATACTATCCCCACAAGAAAAAGTCGGGACTAGTCAAGTCTGGGGAACGTAGTGGCCATTTGACATTGCCATAGCGAGAGATAATATGCTAAGATGAAAATGGACAACATTTAAAAGACATTATTTTTATAAATAAAGATTGCTTGAATTTTGCATCTTTTTCTTTTTTTCCAAAACAATTCTCAATGTCTTAGCCAGATTGCGTTAAACTTATAAAAAGATATCATCAAAAATAAAAAAAATAAATAAATTTATTTAAATTCAAAACACGTCAGTGACTTTCTGGACACCCTATATATATTCAAAATATATTAGTTACAAATACGTCGACAGATCAATACATAAGAGAAGTACTATATACGTTTGGTGACGACAGCAGCAACAAATGGTAAATGTACGAACAGATTTATAAATCTTACATTTACTATGCACATGGGTACACAGCTGACGACCCATAGAATAATACATGTATACAAATGCATATTCATGCATCGAAAAGCGCCTGGAATCATGGCCACAATGCAGTCTTAAGAGACAATAGACACTCCCTGTCAGTATAGCTGCTGGTGTAATTGTGAATCAAGGGCTGCGTAATCTCCAACCACACGTCTCATTATTTGAATTTTAAAAAAATGTTAAGGACGACTAAAAACAATGCCGAGATAAACGAAGAACACATAGACCATCTGGTATTCCCAAATTGTTACCCATTTTTTGTACTGACCTGGTTCAACGTTGCTTAACTTCAGTAATCTAAAAAAAAAAAAGTGTAACCACATGATCATACGCAGAATATATTATGCAGAATATATTATCCAGAATATAACTCAAAATTCGGCATAGTGTAATTATTTTCTTTTTAATTTTTTGTCTCGCATTTTATTTATTTATTTATTTATTTATTTTGAAGCATGTTAGTTTAGAAGACGAGCCCTTAAATTATAAAGTTTATAAAAAATTATGCGTCCATGTTACTGACAGTGCTGCTTACAATATATATTCCACCCATAATTCATAATTACTGGTTCGTTAGTTTAGGAGTGAATCCACTACATAGAAATGTATGAGTATATACACTCACGTGCCTTATATAATGCAACTTTGTCCCTGTGTGTGAGAGTTTGTTCTTTATAGATTCCGAAACGGCTGAACCGGTTTTCTTTAAATTCGACAGAACTTTAGTGTCTAAGTCTGGAAGCTTTGCCTAAGAAAATCCCCGATAATTACTTATTTTAATTCATCTATCATCGGTGAAGCCATTTTTGCCATGTCGTCGCTTAGCAACAATGATAGAACAACGGGCTGTGAAAATTCTACTGTGGGTAAGTTGACAGCGTGTTGTTGTTGTTGTTGTTGTTTTTGTTTTTGTTTTTTTGTTTGTGTTTTGTTTTCTTTTTTGTTTTTGTTTTTTTTGTTTTTTTTTTGCATGACGTGGTCTGTAGGTTCAAACTCCGCGCGTAAATTTCTTTTTTTTTTTTTTTTCATTAATTGCAAAGAATTTTATAAGACTTGAAAATTTACGTATTTTTAGCAGTGCAAATGTAAATTATATTTCTGCTTTGAGCGTCCATTGAATAAGCAACAGATCCTGAGGAAATTGCAAAACAGTCTACACACATATTTAGTGAAAATGTGATTCAGTCGGTTTAACAAAACATAGGCCACAACAACCAAGCACAAGTAGTATGCCCAGTAACATAAGTTAAGGAATTTTTCGACACAGTTAACCAATTGTAGAACTATACAACGACAACCACATAAATTCTTACAACAAATAGACAGTCGATATTGATCCTGTGGTTTCTTTTGCATAGGAAGGCCGGAGGAATAGTTGGCCGAAACGTCGTGAAACAACAACTAATAAAAGATGAGAATAATAGTCCGCAATAAATAAATTAATATAAATAATATTCATCTCAATAATGAATTCCAATTAAAATAACATATAAAGTGCTAAGGGGACAAATCAGAGAAATTGGAATTGTTGTTGGCACGTTGCATCCACTGTGTAGGGCTACGTTGATCAGTAAGGTGTCAATATAACCGAAATTTACTAAAATAATTTTAGGATTACAAAAAAAAAAAAAGTAAATATTGGAATTACCAAGGATATAAAAATAAACATAAAATGTCTAGTATATATATATATATATATATATATATATATATATATATATATATATATATATATATATATATATATATATAAATAATTATATATATATATATATATATATATACCAGTGGTGAAAAAACCGGACTAGAGTGCTCAATGTGTAGCCAGAGCAGTATATAGGAAATTTATTACTGTGAGTCCAGAATGAGTTTACATATTGTTTCAGCTAGAGGAAGATCCTCAAAGAGAGGAAATATCCAACTAGCATCGTCAGAATTCCATCTATGAATTCTGACGATGCTAGTTGGATATTTCCTCTCTTTGAGGATCTTCCTCTAGCTGAAACAATATGTAAACTCATATCATATTGTTTAGATATACGACCATCGAGGACAGGCTGGATTTTTCTCTTGTCTTAGAAGGATTTAATTATGTTAAGTATTCGTCCAGTGATACCGTATGATCTGATTTTCCTGAGAAGACCTTCATGCCATATCCTGTCAAAGGCCTTAGATATATCTAGAGCTACCGCTCTACCCTCTCCTGCTTTGTCCAGTGAATGGTATATACGTTCAGAGATTACAGTTAGGATATCTGCTGTGCAACGGGCTTACCAAAATCAATACTGTTGGTCGGTCAGAAGTTTAGCATCTGTAAGATGCTGGACTAGAACTTGGTTGATTATGGACTCAAATATTTTGGCGAAAAGTTGGAGGTGACTAATAAGTCGATAATCTAATGGGTCAGTTCTTTCGTCAGAATTCTTTAAAACTGGTGCCACAGAAGCAGTTTTCTAGCAGTCCAGAAAGCAAGATTCGTTAAGGCATTTGTTGAAAAGTTTGGAGAGAACTGGAGAAATCTCAGTGGAGCATTTTTTAATAATAAAACCAGGATGAGATCAGGTCCCCGTGCTTTTGAGGTGTCTAGGCTTTTTATGATATCATGTACTTGAGAAAGGGTGATTTTCAGATCATCTAGTGTGGTTTCTGTCCACAGGAAAATGTGGGAGGGAGTGGTTTGCTAGGTCCAAAGCAGAGCTACTTCGGCGAAGCATTTTTTAATAGCACAGCCGGGATATATATATATATGCGTGTGTGTGTGTGTGTGTGTGTGTGTGTGTGTGTGTGTGTGTGTGTGTGTGTGGGATATGTATATATGTGTGTTATATGTGTGGGATATATATATATATATATATATATATATATATATATATTTATATATATATATGTGTGTGTGTGTGTGTGTGTATATATATATATATATATACACGAGGGGCGTGCAATAAGTAATGCCCCTGACACACTTTCCATAGCAGTAGAGCAACGAAACTTGGTACAGTTATTAGTTTTTGTCTACATAGGAACCACCCAGAGTTATGCATTTCTCCCATCATTTGATGCAGCTCTGGAGACCGTTTTTGTAGAACACCCCAGATTAGTCCTCTAACCACAACGTGACTTCAGAAATCAAGGCTGCATCATCTGGGAAACGCTTTCCTTTCAAAAACAACTTCATGGCTGGGAAGAGGTGAACGTAAGAGGGTGCAAGGTCAAGAGAGTAGGGAGGATGGGGGCGGATTGCATAACCACATGGCCGTGCTTCTGATCAGGCGACATGCGAGTTGTGGACCGGAGCGTTGTCCTGCAGGAGGAGGGTACCTTTGCTGATCTTGCCCCGCCTCTTGATTTTGATAGCTTCACTTAATTTCCTCAAAAATGAAGCATAATAGGCACCTGTAATTGTGGTACTCTTTGCCAGGAAATCTGTCATCACTACTCCGTCCTGGTCCCAGAAGACTGTGCGCATGACCTTGTCAGCGGAGGGCTGCATCCTTGCCTTCTTTGGAGGTGGTGAGTCCAAGTGCTTCCACTGCATTGACTGGGCTTTGGTCTCTGGATCATAGTGATGGACCCAGGTTTCATCCCGTGTAATCAGTGTTTTGAAAAACTTTGACTCATCTTCTTGTCACATCTCCAAATTCATCCTCGAGCACTCGACGCGTTCTCGTTTCTGGAATGGTGTGAGCAACCTGGGAATCTATCTGGCAGACACCTTATGCATATGCAAATGGTCATGAATGATAGTTTCCACAGACCCTGTACTAATTTTGACATCTTGGGCTATTTGGCGAATAGTAATGCACCAATCTTCCAAAATAGCAGCCTCAACATGACGGACAGATGCCTCATCAATGGCAGAAGGGGGGGGCAATCAGGTCTGGGAGCTGTTTCCACAGACTTCCGGCCATGTTTGAATTCACGATGCCAGCGTTTTACAAGGTCATATGATGGGGCATTATCACCATACGTTTCTTTCATTTTATCAAAAGTTTCCTGTGGTATGCATCCTTTCAAATACAAAAACCGGATCACTGCTCGACATTCAACAGGCTCCATTTCACACCTGACTCAGTTAAAACACCTGAAAACAGAAACCACAATTAGTTCAGAGCTGTAATTTGCCACATAACCCGTAAAGATATAAATCATTGCACATGCAAAATTTCAGCTACATCAGACAACTGGAAGTGGGTCAGGGGCATTACTTATTGCACGCCCCTCGTATATAATCATGCATATGTAAATATATGATTTTTTTTTAAACATTAACAATTATTCTTAAACCTACAGACACGTGTTTCAAGCTTACGTTCTCTTCAGTGTAGAAGATGATAATTACTCTCAGTTGAGGAATTCGAACCCATAATACATACATATATATATATATATATATATATATATATATATATATATATATATATATATTTCCCGTGCGAAATAGAGACGATAGCGCGGCGCCACTCTGAAAGTGAAAGAAGACACCTTCATATGCATGCATGAATTTTGTCACCCTCTTCCAGCCCTAACCCTAATCCTAACCCTCTTCCAGCGCGTCAGTCGCTGCCTGTGGGTGTTCGTCGGATTACCGTTTCTCTTAAGATGGCTGAACGTGTTGGGCAAAGGTACTGCATCAAATTTTGTCAAAAGTTTGATGATTCTCAAAGCGAAACCATTCGTAAAATTCAGCAGTGGTTCTATCGATTCCAAAATGGCCGCACATCAGCAGAGAGTGACCAGGGTTCTGGCAGGCCTCAAACTGCTCAGAGTGCAGCTGTTTTGAGTGGGTGTGAAATTTGGTGATGGTAGATCGTCGTTCGACCGTGCGGAAGATTGCGCAATAGGTTGAAGCGAGTAAAGATTCTGTACATGCATTTTTTGTGATGATTTGAACATGCACCGTGTGGCTGTGAAATTTGTGCGCAATATGTTGTTGCTGGAACAAAAGGATCTCCGTTTTGAAGTTGCACAGGATCTTCTGGACACCGCCAACACTGATCCTGAGTTTGTGAGTACCGTGATAACTAGAGATGAGTCATAGATATACGGGTACGATCCAAAAACAAAAAAGACAGGCGTCACAATGGAAGCATCCCGAGTCTCCAAGGCTGAAAATAGTGTGACAAGAGTGAAGCAAAATGAAGGTGCTCCTGACTGTCTTCTTCGATATCAGTGGAATTGTGCATCACGAATACCCCCTGAAAGGACAAACCGTGACAAAGAAGTACTATCGAGATGTGCTCCGGCGTCTCCCTGACACAGTTCGGCGCAAAAAAACAGATATATAGATGCCGAAAAAATGTTTCAAGCACGAGGGAGCTACTTTGAAGGGGATTAGGGTCCAAACCCCGTCAGGTTTGTGAAATATTTTTTCTAGTCTAAGGTCAGATACTTTTTAGACAAGCCTCGTGTATGTATGTATGTATGTATGTATGTATGTATGTATGTATGTATGTATGTATGTATGTTGGGGTAGAGAGGGCTCCCGTAAGCCGTGGTGAAGGCAACCTTTCTAGGAGTAGCAAATTTCTGATTTAAAAAACCATAAAGCAGAAGACCAGTACACGCATTAAGCTGGTCTGCAGTTTAATTTGTTGCTGGCTATCTTGCTCTTGCTTGTTGCAGGATCTCAACATTTTGAACTGAGAGAGAGACTTAGCTGTCGTACAAAGCTAAGACTCTGTAACATCATATTTGTATAGATACTCCCTCAGACATTTGGGCTCATGGATTTTAAATGTCTGAGGGAGTGGCACTCGTCTGACAAGACGTTGCAATCATCATGTATGTATGTATGTATGTATGTATGTATGTATGCGTGTGTACTAGCTGGAACAGAGTTTTCACCTTTAAAAGCAGCAATTTTGTCTTTTATACATCTTTCAATAATATGTAAAGGATAAAAATTAGACGAGATGATTTATGTTATACGTTGAAACTTTACATGTAGCTGACCACTAGAGAAAATCGACAAAGTCTGGTGTACTCGAGTTTTAATCAGATTATTTTTTATTATTTTATCGAAGAACGCGTCTCAGCTAATATACCGATCTGTGAAAGTAGTTTTTTTTTTATATGCTGTTGTTGCAATATATTTATTACATTAAAGAGGGTATGATTACAAGAAATTGGAATGTTCTATTCATAGACAGGGGTGATAGGAACTGACCAATCAAATGGAACGACGCTCTGTTATTGACCAATCAGAAACCGTAATCACTCTCTAAAATACTTGATGCTTTAGAATTCCTGCACATAATTTTTCGTGTCTACAATGTGACAGATCGTATCGATTTGTTCGCATCATGTAGGGTCGTGTCAACGAAGTTGTTTGGGATCGTGTCGGGTCGTGTCAACGGTATTGCTTGTGTTCAGTCGTGTAGACGGAAGCGTTAAGATTACATTTGTTGTTAGGTTGACTTGACGTTTGTTGCAATTGTACTGCCGCGTGTGATAACAATATTTTTTGTTCTGCCTGTCTTCCCTCGTGAAGCTACAAGTTATTTCGGCAATAATGGCGTTCGGCTCAAAGCTTATACTAGTGTTTAATGGCAGTTACTCCGGACAATCAATAGTGGAATGGCTCAAAAAAGCTGACAAGCGCATCCAGATGACGCCCTCGATACGCTTCAACCCGCTAAATTAACACATCAGCTTAGCTTTTTTGTCAGAGAGTACGTAACTGTTAAGGTTGTTCTGGATAGTGTGTGGAGTCATATCGATGAATTTGTTCGCATCGTGTCGAGTCGTGTTGACGGAGTTGTTCGAGATTGTGCCTGATTGTATCAACGAAAGTGTTTGATGCCGTGTCGGGTCGTACCAACGGTATTGTTCGTGTTGAGTTGTGTAGGCGTAAGTGTTCAGGTTACATTGCTGTTCGGTTGACTTGACGGTGGTTGCAGTCGTACTGCCGCGTGCGATAACAATACGTTTTTTTTTGTTGTTTTTTTTTTACGTCTCTCTTCCTTCGTGAAGTTACACACACGTGAAGGAATTTTGCTAGTTCAAGACTTCTACGGAAAACTATTCTCTTCATTTCTAAAACTAAAATGACAAACGCCTGATTTTTTGACAAGGACGTCTAAGAACCCATCCATAAATGCTGTAGAAAACCCTTTGCCTCTGTAGAGAATACACATATGGCTAAAATATCATCCAGAAACGGAAACAGCACTGATTTCTGCAACCGATCAAACAACAGTTTGTTTGTTTTTTGTTGTTTTCGTTTTTTATTGAACTCCAACAGAAATATTGAAGTAAACTGGGCTAAATGGACTTCTTATTGCTGCCCTATCAATTTGACGAGATATATACCCGTTAAAGCTGAATTTAACAGTTTTAATAGCTAAGTTCAAGAAATAGGTTCAAGAAATAAGGGCTTAGCGAGGGGGCTACGATGACGACTATTGGCACAAATTCCGAAATGCACATTGTTGACCAAGTTGGATACATTATAGGAATATTTATATATTATAGAAACATCTATATATTATAGGAACATTTATATATTATAGGAACATCTATATATTATAGAAACATCTATATATTATAGGAACATTTATATATTATAGGAACATCTATAGATTATAGGAAATTTATATATTATAGGAACATTTATATATTATAGGAACATCTATATGTTATAGAAATATCGATATATTATAGGAACATTTATATATTATAGGAACATCTATAGATTATAGGAACATTTATATATTATAGGAACATTTATATATTATAGGAACATCTATATATTATAGAAATATCGATATATTATAGGAACATTTATATATTATAGGAATATCTATATATTATAGAAATATCGATATATTATAGGAACATTTATAGATTATAGGAACATCTATAGATTATAGGAACATTTATATATTATAGGAACATTTATATATTATAGGAACATCTATATATTATAGAAATATCGATATACTATAGGAACATTTATATATTATAGGAATATCTATACATTATAGGAACACAGTATCAGAAAAATACCTAAATTCATATATATACATTCTGCAAACAGAAACATGTCAGGTAATACACAATCCAGAGTAAATTTCTAAAACAGGTGTGAGGATCTCGGTTAACTATTTATCTAATTCATGTCAGACTGAACTTACCATAGAAAGCATAAGTCTCAGAGAAACATTGTTCTTATATACTTTGGGTAACCCATTAATTCTGGGACGTTGGAAACCCATTGGACGTATTCTATCGTAGATCTCTTTGGAAAGCTATTTCCTTTTATGAAACTTAAAAAAAATGACATTGTAATTTGGTTTTTGTTTTATTTAGTTTTGTTTTTCTCACAAAGGAGTCTCCACTTATCAAAGCCCGGAGGCCACTCGAGGATAAGGGTTAATTGGTTAATGAGTATACAGTGGTCAAAGGAAAAATGTTGTAGTAATGCTAGAAGTGGAAATTTGGTAAATGGGATTACATAGGGGAGAGATCTCATCAAGAATTTGTTTATATTGGACTTAAAGATAACAATATTGTAGTCAGTTGGAAAGCAGGAAAATGGAACAGGGTTCCACAGGCATCAGTTCTAAGAAAGAAGCTTTGTTCATGGAATCTATGTTTCCGTTTTTAGTGTCCTGCCATTAAGAGTGACATTGCCTAAATGTTGGAATTTTGCAGTATCATCTAGTAGCTTCACCATTTTCTCGCTATAATCATTGTGGTCGGGAATAACGACTCCTCGTCCCTTGTCTGGTTTAGTAATTTAGTAAATTAAATGTTTAGTAAAATAATTGTTTAGTAATATAAATGTTTAGTAAAATAAATGTTTAGTAATATAAAGGTTTAGTAAATTAAATGTTTAGTAATATAAATGTTTAGTAAATTAAATGTTATGTAATATAAATGTTTAATAATATAAATGTTTATTAATAACAGGTTTAGTAATATGAATTTTTAGTTAAATAAATGTAAAGTAAATCACATGTTTAATAAATTAAATGTTTAGAAAATTACATGTTTACTAATATAAATATTTAGTAATATAAATATATAGTAATAAAAATATTTAGTAATACAAAAGGTTTAATAATATAAATGTTTTATTATCTTAATGTTTAGTAACATAAATGTTTATTAAATTAAATATTTAGTAAAATAAATGTTTAGTAAAATAAATGTTTAGTAATATCAATGTTTAGTAATATAAATGTTTAGTGATATAAATGTTTACAAATACAAATGTTTAGTAATGTAAATGTTCAGTAAAATAAATGTTTAGTAATATATATGTTTAGTAATATAAATGTTTAGTAATATAAATTTTTAGTAATACAAATGTTTATTAATATAAATGTTTAGTAATATAAATGTTTACTAATATAAATGTTAAGTAAAATAAATGTTTAGTAATATAAATGTTTAGTAATATAAATGTGTGTAATATAAATGTTTAGTAAAACAAATGTTAAGTAAAATAATTGTTTAGTAAAATAAATCTTAAATAAAATAAATGTTTATTAAAAAAATTGTTTAGTAATATAAATGTTTAGTAAAATAAATGTTTAGTAAAATAAATCTTTATTAAAATAAATTTTTATTAAAATAAATATTTAGTAATATAAATGTTTAGTATAATAAATGTTTAGTAATATAAATGTTTAGTAATATAAATGTTTAGTAATATAAATGTTTAGTAAAATAAATGTTTACTGATATAAACGTTTGGTAAAATTAATGTTTAGTAAAATAAAAATTTAGCATAATAAATGTTTAGTAATATAAATGTTTAGCAATATAAATGTTTAGTAATATAAATGTTTCGTAAAATAAATGTTTAGTAAAATAAATGTTTAGTAACCTAAATGTTTAGTAAAATAAATGTTTAGGAATATAAATGTTTAGAAAAATAAATGTTTAGTAAAATAAATGTTTAGTAATATAAACGTTTAGTAAAATTGATGTTTGGCAAAACAAATGTTTAGTAATATAAATGTTTAGTAATATAAATGTTTAGTAATATAAATGTTTAGTAATATAAATGTTTAGTAATATAAATGTTTAGTAATATTAATGTTTAGTAAAATAATTGTGTAGTAAAAGATATATTTAGCAAAATAAATTTTTAGTAAAATAAATGTTTAGTAATTTAAATGTTAAGTAAAATAAATGTTTAGTAAAATTAATGTTTAGTTAAATAAATTTTTAGCATTATAAATGTTTAGTAATATAAATGTTTAGCAATATAAATGTTTAGTAAAAAAATGTTTAGTAAAATAAATGTTTAGTAATATAAATGTTTAGCAATATAAATGTTTAGTAAAAAAATGTTTAGTAAAATAAATGTTTAGTAACATAAATGTTTAGTGATATAAATGTTTTGTAAAATACATGTTGAGCAATATAAATGTTTAGTAAAATAAATGTTTAGTAATATAAATGTTTAGTAATATAAATGTTTAGTTATATAAAGGTTTAGTAAAATAAATGTTTAGTAAAATAAATGTTTAGTAAAATAAATGATTAGTAATACAAATGTTTAGTGATATAAATGTTTATTAATATAAATGTTTAGTAAAATACATGTTCAGTAAAATAGAAGTTTAGGAAAATTAATACTTAGTAAAATAAAGGTTTAGTAAAATTAATGTTTGGTAAAATTAATGTTTTGCAATATAAATGTTTAGTAAAATAACTGATTAGTATAATAAACGTTTAGTTATATAAATGTATAGTAAAATAAAAGTTTGCAATATAAATGTTTAGTAATATAAATGTTTTGTGATATAAATGTTTAGTAAAATAAATGTTTAGTAAAATAAATGTTTAGTGAAATAAATGTTTAGTAATATAAATGTTTCGTAATATAAATGTTTAGTAAAATAAATGTTTAGTAAAATAAATGTTTAGTGAAATAAATGTTTAGTAAATTAAATGTTTAGTAATATACATGTTTCGTAAAATAAATGTTTAGTAATATAAATGTTTAGTAATATAAATGTTTAGTAAATTAAATGTTTGTAAATATAAATGTTTAGCAATATAAATGTTTAGTAAATTACATGTTTAGTTATATAAATGTTTAGTAAATGAAATGTTGCGTAATATAAATATTTAGTAAATTAAATGTTTAGTGATATAAATGTTAAGTAAATTAAATGTTTAGTGATATAAATGTTTAGTAATATAAATGTTTAGTGATATAAATGTTTAGTAATATAAATGTTTATTAATATAAATGTTTATTAATATAAATGTTTAGTAAAATAAATGTTTAGTAAAATAAATGTGTTGGAAAATAAATGTTTAGTAATATAAATGTTTAGTAATATAAATGTTTAATAATATAAATGTTTCGTAAAATAAATGTTTAGTAAAATAAATGTTTAGTAATATAAATGTTTAGTAATATAAATGTTTCGTAAAATAAATGTTTAGTAATATAAATGTTTAGTAATATAAATGTTTAGTAAAATTAATGTTTAGTTAAATAAATGGTTAGTAATATAAATGTTTAGTAATATAAATGTTTAGTAATATAAAAGTTTAGTAAAATAAATTTTTAGTTATATAAATGTTTAGTAATATAAATGTTTAATAATATAATTGTTTAGTAAAATTAATGTTCGTTTATAGATGAATACACAGGACACATTTACCTTTTCGGTTGTAAGGACAACACGAGACAACACAGTTACAAAATTATTAATGGTGATTTCTTTATTCATCTGTCGGCCGATTGATGAAGTCAGGAATTCAAGCCTTTTCGACTACATTGTCTACTCTTCTCTAACGGGCTCCCACTCTCCAACTGACTCAAACACTGTGTGTTATCTTCTCCGATTATCTGATCCTAATCAATTCGGTGCCTAACTAACTTCGAACTCTAATTCGATATATTGAGAAGTCTCCTTTGTTTACGACGTCAGAAGTGGGGTCCCCAACGTGACTAACTTTCACGTGGATTTACATATGTCTGTCCAAACACACTTTTTGCAAGGAATTCTCAATTTTAATTATTTAATATCTAACCTATTTTTAAACCATAATTTTTAACTCGCATTGTCCATTTTTTAACTGACATATCCAGTTATTCTAAAAGACTGTACAATCGCTTTTTTTTTCGACATAAATAATTTTTAGCTATTTCTAAAGCTAAAGCTAGGATTTCAATTTATCCATTATTTTTTAACACTTGCCTACAGGGTTCGATTCTAGCCTTTTCCTAATATCATTTTTACTTATCTAGTCTGACTTCTTACTTACATGAGAAGGGGACAACCCTTTCATGTAACATAAGTACAGTAGGAAACATCATCAGAAAATTTAAGAAGTATGGCGACAATACAGCAAACTTTCCAAGAAATGAAAAACTGAGAAAAATAAATGAGAGTGCTTCTAGGTGCATCAGCAGAAACGTGCAAAAAAGACCTTTAATATTCGTTCTGAAATTAAAACGGATCTTGAGGATGCTGGAATTAATGTAAGTAAGAATACCGTTAGTAGAACTCTATGTTGCACAGGCTTTCATTTCACAAAACAGTCTCTTTACTGAAAACCAAACATGTCAAAAACCGATTAAAGTTTGTCGAAATTTATGAAAAGAAAAGTATGCAGTTTTTGGAAAAGGTAATCAGGTCGGATGAAAGGAAAGTTGAACTATTCGGAATGAACACAACAACAAAATGGTACTGCCTTCCACAAGCACATTACTATCCCCCACAGTGAATTCTGAGGGTGATTCCATTATGATATGGCATTGGTGAGTTATAAGCTATCTTTTTAGCATGCTTCAACATGATAATAATCTCAAACATACCGAAAAACTTACAAAGGAATGCTTGGAAAATAATGGTATTAGTTGTTTTAATTGGTCAATTAAGAATTCGTGGAATACTTTGAAGGTTAAAGATCAAAACCGAAATCCATAAATTATTAAGCAATTAGAGGAATTATGCAAAGAAGAATGGGGTAAAGTAACGGTGGATTTGTGTGAAAAAATTGTGGCCAACTATAGAAAGCGACTGGAAACAGTAAAAAATAAACAGATGATACGCAGCAAAATATTAAATTGGTGTATCAAATACTTTATTTTTTCTTCTTTAATATGTTAAAAATATTTTTTTAAATAATACCTCAACAGTTAATAATAATTGCGCCCTGCATTATTACAAATGTTTAATAAAATTACGTCTCCATAAAAATCTCTAATATATATATATATATATATTAGCAAAAGTACCCGTCGTTGACTGGGTTCAAAAACAGCCTACAGAAAATGGACTCTGATTTATGAAAGTATGATAGGTTATGAAAAGGAAGGGCTGTAAAGAGATAGCTTCGAATTTGGGGGGGGGACACCAAAGCAAAATATGATGAAAGTAAAAATAAAATAGATAAACCCCATAACTTATTATACCATATCTGTTCACACTGAAACACTTATCACAATATTATGTGGATCTATATTAAAAAACCTTGTAAAACTTTGTGACATATTTCCATTCTATGGAGGTCAGGCTCGAACGAACACCCCATAATTTTATTATACCATATTTCTTCAAACTGAAACATAATTATCAAACTATACTTATGCAGATAGATATGAAAAGTCTTTATTAAAGTTTGTGCCTATTTCCATTCTATGGATGCCAGGCGCGAACGCAGACCCCCACAATTTTATTATACCATCCCTATTTCAGTTAAAACATACTTATCTAAGTATTATTATGTACATCTATATCCAAAACACTTGTAAACGTTTTTTTTTAATTTTTTTAATTTTTTATTTCCATACATTGTGGACCAGGCGCGAACGCAGACCTCACAATTTTAATGAACCACAGTTCTGCCAGATCAAACATACTCATTCCTGTGTCTCGATACATCTTCTATGATTATATGTAATCAGTTTTTTTAAAATAGTCAACCATATAGGAACCTATTCGTGAACAGACACACACACACACACACACACACACACATTCAGCTTTACATCATATATACATATTCACTGATTGATATAATAATTAAGTGATTGATTTTGCGCTACGAAACAGATACAGTCAAGAATTGTATAAGTCAACTGAATTAAAGGAATAAATTATAAGATGGTCAACATCATGAATTTTGGAATATAAGTTTTTGTCATTTATTCTCTCTCTCTCTCTCTCTCTCTCTCTCTCTCTCTATATATATATATATATATATATATATATATATATATATATATATATATATATATATATATATATATTAAAAATGATTCGCCCCAACCCTCCTGCACACACCTTAATAACCAATTAAAAAAAGTTATAATTATACCAAGCCTCATAGAAAAAGAAAAAGAAAACGAAAACAACAACAATCGCTCCTGACGATGATCGTATGCACCGATAGAAAGTGCTCGAGAAGAATATGGCCGAAAAACAAACTTTGGGCGTCATTCTGTATAAGTTACCTACTGAAATTAAAAAGACCGCCAGCAAATTGAAAAATTATCCATTAAGATCGGCAAAAAAAGAATAACTCCATCGTGTTCAATCAGATATATCTGAATAATAATCTGCTGCCAAAATATACAAATATATATATATATATATATATATATATATATACACACACACACACACACACACACACACACGCGCGCGCACGCACTTCAGAATAATGAAATGAAATATATCAACTGATATGCAAATTGAGTGATTTTCGGTCTTACAAAATATTATTAGTTGTAATATTTTATATAAGACAATCCCAGAAAAAAAAAAAAATTGCTCAATATGCAAGATTTCTGATAAATTTTGATACATAAATTTATATATGTATACTAGACTACCCGTGACCCGTTAGGTCAGTATGTTATATTAGCTATGGAATTAATGTATGGGCGTGACACTTGTGACGTAAAGAAAATAGTTTTTTTGTGACATAGCAGAAACATTTCTATGAACGTATATTAAAATGAAAAAAGAATATAGATAGATTTCTATGAGTCGTTCTGTTTATAATTGTTTATTTTTGAAGAAAAAAATACAGCCATTGAATTATAAGTGGTTTGCCATTCTTATAAGTAAATGTGCACTGCACAGATACCATAATACTTAAAGTTAAATTCAAATTTTGATATATCTTTTAATTTAAACGCGAAAAAAAACAAGTGGGTAGCTGAAAACGTACACAGTAAAACAATGCGTTTTATTGTCGCGTTGATTATGTATTTGTAACACAAATTAAAAAACATATTTTCGGGGTTATTTATTTATTTTGGTAGTGTAGAAGAAAATGTATGAATATTTTTTAAGAAAGGTGCATTAAAAAATGGAGAGTAAATTAAAAAAAAATGAAGGCGGTGGGTAAATCGCCGTTGTAAAATGCTCTTATGGTTGTCAACGAGTTAAAGTAGATTTATTTATAAGAAAATTGTGTTAAAATAACTTAAACGTAATACGGAAATGAACGATGTAAAAAAAAAAAGCAGAAAGCATTAACAATTTCTTATTTGGATAATTTAAACATGAAAAAAAGTTGGGACGCTGAAAACGTACACAGTAAAACAATACGTTTTATTGTCGCGTTGATTATTTATTTGTAACGCAAGTTAAAAAAAAGCATTTTCTGTGTTATTTATTTATTTTGGTAGTGTAGAAGAAAATGTATGAATGTTTTTAAGAAAGATGTATTAAAAAGTGGAGAATAAATTAAAAAAAAAGGAAGGCGGTGGGTAAATTGCCGTTGTAAAATGCTCTTATGGTTGTCAAGGGGTTAAAGTAGATTTATTTGTAAGAAAATTGCGTTAAAATAACTTAAACGTGATACGGAAATGAATGATGTAAAAAAAAAAGCAGAAAGTATTAACAATTGTTTATTTGGATAATTTAAACGTGAAAAAGAATCTGGGACGCTGAAAATGTACACAGTAAAACAATACGTTTTATTGTCGCGTTGATTATTTAGTATAATATATATCGTATATATGAAAAATGTCGATGATTATACGTATTATTTGTAATCACGTTTTGCATTGGCTTCCCATATCTTTTTTTATTCAATAAATTTAAGATACTCGCTTTTCTAAGGACGTCCATTTGTTCGAACGAAACCGGTCCAGTGATTTGTGTTTATTTGTTTACGCTGTTATGAGTTTATGTTTATGTATGCATGTGCAACCGGAAATCGTAAACCGGATGTTGGGTTACAACACCCGTTACAAGGTCATTTGAGTTTTATAATTATATATATATATTATATATATATATATATATATATATATATATATATATATATATATATATATATATATATATAATCATTACTGTAGTTATTTCTAATACCTTCAGACACTAGTGTTTCATCTTTTCGAGATCCTCAGTGCAATTACCGCCATTCAGGAGATTCGAACTCGGCCACAAAGCCATCTCTAACTCTATTGGCAAGGAACAAACACAATATATGGCAACACTTCAAAGGCCAGCAATGACCCAAGATCTTTCCGATTCTTTCTCTTCTGATCTTGAGAATGTGGTTAATTAGAGGAAAAGGTGGCTGATTAATTTTAATGCATCTAAAACCAAGCTTCTCTTTTCATCATAATCGTCCTGACCCCCATCTGGTCCCAATTGAAATGAATGGCTCTCGTCTTGGGAAAGCTTCTGGGACTGATCTTTATTCCCGACTTACAATCGAACACATACATCAAATCTGTTACCAATATTGCTGAAAAAATGATTGGATCATTCTTCTGCTTCAGTAGTTATCTCACTGTCAATGCAATCCTCTATCTGAACAAGAGCCAAGTACGTCCTAAATGGTGCACTGTTGCAAACAATTTAAACTGCGGCGAGAATATAGTTGAAATTAGCATTTATATAAAGCGTAAATGTCACTTTTAAGAAGGTCGAGAGTGATCAAATGATTTTAACATAACGATTTGAGCACGTGGATTAAGTGACCGACTTTTTTCATTTCAACGTAAAGTGCTAAAACAATAAGAACCAAGTTTTTACAGGGACAGACATAATTATTGCTATAATTATTTTCAATATTCAAAGACACTAGTGTTTCATCCTTTCGAGAATCATCAGTGAAGAGAGTCACGATTGCCGCTGGTCAGGAGATTCGAACCCGGTCATGACTCTTCCATTAGCAAGGAACAAATCGAAAAATGATGAAAAGAAGAATAATTTCACTGATGATAGATATTTGCCTATCAGAAATTGATAAGAAAAATGTCAAGTTTAAAACAAATTTAATTATTTTTTAATAATGTGTTTGTATCTTAAACGTGGTTTCAAAGTAATTTTGTCTGTTTATTAACTTGCCTGGGTGCCCGGCGTTGCTCAGGTGTGTGCTGAGCAAAAAAAAAAAAAAAAAAAGTGGTAGTAGGCAGGCAGGCTCGAGCCCATACCGTGAAGGAGGAAAAGAACGTGAAAAAATAAACGTGGCGTCTTTGCTGTAGCGTCCATCGCCAAGCCGGAAGTGAGGTAGGTTTAAATTAAGGCTAGACGATCGAAACGAGGGGATGACTTTCGAAATATCGTTGAAAAAAGCGACTCCTCCCTGTAGAAAAGTGCCGAGTTGAGGGTGAAGGAATTAATGTTTTTAGCCAATTTTTCGATATGTATCGCCCGAAAGATCCAGCTTCAAAACGATATCAATGTCGTGAAAATCCGTTGCCTCTGTCGAAAGTTTTTGCGAGACATACATACATACATACATACATACATACATACATTTAAACAGACAGGTGAGATTTTATTATAGAATCTCCTAACACTACCGTGACCATCCACCAAAAAGGGTTGTACAAATGAGATATTCTTCACGTTACATCGTTTAACGTCTGACCAATGCTTCAATAAGAACACGTGACGATGACATTTCTAATTACGAAAAAACAAAAACTTTATCTGACGATAGTTGTTTCACTATCCAAAATTTTTTTAATTTTAAGTCAAGTTTAAAATTTAATGAAATATTTGCATCTTAAACGTGGTTCCAAAGACATTTTGAATATTACAGTAGAACCTCGGGATATGGTGGCCCTAGGATACGTTTTTTTACGGTTACGATGTGGAATACGATGTTTTTTTCGGGCCATGATTATGGTATTTTCACCGCCTTAATGTGTTATTTATAATGTTATTTGATTATATACATGTGTATTATATACTTTGCTGTATTTTGTTACTAATATATATATATATATATATATATATATGTATATATATATATATATATACATATATATATATATGTATATATATACATATATATATATATATATATGTATATATATGTATGTGTATATATATGTGTGTATATATATATATATACATATATATATATACATATATATTTATTAATATATATACATATATATTTATTAATGACCTCCCCGACAAAACTGCCTCTGAGATGGGTATATATGCTGATGACACCACACTCTATAACAGGCATGGCAGGAAAACAAATGAACACATAACTAAAGAAATGGCAAAAACGCTAGAGGATGACCTCCAATCTGTAGTGGAATGGGGACATAAATGGATGGTCACATTCAATGCTGCCAAGACTAAACTGGTTTCCTTCAATAATTACAAGAAACCTTCTCTGCCACCAATAGCAATGGCCAGTGACTCCCTGTCTGAGAGTACATCTTTCAAACTGCTTGGCCTAACGTTCATAGGAAACATGAGTTGGAACAATTATATTGAAAACATTGCCAGGGCCGCTGCGAAAAAGGTAGGCTCTCTCTACCGTGCTAGAAAACTACTGACACCTGAAAGTATCCTGTACCTCTATAAGGCCACCATTCGCCCATGTATGGAGTATTGTTGTCACATTTGGGCTGGTGCATCTGCTGCTAGTCTCTCGCTCCTAGACAGGGTTCAAAAGAGAGTCGCCAATCTGATAGGCCCTGAACTGGCATCTAAGCTTCAGCCTCTGTCCCATCGACGAAACGTTGCATCCCTCTGCCTGTTCTACAAGTATTTTAATGGTGAATGCTCTGACGAACTGCAGACACTTGTGCCCCCACGACGTAGACACCCTCGACAAACCCGACAGGCAGCTAAATCCCACCCCCACACAGCAGAGATCCCTAGATGTAAAAGATCTTTCTACTCCAGTAGTTTCTTCCCCAGAACCGCTAGACTCTGGAATTCCATTCCAGGTTCCTGCTTCCCTAACTGTACTGACATGCAGAAGTTCAAGTGCAACGTGAATCGACATCCTGCTGCCCAAATCCCAACATAGTGCCCCAGTAGTTGCTGCCCCTGATAGTAGCCCCCTACACCAAAGTGGCAATGTGCCTTGTTTGGGGTGAAAATGTAATAAAAAAAAAAAATATGTATATATATATATGTGTATATATATATATATACATATATATATATGTATGTATATATATATGTATGTGTATATATATGTATGTGTGTGTATATATATATATATATGTATGTATATATATATGTATGTGTATATATATGTATGTGTGTGTATATATATATATATATATATATATATATATATATATATATATATATATAAGTGAATAAAAATAGATACGATGGTAAGAGAAAAAAAACCTATAGCATTAAAAAAATATCAACGTTTCGTCCCCCATTTTCAGGGGACTTCTTCAGGGTGATAAAATGATTGAGAAAAATTAAGTTAAAACTATAAGCTGAAATATTTTCGTGCTACTTTTCATTATAAATGACTAGCATTTCAGCCCGGCGTTGCCCGGGTGTTTGGAGGTGTGTGTTGAGCAAAAAAAAAAGAAAAAAGCCGTCAATTTTTTAAAATTTGACCCCTATTATGACCTCTTAATATTTATTGTTTTGGGCTCAAATAAGTTATTAAGTTAGATCCATGTCCAAGGAACTTATATCTAAAATTTAAAGTGTTTATACCCAAAATTGGCGAAGGAGTGTGGTAGAGTTCTCAAAGGCTAAATCGTTGAATTTTGACCCCTTAACAGCCAAATTTCTGGCTGTAAACGGATTACAAATATTTCTCCAAATCTTAGTACCCTGTATATCAAATTTCGAGTCTGTAGACCGAAAATTGACAGAGTTATTGCGTAGGGAAATGTACACAGACACACAGAAAGACACGTTCACTTTAATAGATATATAGATTTCTTATCTTTTTCTTTCTTTTTTATTTCTTCTCTTTCCTTCATTGTTTCATTATTGCATCCTCTTCTTTACATTTCAGGTTTTTTCTTTCTTTCTTTTTCTTTTTATTTACTTATCTTCACCTCCTAACAAGGCATATCGCCACTTGCACGTAACGGGCTACTATTTTGGGAGCATAACTATAAAAAAGATTAACAACATGTTGGTCTCCTTTACATTTAAACTTCTGCATATCAGTACAGTAAGAAAAGCAAGTAGCAGGAAGGGAATTCCAAAGTCTAACTTTTTGAAGGAAGAAACCATTAGAGCAGAAAGCTTTCGGGCATTTAGAGACCTCAACAGTGAAAGGGGTGAGATTTTGTTGCGAAGCGGATTTGTCGGGATAGGTACGTCGAGGGAACACAAGGGCACAAGTGAAACGAGCTCATCAGAGCACATTCCATAAAAATAATTGTAAAAACGGCACAGGGATGTAAAACTGTGGCGATGGGACAGATGTTTAAGCCTAGGTTATTCTTGATTTCATTTTTCTCTCTTTTCTTTTTTTGTTTGTTTCTTTCTTTATATTTTCTTTCCTGGTTTTAGTCTTTCCTTTTTTTTCTGTCTTTTATTTCTTGACTAGCGGGGGGTACCCGGCGATGCCCGGGTGTCTTGAGGGGGAGGGGGTAAATAATAATAAAAAAAATGTTTTGGTAGGTGAGTATGAGAATCGAACCCGTACCCTTGAGTTGGAAATTAATGTGTGAAAAAAAAAAACCGTGCGATGTTACCATTGGGCCACCGCGACATACAGCGTAGACGTGTTTGAATTTATTTATCTAACTATAACTATAAAAACAGGCGTGCGTAATAAAAGTTAACTTTGCTGCTTCTATTTGACCTAATTAAGAAGGTCAAATAGAAGTCACGCAGCGTAAGCGTCTGTTCCCGGCGCATTGCCGCGAACACGTCCGTTTGAGTTTAGTTTCATTTTATTTATACTAAAAAGCCCAATCAACATGCGAGAAGCCAAAATAACAATAATTTTGTAAAAATCGACGTAAATAAATCTATACGCTACACGCTTTCCTAATTCCTAGATATTGTGATATAGGACCTATATACACAGTTTTAAGCGATAGCAACGACCCCGGGAGTGCGTGCGAAAGAAGCCTTTTGAAGACATACACGAAATGATCACACACATTTTGCTTTTTATATATATAGATTACCTTTAAAAAAAAAAGGTAACACGAAAATATATGTACAATCAATATTTAGTAAATGAGCCCTTGCTCTCAATGACAGCTGCACATCTTCCACTACAAGAACGAATCAGTTCTTGACAATCCTCGATACTAATTTCACCCTCAAATCTTCCGTGTTAATTGGATTTCTTTCCATAACTTTCACTCCTAAGGTCGTCCAAAGATCGGATTTAAGTCAGGACTTTGCGGTAACCAATCTATAATTTTGAAATCTTGCTCGCTAAGGTAACTCATTACCACCTTTGCCTTGTGACATGGGGCATTATCTTGCATAAAGGTAGCCCTATCGAAACCTGATGTCTGTATGATTGGCACAACATGATCTTGAACAATGTTTTTATAGATCTGTGCGTTTACACGAGTTTGTAACCGGACAAAAGGCGTTGTACCTTGGCTAGAAAACATTCCAAATACCATGACGTTTCCACCCTCAAACTTGGCAGTTTTCTCAGTACACTTCGCACCAATACGTCGCTTTACATTGTTTTTTCCATCATTTCCAAATAAATTAAACTTGCTTTCATCACTGAAAAATACTTTTGCCCAATTTTCATCCGTCCAAATTACATACCTGTTTGCAAACTCTAATCGCTTATTTTTATTCTTCGAACTAATAAGTGGTTTCTTCCCTGAGGTTCGATTAAACAGCCCTATTTCTTGCAGTCTGCCTTGACACATTAATACATGAGGTACTAGTCATAACCCTTTTAATTTCTGTGCAAGACTTCAAACGATCCTTTAATGACATACACTGCATTATTCGATCTTCTCTTGCTGAAGTTTTGCGGGGTTTACCGGTTATAAAAGCACTAACTATTTTGCCAGTATCATTGTAGGATTTAACAACCCTGCCTGCAACACTCTTGGAACGTTTCACTTTCTCTGAAAACTCTCTAATGGTGTGCTTTTCCTTGTGTAGCTTCACAATAGTTTTTCTCACAGAGTAATCAAGTTTTTGGCGCTTCGCCATAATGCCGGCTGATTCAACGTTTACAAATGACTAAGTAAAACTTATTCTTTAGAGGAAATCAAAAAATTTGAATATAGCATACTGTTTACATGGTTTTTCTCAATTTTTTCCCTTACTTTTAGACGTTCCTATTTTGAAAATAAATAAATAATTGTTATAATTCTTTTTTTATCCTTTGCAAATGATTCAAATTTTAGTATGTTATTATGGATGATAACGACTACCAGTTGTCAAAATTTCAGCTTTTCACAGTTGTTATTTCTAACAAATATTAGGTTTTAAAATTTTGTCCCTTAGTTTTGGACGCTACTATATCTCTATATATAAAAATGTAAAGTTGGTTCGTTCTAAAAGAATAAAACCATATTTCTACGTTACCAATTTATTTGAAATTTTCAGACAACCCGTTTTTAGAGTCGAGGTATGTTTTTATGTTATTAAAATAAATTTACCTAATTAAAATTAAAATATTAAATAAAATAAATATATTTATTTAATCGTTTCTGCGAATCTGTTCTGTTGATAAAACTGAACTTCCGGTTCGATTCATTTCACAGCCACGAATTGACGAAAGGTTTCATTTTCTGTTAACTCGATAAGTAAAAAAAAAACAAAAAAAAACATATTTCATTTGTTTATCTTCGAAATTTTTTAATTTACACATCTTTTCTTTATTATATAAGGCCAAAAAAAAAGTTTGTTGCTTGCTTTTGAGTTTTTTTTTTTTTTTTGTTTTTCTATATAAGATTACTCATGCAGAGAGTGATCCGTGCTGAAATAATGTTATTATTTAAAAAGTCATTCTTAACATGGGGAGGTAAGGATGTTTTGTACCTATTCTGTACTTTAACCATACAATTGAATAAATAAATTAAAAAAAAAACATATCGTAAAACGTTATTTAAACGTGGAAATATGATTTAAAAAATAGCGCAGATCGCTCTCTGCATTAGCACCATTTTTATTTATTGCGGACTATTATTCTCATCTTTATTAGTTGTTGTTTCACGAATTTTCGGCCAACTATTCCTCTGGCCTTCATGAAAAGAAGTCCTTTTATAAATGTTCAGTAACTTTTTCCTTTTATTATTCTTAAAGAGTAAAACTTTTCTTATTCATGAAAGGAGTTAAGCCTACGTAAATAAATAAATGTTTGTACACGTGACAAATTATCAATAAATGGTTTAGTTACTTTTTTTTTAAAATGTTTGTAAAAGTGCGAAAGGCGACGTTGTTGTACAACCATTACTCCCATGCTTAATTTCTATACTTATAGGTTTTTGGAATTTTTTTTCACTGGATTATTATTGATTGGACACTAATTAAACAGATTATTAAAAAAAAAAATGTAAAAAAGAAATCATTATTTCGACATTTGAAAGTAGTGCTCACTTTTTAGTTACAACGTTCTGATAAATCAGTCACCCATTTTGTAAGCAATAAAAACGCGGTATATCAAAACCATAGAAAGTAAAAATAATGAGTCTCTACCGCATTTGTAAGTCAGAAATATATTTGTTTCTCAAAGAAAAAAAATAGAGAGAACAGGACTTTTTTTTATTGTTTTCATGAAAATAAAGTTTCGAGATTTAATTATTTTTTTTTTTTTACTTATTTAGTCAGTTTGTGGGGTTTTTTTTTAAATTGTTTTTGTGAAAGGTGAGTTTTTTTTCAAAACTTTTGTTTTGTTTCTTTTTAATTTTTTTAAAGTATCACTAACATGCTGGAGAAATGTTTAATAATTTGGTATTTTTTTAGATTAGGTCCACCTCCACAATTTTCCTTTCAATGACGACATTTATAGGTTTCCGAGTATGCTGAACACGCAAATTGCATTGAAATTTTGCGGAAATAAATAGTTGTATTATGCATTGTATTCTTCGGCGGCCATCTTTTTACGTGCACACGCGCCATAAACAAATACACACACGTAAAAAAGATGGCCGCCAAAGATTACAATGCATAATACAACTTTTTATATCTTGATAACTACTTATTTCTGCAAACTTTCGATGCGATTTTCGTATTCAGCATAGTCGAAAACCATTTCAAGTCGTCATTTAAAAGAAAATTGAGGAGGTGGACCTAATCTAAAAATTTATCAATAATTTTTAATCCTGTACGCCTCCCGATACATTGCTTCGTCAACATGCGACCATTTTATATCTCCCGAAGACACTTCCGTATTTAGAAAAAAAAAATAAATAAATAAATAAAAAGTGACCGATTTACCAGAACGTGGTAACTAAAAAGTGAGTACCCCTTTCAAATGTTGAAATGATTTTTATTTTTCTCAATTTTTTTTCATAATCTGGTTAGTGTTCAATCAATAATAATCCAGTGAAAAAATTTCAAAAAACCTATCAGTATAGAAACTCCACCACGTAAGTAAATAAATAAAAAATGTTACGTGCGCATGCGTTAGCCTTGACTAGGGGGGTACTAAGGGAACGACCATTAAATAATTTTGCGGGTCGCCATGGAACTCAACGCCCAAGGAGTACCAAAATAGTTTTCATGATCTGAAGAATTTTTTTTTTCGAAAAGTGGGTGATCACTTTTCCATCTAAATTTAACTTAAAATGAGCACCCACTTTCTGGCCACCTGAGGAAGGGGCATTTATTTTCGTGTTTATTGGCTTAAAGGTTTTCTTGACAAGGCAGTTTGGTACACGAATGCATATTTAACAGTTTTCATTTATGCTCACGCATAGCATAAACAAAGGCTACGTCTGTGAAATGGAAAATAGTCCCAGAGTTCAGGGGTTAATACCATGCAAAAGAAATCAAACAAAAAGACTTTTTAGCCAAGAAACACACAGAAAGAAAAAAAAAATAGCATCCATTTTTTTTCTATCGAATTCATTTGCTGTTTTTATTGAAAACTATTTTCCCCCGGATTTTTTATATAATTTTCCATTAAGGGCTGTGCGTCTCACGTTCGTAAATAACAAATAAATTTTTGTAGATTTTGGTGTGCTAAAAACGAATCTGCAAACCGTTTCCGTCGCAAAAAAATAGTTTTTATATGAAGAAATTACTTTTTCGAAAAAGTGGCGATCACTTTTCCATGTAAATTTAACTTAAAATGAGCACCCACTTTCTAGCCACCTGAGAGAGGGGGGATTTTTTCCCATGTTTATTGGCTAAACATCTTTTGTTTATGCTTACGCATAGCGTAAACGAAGGCTACGGCTGTTAAATGGAAAATAGTCCCAGAGTTCAGGGGTTATTACCATGCAAAAGAAATCAAACAAAAAACTTTTTAGCCAAGAAACAGAAAAATGCCCCTCTCTCAGGTGGCCAGAAAGTGGGTGCTCATTCTAAGTTAAATTTACATTGAAAAGTGATCACCCACTTTTCGAAAAAGTAATTTCATGAATGTCATGAAAACTTTTTTTTTGCTACGTAAACGGTTTGCAGATTCGTTTTTAGCACACCGAAATCTACAATAAAATATTTTGTTATATATGAACTTGAAACGGGCCTTAAAGTAAAATAATACCGGATTTTTTTGAGCAGATTTGCCGTTTAGTTGTACAAATATCCTCAAACCAGGTAATCACTAAAAGGGATTTTTAAAAGTCGTCACCTGTATCGAGCAAAAGTTTAAAACCACCGATTATATGCCAGCCTACATCATGGTTACATATATTGAGTGAGTTCCTAACAGTATTTTGTATAGTTTTTTAGTTTAAACTCATTTTCCCAAAATTTCCCCAAACTTAACGTGTTCGATACAGTCTGCCGCCATTTGTATTTTTCAGATATACCGATAAACATTGAATGTTTTTGAACCGATTATACATTACATAAAAACACTAAAATCTTATCCAGTTAGGTAGAACACTTACTTTTCTTGCCTTTGATAACATTTATTTGTTATATATTTATTTTTTGACAACTTCTTTGTATCTGTGTTTAGTAATATAAACCCTTTTCATTTAATGTAACGTTTAGTCGGCTCGAAAAACAGTGTTTATTGGTGTATTTGAAAGCTACAAATGGTGGTGGACACTGTTGATTACTTTAAGTTAGAGAAAGTGAGTTAAAACTAAAAAAACTATACAAAATACTGTCAGAAACCTACCGATTATGCCAGCCTATGTCATGGTAACATATGTTCGGTGAGTTTCAGACACTGTTTTGTATAGTTTTTAGTTTTCAACTTACTTTCCCAAACTTAACATATTCAACAGAATTCGCGACCATTTCTGTTTTTTGAGCCAATTAAACATTTTACATTACATAAAAACACTAAACAATTATCCAATTAGGTAGAAACGTAAATTACCTTACCTTTGCTTTCATTTATTTGTTTTTGGACGACTTTTTCGAATCTGTGTATAGTAAACCCCCCTCCCCCCACCATCAACCAAATATTAATTACTAAATGACATTTTTTAAAACAACAAAAAAAAAAAGCATTTAGCGTTTCAACATTTTTGCTACGTTCGGCTTCATCCACTGATTGTTGGTCAAGTCCAAAACATGAATGATTGACAGAAACTCTCGAGGATCCAGATCAAATTCTGCAAGAGTACCGTTTTTTTCAGTTTCGCCTTCTTTTTCACTTTTTGCAGTGGATTGCTGTACTAATATAAGAAACATGCATTTTCTTTTTTATTAAATTTTTCCATTACACCAAATTGAGCCACTGCAACGCGTGGCAGGGTACAGCTAGTATATATATATATATATATATATATATATAAAGCTGAATGTCTGGGGGGGGTATGTGTGTGTGTGTGTGTGTGTGGTCACGAATAGGCTCCTATATGGTTGACTATTTTAAAAAACTGATTACATATAATCATAGATGTATCGAGACACAGGAATGAGTATGTTTGATCCTGCAGAACGGTGGTTCATTAAAATTGTGGGGTCTGCATTCGCGCCTGGTCCACAAAGTATGAAAATCAAAAATTAAAAAATAAAAAAAAAACGTTTACAAGTGTTTTTGATATAGATGTACATAATAATACTTTGATAAGTATGTTTTAACTGAAATAGGGATGGTATAATAAAATTATGGGGTGTTTGTTCGCGCATGGCCTCCATAGAATGGAAATATGTCACAAAGTTTAACAAGGTTTTTTATATAGATCCACAGAATATTGTTATAAGTGTTTCAGTGTGAGCAGATATGGTATAATAAATTATGGGGTTTATCTATTTTATTTTTACTTTCATCATATTTTGCTTTGGTTTTGATACCCCCGAATTCGAAGCTATCTCTTTACAACCCTTCCTTTTCATAACCTATCATACTTTAATAAATCAGTGTCCATTTTCTGTAGGCTGTTTTTGAACCCAGTCAACGGCGGGTACTTTTGCTAGTATATATATATATATATATATATATATATATATATATATATATATATATATATATATATATATATATATATATATAAGTAATAACACTGCACATCTAAGGCAAGAATATGTTTAAGCCTCCTAAAATTCATACTAGAATTATATTCCAAGATTTGTGGGTGGCGTAACGGATATAAGTGCTAAGTGATCATCAGTTCTAAGAGATAGTCTTCTAGAGGTTGAAGGTTCAATCCCCAGTACAAATTACTTAAGAATTCTGCCCGGTCATGGCTGATATAGAATGAGTGCAAGTTGCACCATGGATTGAGTAAATTGTTCTGTTCAAATTTCTATAGAGATTCCCGAGTTTGACATGAAGATTCCCGAGTGCAACAAGAAGCAGCTGAAGAAGTTCAAGATGAGAACAGTGGTCACAATAAAACAAATAATACAAACTAGCAGGGCCTGTGGAAATTCCACAGTGGCATCTTTCATAAGTAATATATTGCTTCTGGACATTCTGTGGGTGTTTAGCATGAATGGAGACCCCGCGATATTATTGTAGCCCTTTTGTTAAAACTGTAAAAGTATTTATCAAAGTAATCTGGTTAATGTAGTGTCAGAATATATCTGGTTGTTACGGTTTATCTCCAATATTTTTATAGGAGTCTGTGATATATTTCCATTGTGTGGACGCCCGGCACGAACAGAAACCCTACGATATGATTATACCATCTTTAGACAGAACAGATATTATCCTTGGATCCTAGTCAGAAGACCAAGAAGGTATGTTTTAGTTTCAAGTACGGCTCTAAAGCGAGATCATGGTTTTGGGTTTGTTTGTTTTTTTAATTACATTGCGTCTCTTTATACTAATTTAATGTACGTAGTATGGTATCACCTTCTATTCTCCTTTTCAATAAATAGGATCTTCCGATCGAATAATTTATAATCTGGAAACGGTGACACAAGCACGTACGTTAAAGGTACTACGGTATTAATATATAAATTCTCAATTCTTATCTCAAAATTTCTGAAACAATGTTGCACACCAAACTTGTCAAACTTGAAAATCTTACAGAATTTTTGTGACTGAACTTTTTATTTAAAGTTTGAAGTTACGTTGTTCTAGCTGCACTACTACTAATGACGAAAAATAATAAATTAACTCTGTAGTGGCTGACAAGACGAGAACAATCTACCCTCGTAAATTAAATTATCTTCAATATGGCATGTTCAGTTTGAAATGCAATACAGGTTACATTAGATTTCAAAATTACAAAGTTCAACTAAAACATTTGCAAGTTTGAAACAGCGATGTTTATCCACAGTAAACGCTTTGAATAGGAGAAGCTAAAGCCAAGGGCAACCTGAAGGCTCCCTTTCCATTAGCTGCTATACCGAGGTGTAGGAGAGGGCGCCACTATATTCCCGGGATTACTCCATTTGCCCTTATAATGTTGAATGTTTAGCAAGGTGGCACCAAGTACCATTTTTTTTTTTTTAAGTTTTTGATGTGGCTTGATCGAAGATTGAACCCAGAACTCCCAGGCAATTAGTGAACATGATGCCAAATGGGCCAGTTTAAGAGTAAAAATAATCCCGATTGGTAATGATTGTATTTTTTGTCTGTTAAATTGAAAAGATTATTTCTTTTCTTTTTTTTTTTTTTTTTTACTTTTGTTCATGTCAAACAACGCATGTTGCCACTGGAGTATAAGGGCTACTTGGATAGGTTGGTGGACAGTTAGGGAAACTGGGAGCAGGAAGAGAATTCCAAAGGCATGCAGTTCGAGGAAAGAAGCTGTTAGAGTAGGAAATCTTCCAGCACACACCTCTAAAATGAAGGTGCGGGATTTTGCTGTTAGTCGAGAGGGTCGAAGGTATTTTCGTTGAGAGAACCTTTCAGTCGAACTTGGGAAACTGCCCAGTTTTGAAAAGTGAAAATCTTTTTCGATAAATTTCAACAACTTGGAAAATCAACACAAAGGTTGACGTATTTGAAAATCAGTCTAGTCAGTTACAAAAAGATTGCGAAGAATTTGTGGTAAAACTAAAAGTTCACCTTTGTATTATTTGCCAGTAGCAATTACTGCATTAATTAAATAAAGCATTAGACTTTCAACAACCAACCTTGTACTATTAGGTAGTTTCGTTGTATCCAGGCTTTTTAATACTATTATTGGTCTACTCGTTTTCAACTGAATGATATGGTTTCCCAGGTAATGACACACTGCTTAATACTTGGGTCGAATAATTGAGATCACTTTTCGTCTGCTTTCTTCATGTCATCTGTACATTTGTTCACTTCCTGGAATTACCTTCAGTACAGTCAGAACTCGCCTATCTACCACCACAACAAATGATTTTCATTTCTTTCTCTTCCATGAACACCGTAGCATAGAAATTCAGGACCACTTTTATCGTTTTTACCTAAAAAAATTTTTTTACATATAATATGAAACAAAATTTAAATTTTTTTTTCATATGTTATGAAACAAAATTTTAAAAATAATTTTTACATATTATATACAAAAAAATGTAATTTTCTTTCTTACATATGATATAAAACAAAATTTAAATTATTTTACATAAGATATGAAACAAAATTAAATTTTTTTTTACATAAGATATGAAACAAAATTAAATTTTTTTACATAAGATATGAAACAAAATGTAAATTATTTTTACATAAGATATGAAACAAAATTAAAAAAAGTTTTTACATAATATATGAAACAAAATTTCAATTTTTTTTACATAAGATATGAAACAAAATTAAAAAAAGATTTTACATAAGATATGAAAATTTCAATTTTTTTTACATATGATATGAAACAAAATTTTTTTTTACATAAGATATGAAACAAAATTTTTAAAAATTGTATATATGATATGAAACAATTTTTTTTTTCATTTTACATATGATATAAAACAAAATTTTAAAAAATTTTACGTATTATATGAAACTAAATTTTAAAAAAACTTTTACATATGATATGAAACAAAATTTAAATTTTATTTTACATATGATAGGAAACAAAATTGTTAAAAAAATTTATATATGATATGAAACAAAAGTTTTTGATAATTTTTACCTATGATATGAAAGAAAATTAAAACAATTTTTACATATGATTTGAAACGAAATTTAAAAAAAAAACTTTACATATGATATGAAACAAAATTAAAAAAACATTTTTACATATAATATGATACAACATTTTTTTTTAATTTTTACATATGATATGAATGAAAATTAAAACAATTTTTACATATGACATGAAAGAAAATTTTTTAAATTTTTACATGAAACAAAATTTTAAAAAATTTTTACCTGATATGAAACCAAATTTAAGAATTTTTTTAGCATATGATATGTACAAAAAATTGTTTAAAATTGTTGTACATATGATATGAAACAAAATTTTAAAAAATTTTTACATATGATATGAAAGAAAATTAAAATTATTTTTACATATGAAAAGTTTTTTTACATATGATATGAAAAAATTTTTTAATTTTTTTACATATGATATGAAACAAAATTTAAAAAAAAATTTACATATAATATGAAACAAAATTTTTAAAAATTTTTTAACTTTGATATGAAACAAAATTAAAAAGATTTTTTACATATGATATAAAACAAAATTTTTAATTTTTTTTACATACAATATGAAACAAAATGTAAAAATTTTTTTACATATGATATAAAACAAAATTTAAGAATTGTTTTACATATGATATGAAATAAAATTTAAAAATTTTTTAGCATATGATATCAAACAAACTTTAAAACCAAAATTTATATATGATATGAAACAAATTTTTTTTTTAAATTTTACACATGATATGGAACAAAATTTTTAAAAAAATTTTTACATATGATATGAAACAAAATTTTTACAGATGATATGAAACAAAATTAAAAAAAATTTTTTATATATATGAAACAAAATTTTAAAATTTTATTTACACATGATATAAAACAAAAATAAAAAAAAAATTTTTATATGATATGAAACAAATTTTTTTAAAAATGTTTACATATGATATGAAACAAAATTAAAAAAATGTTCTTATATATGATATGAAACAAAATTTTAAAATTTTTATATATGATATAAAACAAAATAAGATAATATTTAAAACTTAAAAGGAGGTTTGTCGCGCATTACCTGCTTAGTATAGGAGAGCATTTCAGGGCCACTTTCATTGTCTTTCACAGAATTTTTATAATTATGTTTAAATTTCATAAAAATAGAATGTATTTAAAATTTTAAAGAAGTTATGCATTTATAGCCCTCCTAGGATTGCACTTAGAAATTCGGAACTATTTTCATTATCTTCCCTTGTAAATTTTACATAAGAATGTACGAGGTTCCTTCAATAAGTTTCCAGACTTTTTTTTTGTACATGCATTTAAAATTGTGATAAACTCTTGAAAATGTAGTATGTTATTGCGATACATTTTATGAAATGAGTGAAAAATTTTTATGCTTTCCGGTTCAAATGAACAGCTACGACAGAAATTTTCAAAAATTCAATCTGTGTGTGAGGACATTTTAGAAGAATGATATGCAGTAAAATTCTGTTTTAAACTTAGAAAAAAATGCCACAGAAACGTATGGAATGCTTCAGACTACATTTGGCCCATCTTGTATAAGTTGAGCATCAGTTTTTGTATGGCATAAGAGATTCAAGGAAGGCAGGAAATCTGGAGGGATGATAAGAGGTGTGGGGGAGTAAGGAAGTCAGAACCACAAAGTTGATTGGCCAAATAACGAATTTCCTCGATAAGGACCGTCGTGTGTCTATAATGACAATAAGTGCACAGTTTGATGTCAGTGTGAGAACTGTACACACAATTATTTGTGTGGATTTACACAAAAAAAAAAATTTGACAGTACAGGAATGATCTACATGCACGGAGTTCCCAGTGAACAGTCAACAAAGAATACTATGTTGGGGTTTTAAGGGAATTCAGGAAGAGATTCTAGTGGAAAAGGCCAGCATCAGTGGCATTTCCACCAGGACAATGCACCAGTCCACTTGTCACAGACTATTTGACCAAGATGAGCATCAAGACAGTTCCTCATCCTTCCTATAGTCCAGACCTTGCTCCCTATGACTTTTGGTATTACCCTAAGCTCAAGAAAAACCTTAGAGGCTGCCGTTATGAGACAATTAAGGAGATTAAAGAGGCTGTAACGAGGGTCATTGACATGCTTACACAAGAGGACTTCCATGAGGCCTTCCAGAAGTTGTTGGAATGATACAACAAATGCATCGCAGCCGGAGGAGATTACTTCGAATGAAACTAGAGTTTCATGTGTGTACTATCAATAAAAGTGGCCATATGAAAAAAAGTCTGGAAACTTATTGAAGGCACCTCATACTTTTACATTTTATGTAGATTCTCTAAGGTTTCTTTCTGAAGGGAATACCCAAATATCACACACATATTCATCCACACGGACATTAAGTTTTAATAATATTCCTTTTGAAATAATGTCTGTATGTCTGGGTCAATACTATTAAAAACAAAACGACCCTTTATTTTTTGCATAATTGTTATTGTCAGATAAATATGCTTTCAGCAAATAAAATGAATATATCACTTATTTATTTAAATTTGTAGCTATTAATTTTCTTTTTAAGCAATAAATATTCCGTCGTCTAACCATAAAATTTATTGTCAGTCTTCTAATCAATAAAACGAACGTCACTTTTGGAAATGGCATTTAAAATTGTACTGTTTTAGTCGACGGAACACATGGTTTGATTTCGGAACAAATTCATTTTAAATTGAGTAAAATCGGAATTTTGCTTCGGTGACGTCAGATTAATCACCAATCTCGTTTTTTGTTTTGGACATACATACGGACACAAAATACCTTATTGTAGTATTATTATATTATTAGATTACGTCAGCCAGACTTTATTAGTTCGATCTAAATAGCATTTAAGTTGACAAATCAATTTTGATTGTAACTAGGAAACTTCTATTTGTTATTTTTATACCATGTTCTTTACAATAAAATAACGTACTTTGCTTTAATTTGTTTAATGATCTATGATATAAACTTCACCTGTCTGTTTAAATGTATGTATGTATATATGTATGTATGCCTAAAACTTTCGACAGAGGTGACGGATTTTCACATGATCAGTATCGTTTTGAAGCTCGACCCTTCGGACGACAAATATCGAAAAATTGGTCATAAACATTAATTCTTTAACTCTCAACTGGGCACTTTTCTACAGGGAGGGGTCGCTTTTTTCACCGATATTTTCAAAAGTTATCCCCTCTTTTCGATTGACTAGCTTTAATTTAAACCTTCATCACTTCCGGTTTGGCGATGAACACGACAAAGATGTCGCTTTTTTTTCACATTCTTTTCCTCCTTCACGGTACGGGTTTGAGCCTGCCTGCCTGCCTGCCTGCCTACTATCACTTTTTTTTTTTTTTGCTCAACACACATCTCTAAACACCCGGGCAACGCCAGGCACCCAGGCTAGCATATATATATATATATATATATATATATATATATATATCCTGGCACAAAAGACCCATAATATGATATGTTTTCAATACTCACCTAGAAATAAAAGCAACTTACGTTATTAATAGAAATAGTTTTTACCACTGGTCAATTTATTTCATCATAATTAAATATCATTCCATTAATACAGACTCAGGCAAGCAGCAGTTGAAAGTGGAGTGTGTATCACATTCTGGTAGTTTGTGTATCGCATAATTAGTTTGTTGAGTAGCCCTGAAAAGGGCTGTTTGGGTACTGCTGCTGCTACTTCTGGTGACTGGGTCCACCGATTTGATGAGAGTAAAGTCAGGATTTGGGAGGCTCCTAACTCCCAGGCCAAGTTGAAGTTTTGTATAGTTCTCTCTCACTGCAAGAACTTAGTAACCAGAGTCAGAAAGATGGATTGAGAAATTAGCACCCCTAAAGAGGGGCAGTTTGAACTGCAAAAAGTGCCTGGGCAGCCCTGTCGGCATTTTCTAGTAAGGGCGCCTCAGGCGATTAGCAATAAACTCACCCTTTCTCAAAGAGAGAAGGCAAAGCCTGGGAGGGTGAACTTCCTAGAACTGCACAGAACTAAACTACCACCACAAAATCAACAGGAACTGGACCATTACAGGAATGATTTAATCTCTGTTGATTTTGGGAGGCAGGATAAAAGCCACCAGCTTTATGGAGAGCCGCTCATGCTACAGGCTCCATGGCCAGTGATGGTGTCACTAAACAATGAATGACTATAATTAATTTCCCACTGTACTACTTAGAGCTATAAGTGTCTTCAATGTTTATTAACTGTATTTATTTTAATCTAGGTTCGAAATAATAACCCTTTATTTTTGTTTAGTTTGTGAAAGATGAAATTTTTATGTTTTCTCTTTGTTGTATGAAAACAGTCGTTATTTTTAGCACGTGGTTGTGGCGTATTTCCAGGAGTGTCCAGTTTCAGCTGATGGCATGTTTTTGTTTACAAACATGGGAGTGGTTAGCTGGCACACCGCGACAGACATCCAATTTTTTTCTTTTCTTGATTCAATTTTTCAAATTAAAAGCAATTACAAATTCCCTTCAAATGATTACACAGATTTGATTTCTTTTTGTTAGGCAAGCTTTCTAAGGTCGGTTTAAAAACATCTTACGCCGAGAATAAAATTAACATGGTTGTAAGACATTTGTCAATGTCTAGATTTACACGATCAAACTCTGAATGAGTGCAGTACAAAATTAGTTAAACAATTACATGTGAATCAAATGTCTACATCGCCTCTGAACTATCTCTCACTCAATTAAAAAAAAAAAAAAGAAAGATAAATAATGAGAACGCTTCATCTTATCAAACGTACTTACAAAGTTCAAATTGCTGCGTCACAGCAAGAAATTTTTTGACGATAGATTTACAGACAAAGGTTGTGAGTTCAAACCCCAGGCAGCCCGTATTTAATTTTTTTTTCTCTGATTTTGTTCAATTTTTAAATGATCCAATTACAATATCACGATACTTTTTAATTTTTACCTTTTTTTTTTTATTCTGCATAGCTTGTGAGCAACTTTGAGCAACGCCAGAATAAACCTTAATAAATCGGCACTAAATTTCTCCTTGTTAGGCTTTATCTAATCATTGTATAAAATTAAATTAATCGGATTATTCTAAGTTAGACCTAAAGAATAATACATCTGACACAACATCTGACTCTTAACAAGTTTTTTTCTCATTTCATCTTTGCAATATGTTATGTGTGTAGGTATGTGGCATTGTTTGTGTGTGTGTGTGTGTGTGTGTGTGTGTGTGTGTGTGTGTGTGCAGAATGGTCTCTACCAAACTACTGTGTAATTTTTTTGTCTAAAGACTTGAAATTAGAGAAAAAGGGGATTCAGATTATGGAACACATTTGATTTGGTTTTTAGCTGGTAAAATAGCTGCTAATGGGTCAAAATTGAAAACAATTTAAACTTGGCAGATGGAAGTTGATTAAACGTGCACCTTCCACACATGCGCAAATATACATTTATAATTTTTTAAGTTTTGATATATATATATAAGGACTTAGCTCAGATGATAATGAACAATGCTGGAGCGCTACATGTTTTAGTTTCAATTCTAGCTGATGCAACCAAAGTTTTTTGTTTTAAACCACTATCATATATTGGGTACAATATAATAATCAATAGAGTACTGTTTCTATAATAATAAATATGAAATCTGCATAAATTAAAACATCATATTTAAGTGTATTTTAACAAGTCAAAAATATTAAATAAAAATAATAATCTATAATATAAATCTCACCTGTCTATTTAAATGTATGTATACTTCTTTGTTTGTATGTCTGCCTAAAACTTTCGACAGGGGCAATGATTTTTATGAGATCGGTATCATTTTGAAGCTCAACATCTTGGACGACAAATATCGAAAATCTGTCCAAAAACATGAATTCCTTCACCCTCGACTGGGTACTTTTCTACAGAGAGGGGTCGCTTTTCTGCAGATATTTTTGAAAGTCATCGCCTCTTTTCGATTATCTAACCTTAATTTAAACCTAGGTCATTTCCTGTTTGGCGATAAGCACAACAGCAAACGTGACATTTTTCACTTCCTTTTGCTCCTTCGCAATACAGATTCGAAACTCTTTACTACTATTTTTTTTTTTTTTTTTTTTTTGCTCAACCAACACCCTTACACACACCTCCACTTTCTTTTCTGCCTTTGCATCACGGGTTCAAGCCTGCCTGCCTGCTTACTACCGGTTTTTTTTTTTTGGCTCAAAGCACACCTCCAAACACCCACACTAGTAGTAATATAGAAGGAGACTTGAGATATTTTTCTTGTATAACTAAAAAAACAAAAAAGATATGTTTGCCTGATAAATGTTGACTCTAAGACTATGTGCCGTGGTCTTCTCATCTGAGCGCTTTATTGCTGAGGGGCGCACACAGGTTCACAAATAAACAATGCAAAATAAAACAAAAACTCAAGAGAAACAAAAGACTTAATAAATACTGCATATATCAGTTGGGCACATATGGGAAACGAGCCTTTAAGCACTAAGTTCACATCTACATCTAAAACTCACAACTAAACTAATGTCTACTTTGTCATTCAGTGATTTTGAATCATTTTCAATTATTGTTTAGCTTGAAGTTTTTCTTTGAGGCTAGTCAGTTCAGCTTATTTTTTCATAGCTTGACTTTTTAAAAGCATTGAACATTATCAACAAAATCCAAGTAACCAGAATTCTCAGCTTTCAGAGAAAGGTCATCTGCTAATGAAATTAATGACATACTAGCAGGGACACTCGGCCTAGCCCGGTCATAAAATATGCTTAAATATATTTTAATTCTTAGATTTCATATATATATATTATTATAGAGTTAATGTTCTATAGATTTTTATATATCATAAAGTTGCGATTTCAACAAAAACATCCATATGACTTGAGTGCATTAGCTTGAATTAAAACCAAAACCTATGAAAAAATATGTATATAACTTGAGTTGCTCCAGATATAATGGAAACTGAAGTCAAAACTTATGAAGAATTTTTGGTAAAACTATTCATTACACGGAAATGAAGTCCAAAACAATTAAACGACACTCGGATATAAGCGTGACACAAAATAACCCTAACCCGCTATCCTATGAATAGATTTTTTTCTAATCTCATTTTCTTATTCAATTTTAACTGTTCAAGATATGCCTTTCTTTTGAGTTTTTATTTCTATCTCTTTTATATTCCTTGACCGAGTGTTTGGCCGAGAGTGATTGATTATTGTTTTACCTCATTGTGGATTGATCTACACTGTATTCGTTTTACTTTTGAATTTTAAATTTCACTTCACCTACATCCATCAAGCCTATGGATAACAAGGGTAGTTTTGTAATAAAGGGACCTAACTCTTGTATCAACAATACTGGAAATTGTAGTCTATATAATTATAAAACTCAAATAACCTTGTAACCATGTATGTAACCCACTTTGCGATTTGCGACATCCGGTTGCATATAACCTGCACACTGAAATATTAACGTTATTATTTTGAAATTATTATTTAACATGGGAAGAGTGGGATTTAAAATAACTTAAACGTAGTACAGAAATGAACGATGTAAAAAAGCAGATATATCAAAATTTGAATTTAACTATAATAAGTATTATGGTATCTGTTCAGTGCACATTTACCTATAAGTATGGCCAACCACTTATAATTCAGTAAGTGTAATTTTTTTTTTTCAAAAATAATCAATTATAATAAACAGAACGACTCATAGAAACCTATATTCTTTTTTCATTTTAATATACTTTCATAGAAATGTTTGTTATGCAAAAAAAAAAAAAAAAAAAAAAAAAAAAAAACCAAAAAACTATTTTCTTTACATCACAAGTGTCACGCTCATACATGAATTCCATAGCTAATACAACATACTGATCCAACGGGTCACAGGTAGTCTAGTACAATCTAATTTCGATAAGATTTAATATTCCAACACAAATTTTTACTGTACAAAGAATACGATTTTCAAACCTTTTACCATATCTTCAAGGTAACAATAGAAATAAGGCCTTTTCAAGATAAAGCTAAAATTTCAAGGCTCTTTAAAATCTGTGCAAACCCCAAGTAGTCCAAATATTCGAAATTAAACACCACAAAATTTCAAAACACAAATTTTAAGCATTTTCATAAAACCAACATCTAAAAAAAAAAAAAAATAAATAAAAAAATAATTACAACACATGGTTTTTTAAAGTATTAGTGGGGACAGGTTATCTCAATTTTCCATAAGTATCTTTCACTTAGTGATACAAGCACCAAGTGAAAGACTGTTTCACCAATCCGCCCCACTATATATCTATCTATATCTATATATCTATAAATCTATCTTCTATATATCTATAAAAACAGAGATGTGTGTGCCACAGACGATTTCTGATTGGTTAATCCAATAATCACATCTCCTAAAAAACTATGGTTCGTTTACCATAAAATATTATGGCTTGGAAGGGTTTAATTTTTTCCTAACTTGCGATTTACAAATTAAAAAAATACGAAACTTACAATCTAACAATCGAACCTCCGACATCACAGCCGCCATTATGAAACTAAACCAAAAAAAAAAAAAAAAAAAAAAAAAAAGCGCCTTCACTCGTGGTCTTTACATTTCGGGTTTGGGTACTTGTGCAGTTTTCCATTGACATTAAAAAATGGAAATATTTAAAAAAATATATATATATTGTACGTACTCGTCATGGGATAAAGTTTTCCTACAGAAAAAATCACGTAATTTCATCAAGTAGTTATTTTTTTATAGCGAAAAAAGAAAAAAAATCAACGCTACAAGCGAGTCATTATTAATTAAACAGAAAGTTCAAGTAGGGGGATTTCCCCATTTTGATTTTTATAGCGAGGCCAAATTTCGCGAATTTGGCCTTTTTTTAAAGCAGTTTGGCCTTCAAATTTCTGTTTGGCCTTTTTCTTCACCGATGAAATAAAAAAAGCAAATAAAAACAACGCAATAAAACTTTTAAAAATACGGCACACTTTTGTTGTTCTTGTTTGTTTGTTTTTTTGGTAATTTTCCTTATTTTTTTATTTTTTCAAGATAATACTATTAAATGGACACTATTATGCCAAATTAGCCCCCCCCCCCCCAAAAAAAAATGCACAAAAATTCGAGATTTAAGGTTTTGACGAGATCATTTAGCGAATTGTCCGGACTATTGCGAGAGAACCATCCATTAGTTTTTCCTGAAATTTTGCCACAAATTGTATTTCAATAAATAGATGTGCATAGTAACAACATTTTTTAGCCGAAAATTTCCGTTGCGTCCCCAGATTTCATCGGTGAAGAAAAAGGCCAAACAAATTTTGAAGGCCAAACTGCTTTAAAAAAAGGCCAAATTCGCGAAATTTGGCCTCGCTATCAAACGATTTGACCTTTGAGAACTCTACCAAACTCCTCCTACAATTTTGGGTCTAAACACGTGATATTTTAGATATAGATTCCTTGGACATGGATCTAACTTATTACCTTTACTTGATCCCTAAACAATAAATGTTAAGAAGTCATAATAGGGGTCAAAGTTTAAAAAATTGACCGTTTTTTTTTCTCAGCATTAACCTCAAAACACCTGGGCAACGCCGGGCACCGATTGCTAGTATATATATATGTGAAAGTAAACAGATTTAAACAAGACTTAATTTCAAAGAAAATGTATACGAGCTAACCTTCACATGGACCAACTCCTGTAACAAGAATATATTCGATGTAAGTGACCAAAAGTTAAACAGTGTAAGAGTAAGCATAAAGGTTGGCTGCCACTTTTAAAACTATTTCTTCCAATGGAGAAGAGCCTTGCTTCGTTGCCCTGCAGACAGAACATTTTTACTTTGGTATCAGGAAGCTCTTTTCAATTATCAAAGAAGTTGGAAGTAGTCCTATAAAGTTACAGCTGAAATTAATTAGTTGAATTAACCATATCGTGTGACCAAACCATTTAACAAGAGTTGCACTCAATTAGACGAAATAAATGTTAGTGACTGCTCCAAGTGCTGAAGAGAGGATTTTTTTTAGTTTTAAAATCAATAACCTTACAATAAGAAACAAACTAAGCAAGTTTAGTTAACAAATGTCGTTAAAATGCATACATGAGGCACATTTTTTTTTTTTTTTTTTTCACAAGATGGCAGGCAATTTAACAACTTATTGTAATATAGCTCTAATTCCATTAACTTTTTCCCAAGAACTGCGAGTTTGTCTTGGAAAGGAATTCTACAAAATTTATGAGATTATATCTTATCTTTTCAGTAATAATTTTTTTTTTCTTGTTAGCGCCTTACATCAACTGGTTTCCTGCCTCGTGAGAAGCAATTTCCACATAAAAAAAAAATAAAATCTGATCGACATGCTATGGAAGGGTTTGTCCAAATTTTCGAAGTCTATTTTCAAAGTATTCTCCAGACAAAATTCAAGTTCTCAAAACAATTTGGGGGTTTATTTTACAGTCCATAGCGATTTGAAAAAGTGAGATTATATATATATATATATATATATATATATAAAATCATATATAACAAATGTTACCATAGCCAGTAAAAGTTACTTTGCAATCTACCTGTATCATTCAGGGTTTTTTTTTGTTTTTTTTTTTTTTTAAGTAGTTTTAAATGTTTCTTTTTCATTTCAAATATTAACTACTTACGAATTTTAAATTTCTAACCATGATAGCTAACGTTTTGTTAATCCCCCGGTCAGTCTCATTTAAGGTTATCAATTTTTTTTTTTTTTTTTTTTTTTTTTTTTTGACATTTTTTATTTAATAGTGGACGCCACTACTCTCCCCAAAAAATTAAATTGTAAATGAAAGCAAAAATAGAGGGGGGAATTAAATCAAAAGTTTATTTAAATGCTGCAATGATAAAAAATCTGACAAACGAAAATCAAATTTAAAAAAAGGTTGAAATCTATTGACTTGAAATAAGACTGGTAAATAAAGAGTTCAAAACGTTTTTTTTTTTTTTTTTTTTAATTTAAATGAAATTAGTGTATATGTGCTAAAATACCTTTAATTTAATAATACACGCTTGGAATGGTGACATAAGCTGTTAGTTTTGAGACATTGTGTTGAACAAAGATGGCGGCGTAGTTCAGATCAGTAACCAAGATGGCGGCCAAGAATCATGCGATCCGTGGCATAGTTAACAGCGAACTGATTGAATTCAAAATTCAACAATTTTTATAATTTTGAAACGTTTTCATTGGTTGTTTAGCACAGCCGGTGTTTATAAAAATGATTGGCGAATCCATTTGTCTCATACCCCCATTAGGAGTCAAAACATTTCAATCCTTCAAATGCCATTTTGTTCAACTGCCAATTATGAAAATTCACATTACATGCATCATGCTAGTTACTTAATATTTTTATTAAAACATTTTTTCTTTTTCTGTGTTAGATTTTTCTACTTTGACTGACAAAGGGAGATGGGGGGGAGGGCACAGATAAAAAAAAAAAAAAACTGGTATGCTTAAATACATAATGTAAAGAAATACATTAGTGGGCAACAGCGGATATGTACAGCTGGTAAGTTCTTCTGACATTGATATAACACGTGCTTGAATATCCAGCCCTATCCATCAAAAGGTTTCACATCCAAAACTCTTGAATCTACTAAAGCAACCTCTGCTACCTAAAAAAAAAAAAAAAAAAAAAAAAAAAGTATTCTTTAAATGAGCTAAATACAATTTTGAAATTGTGTCAATTTCAACATAAAGTGGAATGTTCTCAATTTGTTTTGTTAATACTGTATACCAGATAAGAAATTGGAGATTCTTTGGCCTAATAATATACTACATTTTATAATTTTTTTGTACTTAACATTAGATAGTTATTGCTCTCTGGCAACACAAATTTTTTTTTTTTTTTTTATTTTACTAGCAGGCCACCCGGCATTGCACAGTCATAAAATAGACTTAAATATGACATTTTGATTAATACAAATTTTGTATTTATTATATTATATTGGACCCAATATATAGTAATGATTCAAAACGTTATAAAAAAAATAAAATAAAATAAATAAAATAAAAAGATAAAAAATTTAAGACTGGTACCACCACTGAGAATTGAAACCAGAACGTTTAGTTTATGATTCACTTTTTCCTTTGACGTTAATGCCGAGCTATGAAGACATTTGCTGCAAGGCAAACTGCATGTGAGAGGACGTCAAAAAAAAAAAAAAATAAATAAATAAATAAAAATAAAATAAAAATTTAAAAAAATAAAAATAAAATAAATTTTTAAAAAAATAGTGAAGAAATGATGAATGTGAGAAATGTGAAGGGCTAACGTTGCCTTTACATTTTCGCCAAGTTTCAGAAAAGATCTAATGGATGGGGCAAAAATTATGGGGTAAAAAGTGTCATTTTTTTTTCTGCAATTTTGTGGCATTTGTGACACCCTTTTGAGCTCCTGGGGATGCTGAATCCCAGTGAAAATGAACAAACGGTGGAGTTTCACACTTAAAATATATTTGAATTCAGCACTATAGAAAACCACTATACAGACATACCTATCAAGTTTTTGAGTAATATGAAAAAAGAGCTCCAAAAAGCCATGTTTTTTTAGTCCTAAAAGTCCCAGAGGGATGTGAACAAGAATTTTGCCAGGGTCACCCATACTGAATTTATATTAAGAACAATGGCTTCCACATTTTGGCCAAGTTTCAGGAAAATCTAATGGATGGATTAAACGCTATGGGACAAAAAGTGTAATTTTAGACCTCTTTTGAACCCCTGGTGACGTGGAATCTCAGTGTAAATGGATAACGGTGCAGTTTCAGGCCTTAACACATTTATATTTGAGTTGACCACCATGAAAAACCATTATATAGTCAGACATATCAAGTTTTTGTTGAGAAATATGTATTAAAAGAAAAAAAAAGAAAAAAAAAGTGTTTTCAGCACTGAAAGTCTCCGGGGACACAAACCAGAATTTTACCACAGTCACCCACACTGGATTTTTATTAAGAACAATAGGCTCCACATTTTGGCCAAGTTTCAGAAAAATCTAATGAATGGATCAAAAGTTATGGGGCAACGGAATTTTCACAAAAATTTTTTTTTACTGTGCACATCTATTTAATGAAATAGAATTTATGGCAAAATTTCAGGAAAAACTAATGGACAATCCTCCGGACTAACAGACACCACTGAAAACAGGTTCCTCTCCGATAAATCAGGGGACCAAAAATAAAAACATGAACCAATAGCTATTACGCTACGCATGCATTTTCCTAATTCTTTCATTCGATTATCACCTGGCAAATTCTACTTTTTTTTTAAAGTTTTCACACTTTTGCACAGATGTCCCCCCCCCCCCCGGCTGAAACCCAAATATAAAGTTTTGCATGTGTTCAAATATCCTATATATTAAGTTCCATATCTGTAGACTAAAAATTGACAGGAGACTTTTTTTTTTCTTTTAAAAACACGTGTGTGTGTGTGTGTGTGTGTGTGTGTATATATATATATATATATATATAAGTGAATTTAGTTTACAAACAAGCACTCTTTTGGGTGACACACTTATATATTTTGTTTTAAACAAACAAATAATTACTACCAATATATATATATATATATATATATATATATATATATATATATATATACACGCATACATAAATATAGAAAGACATTTGTGTTTACCTTTATATGCAAAAATTATGCAAGTATAAATCAAGTAGAATATCTGCATGAATTACACGTAATAGTTAACTAAAGATAAGAAAACCGAAAACACTAATAGGAATTAATTAAAATGAATGTTTAAAAGAATATGCAAATTAGCTAGATCTTTTGCAGATGAATGCTATTCCATGACCCATATATAACAAAGTTATATTTTCTTTTTAAATAAATAGAAAAAAGGGTTTTTAATATGATATCAATACACACAAAATTTATAGGAGTATAAATATATATATCCCCCCATAAGGACAAGAAATATTAAAAAAAAATTTTTTAAATCTTTTAATAGAGTAAAATAATACACATTAAGAGAAGCTGAAACATCTGGAGTCATTGTTTACGAAATAAAAATAACCATTCCATTACAAACACTCAAAGATAGAGATTAATGGGTGAGGAAACTTTGGAAAGAAGAATAACAGAAAAACAAAATAAAATTTTTAAAATAATTTACTAACAAAAAAAAAAAAAAAAAAAAAAAAAAAAAAAAAAAAATCGAAGTAGAAAGATGAACATCTTATTATCTAATAGCTAACAACTCCTGCATAAGTATGCACGTATATACACAAGAGATACTAGTGAAATTATATAAGGGAGGTAAATTTTATTCAATCAAAACTTCATTGCAAACTTTTTTTCTTTATCAAACTTAAAATAAACATTAAAAAAATTAAAAACAAACACTACCACTATTATCGGAATAATTTTATACAAAAAGTTATTTTTTTTTTTTTATTCAATATTATACATATCCTTTGTTGATTACAAAGTGAATATTAGAAATACATTCTGATGTTGGTTACACTGGTGATCTTTTAAACCTATGCATTTCAGGTGAAACATTACACGCTTACATGTGACGGAAGACTTAGTATAAATTTAAAAAAAAAAAAAAAAAAAGATCCAATAAATATGATAGGATGTATTTGGGGGGGGGGGGGATCATCCACAATTACGTTCTGAAATACATTGGTTTAAAAATCGTACACCCTTAATTTGTCAATTTAAGTCAAGAGTTTTTTCCCTTGTTTGACATGATGAAAAGGTTGCACAACTCTTCCACATTAAAAAGATACAATAAAACTTGATAAATTCTATTATTTTACTTGTAATTATTTTTCGATTGAATCATTTTTCATAATTTGTGGAATTTATAATAGTTTCCCCATGACGCACAAGTATGTAATGTTTTCACCTGTAATGTGTTGGTTTACAAGATCGCTAATGCAAACAAGCACCTACACTTCTTCCCTAATCCTTTCACAAATACACAGTGCCGTTCACTTTCAGATCCGAATCATTCGATAATCAAGCATAAATCAACGTGTAACAGATGGACTTTGTTTTTTTTTTTTTTTTTTAAAAGACAATTTCAAAATGGTGTGGGAGGGAGATCAAAGAGGGACAAAGATTATTGTTGTGGTAAGTGAGCTCCAGGCGGAAGTACTGGGATTGGAGTGGTACAGTTTTTCACGATCCATGGATGCTTCATAACCCCTTCCAAAGACAACCTGTCGTTAGGGTTATGTCTCAGCAACTGAAAGAGAAATTGAATATTTCAGATCACTATAATTCTTATTTAGAAAAAAAATTCTTATTTACAAAAAAAAAAAATTAATCAACCTTTGTAAACCCCCACGACAACACAAAATACATCAAGGTATGAGTTCCATTATAGAAACGTCGATTTAATTTGAATAAAATATGTACCAAGTGCGCTTGAAAGCCAAATCACAACGTAATATTAGAAAAATAAAAATATTTTAGTTGTTTGAAATTTATTCAGTATGTTTTATTTTTTTCTCTTTCTTGCCATCTTGTGAAGTTGGAGAAAGAAAAGTCTGTGAAGAGCCACATGTTGTATCTCAACAATTGTATTTTGAAAATGTTCAAACTGAACAACGCGAGATTAACGTCAAGGGTGTGAGTTCCATTATAGAAATGTTGATCTAATATGTTCTGATTTGGCTTTCAAGCCCACTATTTTATTTATACTAAAATATACTTTAGTTCTTGAATTGAGTTTGGAAAAAATAAATGACAAAAAAAAAATAAAAGTTTGAATTGGTCTAATTTGCAATTATCTGAATACTTTCTTTTATTAAAATACCAATGGCTTATACATGACTTTAAAAGAAAGTGACTACCTGGTAAATATACCTGATGAACTAAGTGCAAGAGATACAAACAATTGCACTTAAAGGGCTAACTAAAATCTTAAGAACTCTTGATTAGAATATCTAAGATATTGAATGAATGTCATGCATGCCCTATCCCTAGCTAGAACAAAAACAAAAGTATTTCAAAGGATCCAATTTATATAACCGTCTGTACACATGACCAACATGTATATAAGAATACTAATAAAGATAATATTAAAGTAAAGAGACTTTTTTTTTTTTTTTTTTTTTTTTTTAGTTATATAAAAGAGTGTTCAAAACATGTTACAGTTTCTAGGTTTTCAAATGAAATCCAAGTAGAATAGTGATTATGTCACTAACAAATCACTGGTAGATCTTATATTGATCATTTTGTTTGATGGCATATCAACTCTTTCGGGGTTATTTATCCAGTAATTTTGGAAAGTTACCGTTTAAAGTTTCTTTTGTTTTTTTTTAAGTTAAAATATTTATTCATGATGTTTAGTTGTATTGTTTTGTTTTACAGCAAATCGAACCCTTTTGAGTCACCCTATGTCGAATCTAGCAACTCAACGGAAAAACCTTCTACACTTCAAATATTTATGATGTTTCGTTTGATTGTTTTAGAAAAGAAAATTGTGGTTTTGTTTTTGACTTTGCAGAACATGATTGAGTTTTATAAAGGGAAAGGGGGGGGGGGAGTAATCAATGCCATTTTTAGTCAGAAAGGCACCATTTTCAGACAGCCTGATTTGGTAGTACCAGATGCCCTAACAGGTATTATTACTCCAGCCCAAAGTGGATCTGGGAGCAATGGTAACCAAGGGGTAACTTCACATTCCCAATAGCACCCAAAGTGGGTCTTACCATTGGATGTCTTCTGGTCATAATAGTATAATATACTGGACATATTTTAACGAATGTCATTTGCAATGCGATTAAGACCATTTTAACAAACACGCATCCATATGCATAAAATGAACGTTTGTATGTGTCATAAGCTGTAATCCATTTTTTCTTAAATTACTTTAAGTGATTGAAATAGGAATTAACCTGTAATTTATAAATTTTAACAAATTGAGTTTGCTTGATTATAAATATATAAAACAGTCTTAAATATAATTTACCTTCCAAGTGAAGCAAGATAAATTTAAATGGTCTACAATAATTTAAATGCATTATCAGGATTCAGCTAATTTGAACAACCACAGCGATTGGTTAAAAATTATAATAAATTGTGCAGAAGAGAAAAAACAAAGCTAAAAAACTGATGCAGACAAAAAAGTCTTGAATAAAATCTTCAAGAGTGACATTAGAATTTTCTTCTGCCTCTTTTATGGTATCATTTCTTGTTTATTATGCTTTATCCAATTTTTGGTTTGCTTAATTTTCCTGGGAAACAGTTTCCGCTAGCTGAATATGAAATCATCCAATTGATTTTCTCATAACTTTACCTTTTGATTATCAGCCAGCTGCATTATCTGCTCTAATACAATACTTCATTTTTTTCTGTCATTAATAGGAAAAAAAAAAAAAAAAAAAAACTTTCTAGATTGATGCAATATTTATTTGTTTCAATCCAAAGTGCTCCTTATTGGAGAGCCAAGATGTTTTCACGTTAAAAAACTGAGCTTGTGTTTAACTACCTTCATAGGGAGGAACGAACTAGATACTTATGTAGAATACAGACCATGCTGAAATATTTAGAAAGCCATTCTTAACATGGAAGAAAGAGGGTGTTTGGTAACTACTTTGTACCTTCACCTAAGAATTTAATAAAAAGATAACATAAAAATTTAATTTGAAAATCATACACACAAAAAAAAAAAAAAAGTCTGTAAAGTATGAGACTTTTTCCATCATCTAAATGTAGATTACTGTATTGATTAAACACAAACCTACATGGTGGTTAAAGATTCAATAATGATAAACAGGAATACATTGGAATATGTGCAGGATAGTATTATTTATTAGTTTCGATTGATTATTTGAAAAGTTCAAGCTTTTACAACAAGGGTTTCTTCTACAATAATATTTTACATTAAATATTTCGATAAACATTTCAAAAATAAAATTGTGACTTACTTTAGAAATAAGATCTGATGCTCCTTCAGACATATACTCTGGAATATTATATTTTACTTTTGTAATTCTCTTGTAGGTTTCAGGATGGCCTTCAGCTTCAAAGGGGGGTTTGCCAACAAGGAATTCATAGCATAAAACACCAAGGCTCCATAAGTCAACTTTTTCATCATGGGGACGACATTCAATCATCTCAGGGGGTAAATAATCTAGTGTACCACACAAAGTTGTACGCCTGTAATGGTAGAAATAAAACGTATATACAATTGATGATTGGTTATTACAAATGCGGGTGGGGGATGTGACACCTTTAGGGGGGAAAAAAAAAATAAAAAAAAAATTGACAATTGATGCATTATTCTCAAGATTCAAAATACATCTATTAAAGAGATTAATATTTTGCAAAAGATTAAAGGCTGCTGCAAAGAAAGTGGGCTCCCTCTACTGTACTGGAAAATTACCTACATAAGAGAGTATCCTATACCTCTACAAAGCCACCATTCACATGGAGTACTGTTGCCATATATGGACTGGTGCATTATCGTCCGGGTTCCAACTCCTGTCCCATCGCTGCCATGTCGCATCCTCGAGCCTGTTTTACAAGTACTTTAATGAAATGTGCTTCAGCAAACTTCTAGCCCTTGTGCCCCCTCCACATACTTTCAATCGACACAAACAGCAAAATCCCACCCCTTCAACATTGAGGTCCTTGGATACTGAAAGTTTCTTTTTTCAAACTACTAGACTTTGGAATTCTCTCCCTATTTCCTACCTCCCTGACTGTACTGACATGCAGAAGTTTAAATATAATGTGAACAGATCTTACCACAATCCCTGCAAGATGGTTTACATTCTTCAGTCATGATGAAAATTGTATAGAAGTGAAAGTACAATAATGCAATTTTTAATAATGAGAGTTTAATGTGCTTGAAAACATAATTGCAATCTGTATAAAATTTCCTTTAATTTGATACGCTACAAGCTCTATTTTGTTAATACTTTCTATGAATTGTATTGTGGTGGCCATCTTGGATGAATAATACTTCACATGATAAAGCCTCACCTACCATTTCTTTTAGTTGTTTTTTTAATCTTTCTACTTAAAATCATTAAAATGAAACAAATATGCTAATTAGTATGTTAACTAGTCTGTAAGTTACCAAGTGAGATGGTCATAAACACAGTCGTCCGAACCTTCATGGTGCTATGATAATGTTCAAAATTTCATCATAAAAAAAAAAAAAAAAATTAAAAAAAAAAAAAAATTAAGATACAGCTTTTTAAAGATGGGTTAGTCTGTAAATTGTGCACATTATCATTTTCAGTCACAAGCTTATATGCATTTGTTTTTATTGGATTTTACAGCATGTCAACACTGGGTTTATTCTATGCAGATTATCTATGGGTTTAGGAGGCCTTTACTCTCTGCACTAGCTGACATACAAGTGATATATTCTTTTTTTTAAGTTTTTGATAAAGGCTAAATTTTTTAAGGTATGAAAGTGGTGTGGGGTTTGTTTTTCTTTATATAAACTATTCCTCATTGTTATAAAGTCAGTGCACTCAAACAGAATGTGTTTAACTGAGTGGAGTTTGACATGGTATACAAATGGGTTGATTTGCTTTCCTCAAAAGATATGAGTGGGTGAAATGAGCATGTCCCATTTTTATTCTTGCTAGTGTGATATTTTTTCGTTTAGTTTGGCGTTTTGTTTCTTTTTAATTTTTGGCATTATTTTGTATAATTTGTTGTTGGGAAATTTAATCCAGTAAGTTTGCCATTGTGTAGGTATTGATATGTACGAAAATCACGTTGACACATCGGTTCTCGTCAGATCACCAAAGTTAAGCAATGTTGAGCCTGGCTAGTACCAGATGGGTGACCATTTAGAAATTCTAGGCGCTATATGTGCTTCCGCTTATCTCAGCACTGTTTCCAGCCGTTCTGAACCTCCACTTGCCACTGGTATTCAACAATGTCGACTCAGGAGACGTGTGGTTGGAGAGTGCGCAACTCTTGCCAGAAATATTTCACATGCAGGCACCCTTACAGTGGGTATCTATAGTCTGTCAAGACTGAAGGAAGGAAGCAACATAGTGATATGTTTTAAGATCTGAGTAAAGGATTTTAAAATTTGAATCAGTTGGGATATTTAAGGCAGTTTTAGTTGCTGAATCAGCTAATTCATTTCCTTGGCTATCGGTATGGTTTGGTATCCAACAGAAAATTTCTTTTTGACCGTTTGTGGAGTACTTTTTCAAGTCAAAGCTTGTTGATCTTTTTCTTTTTAGAGTCTGTATAGATTATGTATTTGAGATTTTTGTTGTTGAAGATTAGACCAAGTGCTAGGATTAGTGTTTGTATTCCTGCAATGAAAATGTAAGTTTCTTTTGAGAGGTTCATTTGTTTTTAACTAATATATTATTGCAGCACTGACTTGTGTCATTTTGTTTGAACCCATCTGTGTAGATGAGATCTGGGTATTTCTCTTTGATTTTGTGTAGATTATCTTGGAAAGTTATTGGATGGGGTTGTTTTTTTTGTTTTTTTTTGTATTTACTTAAGCTTAAGTCTATCTTGAGGACTATTATTTTCCAGGGAGGGGTTTTGAAGAAGACAGTTTTATGGTTTTTGGTTATGAGTAGTGGTGGGACGATTAATCGGAATCGGAATCGTTAATCGTAAGAATCGTGTATTTTGGGAGGTACTGGAATCGCATCGTTAAAAAATACCTTAATTTTCCGATTCCTTCATTACGATTCTTTTAGTCTGATGTTGAAAAAAAGAAAAAAAATTCCTGATATTCCTAACCGCAAGAGAGAAATGTAGCATGTTATAAAAAGAAACCAAAGAAATTCATTATTAACAGGGCAATGCTTAGTGCCCCTCCCTTACAAGGTTCATTCATTCAGATCTATTGTAATCAAAACTACAAAAGAGTTAACTTGAAAAGAAGTATGCAGGGCTCTACATTGCGAGTAAAAATAAAAAAACGGTTATCTTTTTGGCGATTGTTTTTTTTTACTGACAAATCTTCTAATACTGAATGAAAATGCTTTTTCAACTTATATTTTCTTAAAATAAAACGAGCAAAGTAAAATTATTTAAACAGTAAACGGTTTAATAGAACAATGTACTTTTTTTCTTTTTTTTTAAAGAAGGCTTTGGAAAGAAATATCTCTAAAATGAAATTGATCACGTATTATTTCGCAAAGTTTTGACAGTTGTCGGCTTCTTTTGATGTTTCCAAAAAAAATCGACCCCAGACCTATCTCTTCCAAACCTAAAGTTATTAAATAACCCCTTCGTTAATTCAAGGGTAATTAATTCAATTCAGTCAAGTTTTTTTTTTTTAATTTCATTGAAATAAAATCCATTTTTTAAATTTTTTTCTCCAGAAAGATAAAACCCTGAATTTGATTAATTGATGAAGCAGAATAATATAATCTTTTTTCTAGAATTTTAAATTGAAAATTAAAAGTGATTTGCGCAGTTTTTTCCCGAACGAAAAAGAAATTAATATATATATTTTTAAAAGGTTTTGTAATCAATTAATTTTTATGTCTAAATAATATTTACGATTAATTAAATAATTTCATTTTAAAAAGTATTTATGAATAGAATTTTACTTAAGACTTATAGTTTAGCAATATTGAACCGCATCAACCATGTGTGAATTGAACACAGTCAACCAAAAAAAAATTCAAAAGAAAATGCATATTTGCATTTCATTATGTAAACTTTTATACATTGGTTTCAAAAATTAAATTCTATAAGTTTTTTTTGTTAACTACCGGTTGGTACAATTTACCGCCCCATCCCTTTATATTTTTTCTTTTTGTCTTTTTTAGCGGATTTTTTTTTTTTTTTTTACAGTGATCACCACTTATCAAGGCCCGGAAGCCACTCAGGGATAAGGGTTATTGCAAGTACATTACATTAGTGTGGAGATGAAGTGTTTAATTAGGGGGGCGGTTCATTAGGAATTTGTTAACATTGGACTTGAAGACATCCAAGTTGTATTCCGGAGGGAAGCAGGCAGACGGAACAGAGTTCCACAGGTGTGCAGTTCTAAAAAAGAAGCTTTGTTCATGGAATCCGCGTTTTGATTTAGGCACAGATATAGAGTGGGGGAAATTTTTCACAGTGGATTCAGCTAGACGGGTGTTTTTCGTGAAAGATTGGCGAGGGGGGACCAGGGATTGGAGTTCAGACGAGCACCTGCCATGAGAATAATGATCAAACAAGGATATGCTCGTAACGTCTTTTCTGTGGGAGAGAGGTTGCAGGGTAGAGAAAAGAGCATCCCCCCACTAAACCACGAAGACTATTTTGTACTCTGTCAAGGCATGATATGCTGTTTTTGGCAGCTCCTGCCCAGATATGGCAACAGTATTCCATCCTTGCACGTACTTGGCTTTTATATAGATAGAGAATTGCATCAGTAGTGAGATATCTTCTGGAGCGGTAGAAGGATCCCACCATCTTTCCAGCGACCTTGGCAACAGACTTTATGTACGTGTTCCATTTCAGATCAGGAGTAAAGGTCAAACCCAGAAGCTTGTCAAAACACGGGGCCTCACCCAGACGAGAGACATCCATCACAATTGATGCCAGATGGGGATCAGAGCATTGATGATGTAAGGATAGGAGTTTGGTTTTGGATGCATTAAAGGTTACCAGCCACATCTTCCCCCACTGAACCACGCGCTCGAGATCAGAGGAGAGAGAATCCGAAAGAACTTTGTCATTTACAGCCTTTGATGTGTTGCCGTAGATAGTCGTGTCATCAGCATAGATGTCAACGAATGATTTAAGTATGTGTTTAGGGAGGTCATTGATGTAGATCAGGAAGAGAGTTGGGCCCAGGATTGACCCCTGAGGAACTCCAGCATTTATATTGCAGGCCTCTGATTTTTGTCCATCTACCACTACTCTTATGAGCCTATCGGAGAGAAATGATTTAATGATAGAGAACACATTTCCAGTTATACCGTAGCTGGAAATCTTGTGAAGTAGACCCTTATGCCATACCTTGTCGAAGGCCTTTGATATGTCAAGAGCAATTGCCCTAGAAAGGAAGCCTTTGTCAAGAGATTCACTAATCCTGTGGGATATAACCGTCAGCACATCTGCGGTAGATCTTGCAGAGCGGAAACCATATTGTGTGTCACTAAGAAGGTTATTCCTGCTGAGGTGGTTGACTATTTCTCTATTTAATATGGATTCCAGCAACTTAGTCATAACACACAGGAGACTTATTTGTCTGTACTGAGAGGGAGAGGACTTATCACCTGAATTCTTAAACACAGGGCAAACTGATGAGGTCTTCCAGGGGGTCGGAAAGCACTTCTCCTTAAGGCAGCGCTTAAATAGTTTCGTAAGTATGGGAGCAAGTTCTGGTTGAAGCTTTTTTAACACTATAATTGGGATGCCATCAGGGCCAGTTGCCTTACTAGAATCTAGGTTCTTGATTAGCTTGGCGACCTCATGCACGGATATTTGTATGTTACCTAGCTTGTTCTGTGTTGTAGGAGGAAATATGGGGAGTTGATGGCCTTCGTCGCATAGGGTAGAATTAGCTGCAAAGTTCTTTGCAAATAGTTTGGCCCTGTCTGACGCTGACTAGATGACCTCTGGTCCATTGATAATGGTTGGGATAGAACGCACAACGCCAAAGTCCAAAAAAAGTCTTCCATGGAAACTTTTTGAAGTTGATGAAGATGATGAGTTGAAAGACATTTGCAAAGTCTGTCAAATTAAAATATCGCGAGGAATAAAACCATCTAACATGACCACAACCAACATGTTAAAACATTTAACTATGAAGCATCCAAATAAATTGGAGGAGCAAAATAAAAAAGAAAAGGAACAAAAAATTACCAACTAGTCACTCAGAGCAGTTTTATTAGTGAGGGTCGAAATCGCAGTCTTTTTTTTTGCTTTTGCCTACGTCACCATCTAGGTGTCACGAATTTTTTTAACCCTCCTTAACTTCAAAGAGTAAATACAATATATACAACTAAAAAAATAATTTTTAAAAATGCTGATTCTATTCATGAAAAATTCTTTTAACTAGAAATTAAAACTTAGGTAAAGATAACTGACTGACAGCAACAGGAGCACTGGTTAACTACTGAGCCACGTGGAAAGGTGTGGGGGGGGGAGGAAATTAAATGATAATAAATTATGATAACCGTCTTTGAAAGGAACTAAACTCCTAAAATTTACTTCTTTAAAATTTTAGGCGGCACTCCCCGGCGATTTTAAAGCACTCTCTCTCTCTCTCAAAAAAAAAAAAAAAAAAATTTAATTTTTAAGTTTACGAAAGATATATTTATTATAACCGAATTCTTGTATGAAGACTGGATCTACTTTATTGGACGTTAATTTGTGAGATAAGTAATTTTTCAATGTTTAATATGTTTTTAAAGTTTCAATTATCAATTAAATTTTTTTAATTGCATTTATTTTTCAATTTATTTAAAAAAAACAGGGTTTTAAATGTATTTTTCAAGGTAACAAGCTTCGAAAGAATTCTAATAAAAAAAAAAATCACTTAATTTTTAATTTCGACAACCCTGAGAATTTAATTATTAAAAAAATATTGAAATGTGACATTTTTTATTTAACATTTCTATTAGTTCAATTAATTTTCTTTCAATAATTCATTTCACTCAAACTTCACCATTTTTTTATCGTTTTCTGTAATTTTGGTAATTATGTTTGCTCAATTTTATCTAGTATTTCATTTGTTTTTTTATAGTGGTATCATTTTTATATGTGTTCCTTTGATATACCCTATTTCAAAATTAGTTTGGCTAAACTTATTCTTCACGTTAGAAACAACGTGTAAAAGCAATGAAAAAGTAAGAAAAAATAATAGGTGTTAACTACTCCTTGTGAATTATGGAGGTCTGAAGAACTGCCGTCACAAATACAACTATCAATAGCCAAACAAAAAATCGTTTTTGAAATTCCTTTAATTGTAACTTTTCGCCATAATACCTTTTTGGTATAAAACACAAAAACTTTCGATTAATGGTATTTCTCATATATGGTCGTTAACTTTGGAAAGGTTATTTTGTATCTACGGCGCCATGTCACATGGTATATTGTTTTTTTTTTCATTACGCACGTTCATTTATAAATTATTAAATTAAATATTTATCTTTTTTATATTTAATTAGTATATATTTTCTTTCTCTTCCGCTATATTTTTTTTATTTAATTCATTAAATCTGTTAATTATGAGGACCAAAATAATGAATCGTGTGTATTTATTCTCTAATTTTCTTGTTTTTGTTCTGTTATATAAATTCTATTTTATTTGTTTTTTCTCTGAAGGATAAATTCTATTTTCTTTGAGTTTTTTTTCTGTATTCCAATTAAGTAAAATAAATTTTCTCTAAAATAAATTTTGCTAAGTTTTCCGTTTAGTTTATTATATAATAATTTTATTTAAACCAAAACACGACGGTGTACTGGTGTAGACATAAAATATCTCTTCCAAAGTTAGGGAACATATTTGGGAACTACTGACCATAAGTATAAAACTACCTGGTATATTTCAAAGCAATAATTCCCTAGGAATCGGAATCGTACTTGGTATCGGAATCGTTAATCAATATTTTCCTGGAATCGGAATCGTATAAAAATTAGGAATCGTCCCAACACTAGTTATGAGTAAATTTGCTTCTTTGGTAATGGGTTTTATTCAGAGTCCAAAACTTCTGATCATAAAGTACTATTGTGTGCTGGATTAGTGGGGGGGGGGGCTATTAATTTTGTATGCCATTTTAGTTCAAGGCTTTGGTTACTAAGCTCTGAACGGGGTTTCATGCACTTCTGCATAAAGACATTTTACAGGAGGTTTAGAACGCCCTCAGCGCTAGCTTTAATCCAGAGTGACATATTGTGTCGAGGATTTTTAAATGATTTCCTAGTGGATTGAGAAATAAAGCTGCCACATGCTGTTTCAGATCTAACCAGTATGGGCTATGACTGAGTTTTAGTGCTTTATTTCATTTAATGAAAATGTAATTGATGTGTAGTATAAAGTTTCATTTTCTGTCAAAAATTATTCTTAGGTGTGTGTGCTTATTTACAAAGGGAATTTTTTCTCCTTCAATCTGCAGGTGTCAGTCATTGTGGAGTTTGTGTTGGTTACAGAAATGGATTCCTTTAGTTTTAGAAAATTTAAAACCATTTTTTTTATTGTCCATCTATCAATTTTATTAATGTTGTAATTTTCTTTCAATGGTTTGGATGCATCTCAATCGGATTCAACAATCATTTACATATAGGGAGCTGTGGATGTCAGGGGTGAGTTCTTTTATGATATTAATTTTAATGTTAAAGAGTTGTTGATAATATGTTGCCTTAAAGTATTCCTTGATACTGCAGGTTCCATAGGGTGGATCCTATGCGTACTTGGAAGGATCTATCTTTTAAGTTCTTTATGAACTCAGGCAGTCTGCCTCTAAATCCAATGTTGTGAAGATTTTTTTATAATACCATATTTCAAACATGGTTTCATATGCTTACTCAAGATTGAAAAATATAGTTATTACATGTTCCTTATTTATGAAGGCTTCTTGAACATAATTTCAGGCTAGTGATGTGGTCTAGAAATCCTCTTGTAGCCACATTGGGTTTGTGAAATTATGTTAGCGTCTAAATATCATGTTAGATGGTTGCTGATCACCCTTTCTAATGTTTTGCATAGGCAGCTTGTGAGAGCTATTGGTCTGTAGCTTTCTGTGTTTGATGTATCTTTTCACATTTTTGGTACGAGTATTATTGTTGTTTGTTTGCATAAACTTGGAAAATCTTGTTTTCATATGTTGTAAATTTTAGGAGTTTTGATTCAGGTGAGATTTTGTTTAAGGAAACTAGTGCACTTCATCTGGTCCTACAGCCAAGTTGTAGGATTTTTCTATGGGGGTTTTCTAGTTCAAGCGAGAGGCTTTCATTATAAAACTGATTTTTGGAGTTAAAGTTTTTGTTTTTTTTCTTTCTTCTTGATCTTTAACTATTTAAAATTTATAGTCATGTTTTGATGAGATTTTTGCAAAGGTTCCAGCTAGTGCATTGGCAAGTTCTTTTTTTTTTTTTTTTTATAGTGATTTTCTTGCCTTTATGAAGAAGTGTTTAATTGGGTTTGAATTATGTTGGAAAACATTTGATATTTTCCTGATCATTTTCCAAATAGTTTTCGGTTTGGTGAAGGTGTTGATTTTTTGTTAAAATTGTTGCAGTTTCTTTTGATTTTTTTGAGTGTCTTCCAAGTTTTAGCTCTTCGATATTTGTATTCTATGAGATGGTTGTTTGTTGATTTTTAAATTTTCTTAAAACTGCCTTTCTTTGTCTGCTGTTTTGCATTCTGGATTTAACTATGGTCTCCCCCTCTAGGAGGGGAATTTTTAGGGATGGATTTTTTGACTATTGTGATGAGTGAATTCTTCCATTGTTTGGATTGGATGTTCTGTTAATTGTAGTGAACAGAGTTCTTGGAATTTAGTAGAGTTGGCTTTGTTTGTATTCCATCTGGGTATGCGTTAGGTTTTGGTTGAGAAGGCATAAGTCATTTTTGTCATTTGTTCAATTTTATTTCCTTTGGAGTTTTACTTTACATCCTCATACAGTGCTGTAGCAGTTAAAGTTTCCTAGAAGGATGAACAGTGAGGGCAAGTGTTTGATTAAATTTTCTCATTCGTTTTTTTATTGGTTCATGAGGAGTAAGCATATTGAGCAGATTGTGATTGTTTTGTGTAATGTTACACGAGTTGCGATTGCTTGGAGATTGGTTTTGACAGCAAACTTATTTTGAGGCAAGTCATTCCTTACAAGAATTGAGTTGTCTATTAGCACGAAGGTCTGCATTAGGAATATAGTTATATTGTTCATAGTTGGGCGTTTTGAGATTGCTATTGTTTTGTAGGAAAGTTTCTTGTAAGCAGACAATGGCTGGGTTGCAGTGTGAAATAAGTAGAAGTTCATTTTAGTTGGATTTTATTACACAATTCCATTGGATGATTTTTTTTTTTTTTTTTTTTTTTTTTTAATTTACATCCATCTCCATCTCTGCACGTAGAGTTTTTTTTAAGTCTTACTGGGGGTTTCTTTCTTTTTGTATAGCACTGGATGTCAATGTAACGTTTGTTTGGGATGTTACTTTGGATTCTAGTTCATTTTTTTTATTTGTGTTGGTTTTCTTTTTATTATTTTCTTTATTATCCATAGCGTCATCAGTTTCCATCTTTTCTAGAATTTATTTTATTCTAGAATCTGTTTTATGTGTCAACTGCTCGACTTTCATCTCGTCGGAAACGTTCTTTACTGTTTTATCATTGGTTGTGTTTTTATTATTTTCTGATGTTTGTTTTACTGGTTTTAGTGGTATTCTTCTTAGTGTTTCTGTTGTAAGTGGGAGTTTTTGGTTTGGATTTGTTGTTTCTGTGGTTTTGTTATTCAGATTTGGGTACAATTTTTTAAAGTTTTTTTGAAAATCTGGCTATTCTTTATGGTTTAGTTTGTTTATTAGTTCTTTGTTTGTGTTATATATTTCATTATGTAGGATTGGTTTATTTGAATTTTGTCATTTCGACAGGAGTTTTCTTGTATGTCTTTAGTATTTTTCTGGCTTCTCAGAAGGTTATGTTTTTTGTATTTCACTTCTGTTATTTCCTTTTATATTTTGCATATTTTAGAAAAGGCAGAGTGATCTTCTCCACAGTTTATGCATTTTATTTTGCTTGTGCATTTTTCTGTGTGGTTTGGTTCACTGCATTTTCTACATATTTTCCCTTTGCAGACTTTGTGGTGCCCATTTTTGTGGCGACTGAAGCACCTTAGTGGAACAGGAATATACTGCTCTACTTTTACATTTGCATATCCAATTTTTTTTTTTTTTTATATTGTAGGGATGTTAAAAAGGTCAATACATATGTATTTGTAGTTATTTTATTATAACTGTTGCTGGTAATACGGACCACTACTTGCTATTTTTTTTTAATTGTCTTATTTCCTCTTTTGTTGCTAGAGATCCCTGATAGCTTCGAATTACTCCTTTTTGATGAGTTTAGTCTTTTGAACTTGTAGAATTTTTCCATTTCTTTATAATTGGTGACTTCAATTGGATTTTTTTTTAATTCAATAATTAAGAATCTCGAGAAGTTCCTTTCATCTATGGTTAATGTAGTTTTCGTTTTTTTTTTTTCCTCTTTATCCTCTGAACTAGAGAGGTCAGAATCATCAGTGATATTTTTTAAGGGTATTTTTGAGGAGTCGAGTTATAGTGTTTTTTTTTGTTTTTTTGTTTTTTTTTTACACAGTGACCACCACTTATCAAAGCCCGGAAGCCACTCAGGGATAAGGGTTATTGCAAGTACATTACGTTAGTGTGGAGATTTGATGAAGTGTTTACTTAAGGGGGCGGTTCATTAGGAATTTGTTAACGTTGGACTTGAAGACATCCAAGTTGTAGTCCAGTGGGAAGCAGGCAGACGGAACAGTTCCACAGGCGTGCAGTTCTAAGAAAGAAGCTTTGCCATATACAAATTTTGAACTGTTTTCATCCACCACACTCCCTACCCATCTCAGAGTCCAAAATTGGGACATACCAAGGGGGAAACCCATTTGTCTTGTCTATGTAGGGGCTACATGGAAGATATTTTTTGGGAATTAGTTTTCAAGCATTTTCTGTTTCCTGTTCACGATGTAGCTCAAAAATACATATGCACAGATGAAGACGTGTTGAGTTCTAATCTTCCCAGTTGATTAACTCTCAGCCATCGCTTGCCATCATATATTCAAAAATAAAAAACATTTCCGGGTAGGGGAAGGGTAAGTTATTGGGTTTGGAGTGGGTTACATATGATGGGGCTTGACATGACCAGCAGATTGATCAGATCGGGCATCTCTGACCTCCCATCTAAGTAAGGGCCAAAGTGATGTGTTGCAGGGGGTATGTCCTCTTTGTGCTCGGGTCATAATCTGCTCAATCACCAGGATCCCATCCCAAAACATCATGGGTCGCCACATATGGCCAACAGGTGGGTCCCATTGAGAGACTTACTCTCTAAATTATTGTTTTTTGTAGAAAATCATTGAGTTTTGCAAAGAGAAAAACAAAAACATCTGCAGTGCATTTGATTCAGGAAGCCAATAGCTTCAGACAGCCTGATGTGCGAGAGGAAGGAAGAGAAAAATATACTAACAATTAAAATTTTTGTTTTTGCAGACAACTCAATTGAAACAAATACGTTAAACATGGTCAAAGCTGCTGCAAAGGTGGGTTCCTGCTACAGTGCTAAAAAACTACTCACACTTGACAGTATTTTGTATCTACAAATCCACCTGTGCATTAAGTGTTGTTGCTACATCTAGGCTAGTGCATTTATCATTAGTCTTTCTCTCAAACAAGGTCAAAAAAAAAAAAAAAAAAAAAAAAAAGTAATTCTACAGGTCTTACCTTGATGTTGGTGCATGGACAGACCAGCCAAAGTCTGCGATTTTTAGTTCTCCTTTCAACCCTAGCAAAATGTTCTCAGGTTTTATGTCTCTATGAATTACGCGCTTTTTGTGGCAATATTGAAGCGCATGAGCCATCTGTGCAATGTACTGTAAAAAAACAAAAAAAAAAAAGTTCTAACTTCATTGGCAGAAGATATGCAAAAAATAAATTTATAAGGATGTTTCAAATGGTAACATTCACACATTAGTTTTTAAAGTCTGAGATTTTCAGTCATTAAATTTTAATACAAATCTATAACTCCAGTTACTTAAAAAAAAAAAAAAAAAAAAGGCTTAGATCATTCTACCATTCAAGAAAGTACAAACCATTGCCTGATGCAATCCTCTACCTATAAGTCAGATAGCTGCCAAGATGAACTACTACTGCCACATAAAATATTGTCTTGACAATTCAAAATAGGTTTCACAATCAAGATTGTGTAAAGACGAAGCTTCAAATATTTAACACATCCCATACATAACAAAAAGAGGAGAGTCTGTCCATATGCATGCATAAAAACTAATACAAATATAACCACTAAGTTATCTTTTCCTCCAACTCTATAGAACATATAACATCTGTACACTATAGTTTGTCATACAAGTGACTGGGGAGTGCTTGTGAATTTGATATTCCCATGAAACTTCCTCTTTCAAAAGAAATCTGGTTTCACCCAAGGGTGAGTGCCACTTAAATGATACAGTATTATCGTTTTTGAGCCTTAGCTTTACTTTCTGTACACTGTTTTGTCTCTTCCATTTATCTCTTCTACTTAAATAACTAAATTATCTTAGTGGTTCCTATGCAACCTGTAGAGAATATAAATATAATAGGCTAATTAATTCTTAGATCAAAAAAATCCTTACATAAACTAAATATTACTCCATGTTAGAACTCCCCTGGTATATATAAGATCCTTATATAACTTATCTCCATTCATTGTATCTAACCAGGCCAAGATCAAAGTGTAGGGACCCCAATTTTCCACGTTCACCGAATCGCAAATTTGAAACGGAATTGTTTTTTTTTAAGTGAAATCATTTTCCATGTTAAATTAATCATTTCCTTTTTTTTTTTTTCTTTTTCAATAATATACTTAAATACTTGCGGTGTATAAATATAAAGAAAACGACTTATTTTTTTCAATTTTATTCTTTATAAATATTGCTAATTTTTTTGAGACCTTAAAAAAAAAAAAAATAAAAATTTTTTAAATCAGTTTCTGCATTCATAAAAAAAAAGAAAAAAAAACTTAGAAAATATTAATCTTATTTTGAAATATTAAAAAAAAGAAGAAAAAAAGAAAAAAAGGTTATGAAAGTATGAATTAAAAAAAAAAAGAAAAAAAGGTTATGAAAGACAATATTCCTCCCCTTCCAAATACACTGTTTATATCTCACTGATTAAGTGAAGTGGGGTTTAAGACAATAGTTTTAACCTAAAAAAAGAGGAAAAACATTTAGAAGGAAGAGGCCACGTTTTCCTTGTCACTCATTGCTGTTATCTGCTGACAGGGAGAAGTGAAAGTGAGTAATGTGTCAAAGTAAGGGAGTGTCATAAATTGAAAGTCAGGAGTTCTGTTCTTTTTTTGTTTTTTTTCAACGGGGGCTCTTAATGGAAAAAAAAATATTCTATTCTCCCATGTTGATTTTTTTTTAATTTTTGGCGCATTTGTTAAACCAGGCTTTGAAAATATTGGTTTAAATTCCAAATTTATGAACTCTGGATTATTTATTCAATTGAATTCTCTTAGAGGACTCTTTGAAGCACTTATTGGCGATTTATTTTTGTCGCATCAGTTACTTTTTATATATTTTTTTTTTTATTAGATTTTTTTTATTTTTTAATTTTGACTAAAATTTAAGTTTTAGTTTTTAGTTTTTTTTTTTTAACAGCCTTCATTAAAAACAGACTAAATACATTTTTCACGTACTTATAAATTTCGAAAGATATACACTAGCTGAAAAATTGGAGACTCCTAGTATTCCCCTTCCTAATATATTATATCTCTGTCTCCCTGACAGTGTAAGTGTGGTTTATAGACAACTAGCATTTCAGCCCGGCCGTTTGGATGTGTATGTTGAGCAAAAAAAGTGGTAGTAGGAAGGCAGGCTCGAACCCGTACTGCAAAGGAGGAAAAGAATGGGGTAAAACCTAACGTTTATGCCATTACGACCACCGCCAAACCGGAAGCGACATTTTTTTTTAATTATGGCTACACAATTTAAAGGAGAGGATAACTTTCAAAAATATCGGCGAAAAGTGATGAATTTATTCTTGATTTTTTAAAAATGTGCACTTTATCGGATATTCCCCTTCATAAAATTGATAAAATGAGACCATTTTTACTAAAATACTGTAAGGAAGGTGGCTTTATTCCAAGTGTTAATTGTATTAGGGAGCTTCATCTTCCAAAATTATTTGTCATTTTGCTGCTTTAAAAGTGAAGCTTGCAAATGAATGGATTAGTATCATAACAGATGAAACAGACTTGTGACAACAGCATTTTAAATATTGTTGCAAACATTTGTGGGGAGTCATTTTTTATTGATGTTCTTACCCTGTCAGAATGCAATCATCAAACAGTAAGCCAAGCATGTGTCCGAGCTATAACTTATTGACATAAAATTCGAAAAGATCCTTGCTTTTGCAATAGATTCGGCAGCCTATTGCAAAAAAGCTCAGAGAAGTCTTGACAAATATCTTGAATAACAGCTACCATGTGTTGTGTTTGGCACACATTTTAAATCTAGTTAGTGAAGTATTCTCAAATTGGTCAGCATTTGATAATGTTACCCAGCTCACTACTTTCATCAGATCAGCCTTTTTTAGAAAGCAGAGTTGAAAAAAAAAAAAAAAAAAAAAAAAGATATTTGAAATGGCTTGAAAATTATTTGTCCAAAGAACAAGTGAAACTTCCGTGTCCCAGATGGAATTCCTGGTTTAATGCTGCCAGATATCACTCATCTTTCATACAATTTTATGAAGGATTCTTTAAGCAAGAAAAGAGTCATGGCCTTGCAGTAGAAAGAATTCTTGAATTAGTAGACGATGATCGATTACATCATGCCTCTTTCCTTAATCTGCGCTTAAATCTGTATTTTATTACAGAGAACTGCACACGTTTAATAAAAGCTTTGACAAGCTTAGAAGAAACTAAATCTCCATTTGCTTGTTTTGTTTATAATTTGATGGAAGATGTGAAACAGTATTTACATGCTGGTATATCAAAATTAACATTTGGCCTTGAAACTGACCGTCTTCTGTCTGAACTAAAAACTGCAGAAAGGGAGAGAGTTATCTCAAACTTCCAAGAATTTTTCAGCCTATCTTTTACTAAATTGAATAAATACCAGGAAGCCTACCCTGTGTATAACTTTTACGAAGTGGCTCGTATATTTGATCCAAGACAACTACCCTGTATAAATCACAATATGGATACATTTGCAGCTATTAAAGACTTTCAAAATCCTTCTACTGAACTTGTAATCCCAAATTTATGTAAACTGCAAAGAAAACTTACCAAATCCTTTTAATATACCAGCATTTTGGAATGCAAATAAGAGCAGATTCCTTCTAAAACAGATTGCTGATGAAGTCATATAGATACCTGTTACTAGTGTTGACGTTGAACGTTCATTTTCTCATATTAAACATTTAATGAATAAAAAACGGGAAACTAACCCCTGCGAATACCAAGCAATTGACAATGTTGTACTTCAATGGACACTTAGAAAAAAGATTTACTGATTTCTAATTTTATATGGAAAATATTAAATTTCAAATTTTGAGCTGTTTTTCAATTTGTTATATTTTTTTTAATGTTTGAATTAATGTTTAAATTTTGTTAAAGTATTTGAATTATGATTGAAATACTGTTTTGCAAAAAGTTGTAGTTTTAATATACTTGAAGTTATTTGTTGTAAATACTTTTTGTGATGATAAAAATTCCAACATGTAAAAACATGTATTTCTTCAAATAGAAGAAAAGTTTGAATTGTTTTATAAGTTTTTATTCATCTCAATTTCTCTTAAAAGTATTAAAAATTCAATAAACAAAAACTAAGGAAAATTAAATTTTGCAAATGTGAAAAAAAAAAAAACAAAAAAAAAAAAAATGGAGTTTACTAAAAGTGGAAACGAAATCAACACACACTGGTAGTTCAGCCCGGCTTTGCTGAGGTCCTATGTACTGTTCATAACAGTATGTGAATATATATATATATATATATATATATATATATATATATATATAAAAATGAAATGTCTGGTTTGTTCAAAGTCGATAAACTAGAAATACAAGTCCGTTTGTAAACATATTTTGAAACAATGACTGTATCTAACCTAACTGTGTTTTTACAAATTAAAAAATATTACCATATTTAAAAAAAAAAAAGCTTTTTTTTCGACACCGTCACTTTCCGATTTTGGCCGAGGACACAGAGTGTAAATACTTCCGGTTTCTTCCATTACCGCTAAGTAAACCTGTCATATTTTTATATAAACAATTACATTAATTCGTTTTTTTTTTTTTTTTTTTTTTTTTTTTTTTTTTTTTTTTTAGGCCTGCTTTTTCTTTAGATATTTTCTTTAACCATTAGCGGTGTATATTTGACTTATTTTTAAATTCTATTTAAACACACACATACTGACTAGCTTTTTATTTCCCTCCAAGTATTTGCGCATTCTTTAACTTTGTTTCAGAAAATTCAGTTTTTCATCATATTCGAAAACAATGATTTTATCTAACCTAACTGTGTTTTTAAATATTAAAAAAAATACCATATTACATAAAACTTTTCCTACAACGTCACTTTCCATTTACGGCCGATTAATTTCGACATTTGTTTTTCATTTTTTTATTTCTTTTTTATATAACCGTTTTTTTTTGTTGCTAACAAAACTTAATTTTTTCCTAAATGCTTCCTTATTTTTTTACATAAACAGTACATTTGCGTGCATTACTGTTACGTCAACCCATTGTATTAATTAATTCATTTTTTAAATGCAGCCTGCCTTTTCCTATATATTATTTTTTACATAAACAGTAAATTCACTTACATTACTGTTTGTTCACTTTACATTTACATATAAACCATTGTATTAATTCCTTCTTTTTTGTGTGCAGCCTGTCTTATCCTTTATATATTAATTTTTACACTTAGCGGTGTCGTTTACTTTTCCAGTTTTTTTATTTGTTTTTTCCTCTTCTCTATTTTAATCATATTAAACTTCTTTCCGCCAACGTTACTTGCATTACTTTTTTTTTTTTTTCATCCTGCTTTTTCTTTATATATTACTTTTTCTTTATATATTACTTTTTGCATTTGCGGTGTACAATTGCCTTATCTCAGTGTATGCTATTTCATTTCGTTATTTGTTTGTTTTTTTGTTTTGTTTTGTTACACAACCACTTTTTTTTTTTTTCTAACAAAAAACTCCATAATTCAATTTTTTTCTACGTGCTTCCTTATTTTTTTACATAAACAGTAAATTCACGTGGATTACTGTTACGCCACTTTTCCTATTTATCACAAACAAACAACCATAGAATTCTTCCTTTTGTTCGATTCTTACATTAGCAATTTGTCCATTTACTGCTTAGGACAATCCCTTTTACTTTTGGCTGTTCTTTGGATATAAAGTCGTTCTTGTTAAGTACCGGTGATGTTACAGTTTTTTTCCGTTTAAAATGCCCCACCACAGATCACACTTAGGTTGGCGTACCCGCAATGCCGATTCAATTCGGCGATTAGTTGACAGTCAAAATCCTGAACGACAAGCATCTGCAAACGAGCAGAGCAGACAACGGATGATTTTGATACATGCCAATGAAGCAGCAGATCAACATACTTCCAGACTTGAGCCAGCAAGATTACTGGTACAACAATCCCGTAATACAGATCTGCTTCGATCTCAATGAAATGAACGTGAGAGACTGCGACATGCGGAAAGACGTCAACAAGAAATTGCAGCTCAGCATCAAACTTGACTCCATGCTCAACCAACCCGGGATTGGGATCGGCTTGCATTCCACTACGACCCTGATGATGATTACAGTTTGAGTCACCAGGTTCAAATCGGCACAATGACTGAAGTATGTCCCTACTGCAAGGCTCTGAAATTTAAGGGGGAAACTAAAGGATTGTGCTGTGCCAAGGGAAAAATTAAACTACCTCAACTTGAGGAACCACCAGAACCATTACAATCTTTGCTTGCTGGATATACTGTTGAATCAAAGCATTTCCTATCGAACATCAGGAAATACAACCCATGCTTCCAAATGATGTCGTTTGGTGCAGAAATCATTACAGCACAATTCATGCCAAGTTAAGGGACAGATTTACCATAAAGTTGGATCTCTGCTTCCTTGCCCAGATGATCATCATAGATTCCTACAACTGTATTTTATCGGTGATAACAATGATGAACTAAATGCACGCTGTGGAATTTCAACTGACACAAGGTCTATTGTTTCCGAACTACAAGACATGCTTCATAATAAAAACAATTTAGTGCGTTTATTCAAAACTGCAATTGAAATGATGCCATCTGATACACACAAGATTGTTATTCGTGCTAACAAAGCTCCTGCTGGAGAACACGTGCGAAGATTCAATGCTCCAACTATAGATGAGGTGGCAATTGTTATAGTTGGAGATCAATTTCAACCGAGGGATATTGTCCTTCATAGGAGAAATGATCAATTGACAAACATTGCAGAAAATCATCGATGCTATGATGCTCTGCAATATCCAATCATTTTCTGGGATGGTTCGGATGGATATAATTTCAATGTTAACATGATAAATCCAGCGCAATGAACTATTATTCATACCAATTAATGATTCGGGAAAATGAAACCAATCACATTCTGAAATGCTGCCAATTGTTCCATAATACATCAGACATGTACGCAAAAATTGAATCTGAACGTTTGCTATTCATACGTTTGAATCAGTCCAAACTTCGCTGAAGAACATGTTCACTTGCGAGATGCAGTTCAAATTGATGGTAATACTACAAACGTTGGAAGACTAACAATTTTGCCATCTTCATATATAGGTAGTCCACGTTATATGCACGAGTACACTCAGGATGCTTTTTCATATGTTCGTCAGTATGGCCGTCCTGACCTGTTCATTACATTCACATGCAACCCTGCCTGGGATGATATACATCAACTATTACTTCCTGGACAATTATCAGTGGATAGGCATGATATTACAGCACATGTTTTCAGACAAAAGTGGAAATCGCTAATAGATTTCATTGTTAAGCATAAAGTCTTTGGGTCTGTGTACTGCTGGATGTATTCAGTGGAGTGGCAAAAGAGGATTACCACACTCACACATACTAATCTGGCTCTATAACAAAATCAGTCCAGATCAAATCGACAATGTAATACGTGCTGAAATACCTGATGCTGACATTGATAAAGACTTGCATGAAGTTGTGACAAAACATATGATACATGGACCTTGTGGTATATTAAATCCAAATTCACCATCCATGAAAGATGGAAAATGCTCTAAGCGATATCCTCGGGCATTACTATCAGACACAGTTACAGGAAATGATGGATATCCTTTATACAGAAGATCTACAGATAATGGTGGTAAATTAGCAATCATACAAATGCGCAATGGTGATATTGAAGTTCTTTTTGTTTGTTTGTTTTTTTTTACATGGTGGTCACCACTTATCAAGGCCCGGAAGCCACTCAGGGATAAGGGTTATTGCAAGTACAGTACGTTAGTGTGGAGATTTGATGAAGTGTTTACTTAAGGGGGCGGTTCATTAGGAATTTGTTAACGTTGGACTTGAAGACATCCAGGTTGTAGTCAGGTGGGAAGCAGGCAGACGGAACAGAGTTCCAAAGGCATGCAGTTCTAAGAAAGAAGCTTTGTTCATGGAATCTACGTTTTGATTTAGACACAGATAAAGAGTGGGGGAAATTTTTCAGTGGATTCAGCTAGACGGGTGTTTTTCGTGAAAGATTGGCGAGGGGGTACCAGAGATTGAATGGAGTTCAGATGAGCACCTGCCATGGAAATAACGATAAAACAAGGATAGGCTCGCAACGTCTCTTCTGTGGGAGAGAAGTTGCAAGGGAGAGAAAAGGGCATCCCCCACTAAGCCACAAAGTCTATTTTGTACTCTGTCAAGGCAGGATAGGCTGTTTTTAGCAGCTCCTGCCCAGATATGGCAGCAGTATTCCATCCTTGGACGTACTTGGCTTTTATACAGATAGCGAATTGCATCAGCAGTGAGATATCTTCTGGAGCGGTAGAAGGATCCCACCATCTTTCCAGCAACCTTGGCAACAGACTTGATGTACGTGTTCCATTTCAGATCAGGAGTAAAGGTCAAACCCAGAAGCTTGTCAAAACACGGGGGCTCTCCCAGACGAGAGCCATCCATCCCAATTGATGCCAGATGGGGATCAGAGCGTTGATGATGTAAGGATAAGAGTTTGGTTTTAGATAACCGGTGGATTGTTCCATATTCACCTTTGCTTTCAAAAGCCTACAAATCGCACATTAATGTGGAATACTGTAACTCAGTTAAGTCCATCAAATACATTTGCAAGTATGTGAATAAAGGCAGCGATATGGCAGTTTTTGGTTTGAAAACTCAAGGCAATGATAGGAATGCAAATATACATATCGATGAAATAGCAGTTTCAAGCTGGAAGATATATAAGCAGTAATGAAGCTGTATGGCGAATTCTTTCATTTCCCATACATGAACGAAGTCTGGCTATTGTTCACTCATCAGTACATTTAGAAAATGGACAACGTGTTTACTTTACAGCTTCAAATGTGCAACAGATAGCTCTTAATCCCCCGGAGACAACATTAACAACTTTTTTGACGTTATGTCAAAATGACGCCTTTGCATCAACACTGCTCTATTCGGAAGTGCCCATGTATTATGCATGGAATAATAGTAGGAAATTATTTGAACGCATATGAGGAGATAGAGTAGACGGACACCCTGGAATTTACAAAGAAAACACAATAGGCCAACTTCATACTATTCATCACAAACAAGATGAATGTTTTTCCTTCGCATGCTGTTGGTAAATGTCCCTGGTCCAACATCTTTCCAGTACTTAAAAATTGTCAATGGTGTTACACATGCCACTTTTCGCAGTGCATGTCAAGCACTGAATTTATTGGAGAATGACGGACACTGGGATGAATGCATTAATGATGCATGTTACACATCGCATCCAATTCAAATTTGTGCATTGTTTGCCATCATATTGACAACTTGCTCCCCTTCATCTCCATTAAAGTTATGCGAGAAATATAAATCGCACATGGCCGAAGACATTTTGCATCAAAAACTCAATGAAACTGCAAATACCTACCTGGATTTTACAGCAGAAATTTATAATGAGGCATTGATACGGATTGAAAATTTTTGCTTAGAAATTGTAAACAAAGTCCTCAGTCAATTGGGATTGACGTCACCTAATCGATCTGCTGTGACTTTGTTTGATGTAGAATTGCATCGGGAACAAACTTACAACACAGATGATCTTTTGTTGTACATTCATTCAAATATTACAAAACTAACTACTGAGCAAAAAGACATTTACAACGAAGTAATGGAAACTGTCAATAATGGGGTGGGAGAAATTTTCTTAGATGCGCCAGGAGGAACTGGTAAAACCTTAATTAAATTAATTTTGGCAACCATTTGATCACATTCTGACATAGCCTTAGCTCTTGCATCATCTGGAATAGCTGCAACATTACTGTCAGATGGAAGAACTGCTCATTCAGCTTTGAAACTACCATTGAATATGCAATTTATGGAAACTCCATTGTGCAACATTTCCAAAACATTGAGTATGGGAAAGTTATTGCAAAAAAAAAAAAAAAAAAAAAAAAAAAAAAAAAATCACTGGAGGCTCTAGATCAATCATTGCAAGACTTGCGTGGTAATGACAGCCTCTTTCGGCATTCAGTATTATTGCTAGCTGGAGATTTCAGGCAAACACTCCTTATAATTCCTTGATCAACACCAGCAGATGAAATAAATGCTTGCCTAAAATATTCCACTTTTTGGCAACATGTGAGAACATTCCATTTGACTAGAAATATGCATGTCCAGCAGCAAAACGATCACCCAGAGTTATTTTCAAATCAATTACTGCAAATTGGGAATGGAAAACTGCCAGCTAGTCTGACGACAGGGCAAATTACATTGCCACAAAACTTCTGTAATAAAGTGACAACAAAAGATGACTTGATTAAAAAGGTTTTTGCGGACATCCAATTTAACTATAAGGATCCCAGTTGGCTGAGTGAACAAGCCATTCTTGCACCCAAGAACAAAGATGTTCATGAACTCAACAGTACTATTCAGTTGAGCATTCCTGGTGAGTTAGTCACATACAACTCTATCGACACTGTTCTTGAAGACAAAGCAGTCAACTATCCAACAGAATTTTTGAATTCGCTAGATTTGCCAGGGATGCCACCTCATGTACTGCAATTGAAAACTGGCGTGCCAATCATCTTGTTGCGAAATATTAATCAGCCCAAGCTTTGTAATGGCATACGTCTTTCTGTAAAAAAATTAATGACTAAACTAATAGAAGCCACAATTTTAACGGGGCCTTTCAAAGGTGAGGATGTCCTGATTCCACGCATTCCTATGATTCCTACAGACATGCCATTTCAATTCAATAGATTGCAATTCCCAATCAGACTGGCATTTGCTATCACAATCAACAAAGCACAGGGACAATCTTTAGAATTGTGCGGCTTATATTTACATACTGATTACTTCTCACATGGGCAATTATGTGTTGCATGTTCTAGAGTCGGTAAACCAGGCAATCTCTTTATTTGCACTGAATCAGGAACCACCAGGAATATCGTGTATCCACAAGTATTGGAAAATTAAACATATCAGACACATGCATTTTTTTTTGTCAATTTACACCATTTACGCCACAGCAACGCGTGGCAGGGTACAGCTAGTGTGTGTGTGTGTATATATATATATATATATATATATATATATATATATATAAAACAAAGTTTTACTCATGTCCATCTAAAATTTCAAAGTTTTACTCATGGCCATCTAAAATTTCAAGTGTTTAGACACAAAATTGACGGGTTTGCAACTAACCTCTCAGCAAAATTTTCTGCCCAAAATTTGATTAAAAAGCTTGCTGCATGTCTGAATACCCTCATATGTAAAATTTCCAATGTTTCGATCCTAAATTGGCTGAATAATTTGCTAGAGACTGCAAAGGTTAAGTCTTTTGAACTTTGACCCCTTAGCAGGCAAATTTTCGTCCAAAAACCGATTAAAAAGCTTACCTTACGCCTGAATAAATTTTATGTAAAATTTCGAAGGTTTAGACCCAAAATTGAATGAGTAATTTGGTAGAGACCGGAGAGGTCAATTTTTTTTTTTAAACTTTGACCCCTTAACATTTGTTTTGGGTTCAAATCAAGTTAAAAAGTTTGATCCATGTTCAAGTAACCTACATCTAAAATTTCAAGTGTTCAGACCCAAAGTTGGCAGAGGAGTTTGGTAGAGTTTTCAAAGGTCAAATCGTACTTTGACCCCTTGACAGCCAAATTTCTGGCCGAAAACCTGATTAAAAAGATTTTCCCAAATCTCAAAACTGTAGACTAAAAATTGACAGTAGTTTTGTAGGAATATGTACACACAGACACAAACAACTTCACTTATATACATATACACACACACACGTGTGAGGGAGGAAGAGAGAAAAATTATATCCTTATTGATCTAGATACCCCACACACTTTACTTTACTCTGTAAATATTTATTATTATTAATATTATTACTACTAGCCAGATCGGAGAAAATGCTGTGGAATATGAAATATATTGAATCAACAAATTTTTTGATAAGGCCCATATTTTTCTGAATAGTACAAGAAATTATTTTTTGGAAACAGAAAAACTACACAGGAAATACGAGTTTAATATATTTCTATAAAAATAATGTCCATTTTATTTTAAATATAGAACTGATAAAAATGTGATAAGTACTAATAAATATTCAGCAATACAAACGAAATCAGATTGTAGGAGAATCTTTAATTTACTTTTTCAGTCCAGCATCTTATGACAATGTTTGCCCGCTCACCACCTGTTACTTCTCAGTTTTTTGTTTTACATAATGACTCCTTTCTTCAATGAAGAACTGCTGCATGACGAAATTACAGGTTCCTTTTTCACGTTGTTAAAACAACGACCATATATTATTAAAATGATATTTGAAAACAAGGCTACATAAGGTCATTCTCATATTTTTGTCCAGGGTTGCCAGATTGGATTTTTTAAGGCCAAATTTTGCGAATTTGAATTATATTGAAACAGTTTGGCCTTCAAAATTGTATTTAGTCTTTTTCAAAGCATAACGTACAGATTAACTGAAGAAAGAACAAGCAGAATATCATATAGACAGTTTTTCAATTTTCTGGCCATTTCTATAGATCTGTACTTTCTTGGGCAAAGTATAAATTTTGTGATATAGTTTCTCTCTTGCAGATAACCCTTTGGTCTTTTCAGTACTTTATCCTCTTTTGACACAAATTATCTATTTATAATTTTTATCCCCTATATTATATTCTAAAAAAAAAAAAAATTATATATATATATATATATATATATATATATATAAACTAGCTATTTATATATTCACCTATGTATGGAGTATTGTCATATTTGGGCTGGTGCATCTGCTTCTAGTCTCTCGCTCCTAAACAAAGTTCAAAAGAGTCGCCAACCTGATAGGTCCTGAACTGTCATCTAAGCTTCAGCCTCTGTCCGTTCTACAAGTACTTTAATGGTGAATGCTCCGACGAACTGCAAGCACTTGTACCACCTCAACGTAAATACCCCCCCCCCGACAAGCAGCTAAATCCCAACCCTTCAAAGTAGAGATACCTAGATGTAAGAGCCTTCTACTCCAGTAGTTTCTTCCCCATAACCGCTAGACTTTGGAATTCCCTTCCGGGTCCCTGCTTCCAAAACTGTACTGACATGCAGAAGTTCAAGTGTAACGTGAGCCGACATTTTGCTGCCCAACTCCCTACACAGTACTCCTGTAACTTATGTCCCTGATAGTAGCCCCCACCCGCCCCCATCAAAGTGGCAATGTGCCTTGTTTGGAGTGAAAATGTAAAAAAAATAAAATAAAAAATAAATAAAAAATTTCATATCTTTATGACCTCTCTATTTAATTAGTTACTCCCCTTAGATTTTACAAGTATCACTTAGATTTCGATAATTCAGAAACTGAGATTATCTCCCCTAATCAACTCAAAATGTTTGTATTGTGATTCCTTTGGAATTTAACTGAATTTTTTTTTTTTTCCTTGTTTAAGACACTTTCTGCAGGTGATATCAATCCTTGTCCAAGAACTTTAACTACCTACTGTTTAGACTAAAAGTTTTAATATACTCTGATTACTATATTAGGCAATAAGTTTGTGAAAAGGGTTCCTATAGATACATAGAGAAAAAAAAAAAAAAATGTGATAATTGAAAACTAGGCCGGCCAGTAGCTGTATTCGTTTTACTTAAAAAATTTTAATTTCTGATATTGTGGATACAAAAATTACGTTCTTTATCATAAAACTACGCAAGGTATTTTAGTGATAAAGGGGCGTATGATGCTATTTCAGAACAGATATTTCTATTTTTTTATTTTCAATATTAGTGGTATTTTTATTAATACTACAAAAAAAAAAAAAAATTGCATGTGGTGCTCCATGTGAGATGACGCCACAAAAAATAGGGAAGAAATGATGAGAAGTGTGAAGGGCCAACATTGCCTTCACATTTTTGCCAAGTTTCAGAAAAATCTGATGGATGAAGCAAAAAGTGTCATTTTTGGGCATTTTTTTTTTTTTTTTTTTACCTCGAGTCCCTGGGAACGCAACAGGAATTTCCACAAAAAAATTTTTTTTACTGTACACATCTATTTAATGAAATACAATTTGTGGCAAAATTACAGGAAAATCTAATGGACGGTTATCTGACAATTGTCCGAAACAGATGCACGCAAAGACGCTAATGAAAACATAGGCCCCTCTCCGATAAATCAGGAGACCAATTTAATAGTATTTATTTCAATTTTATTTTTAATATTTGGACAAATTTTTACTGGACATAATTTCAAGAAATTTTCCAAGGTAATAATAAAAATAAGGCTTTTTCAAGGCAAAAGTCAAAATTCAAGGACTTCAAGCCTGTGTAAACCCTGGATTACTAGCAGGCTGTCCGGCATCATCCAGTCAAAAAATACACTTAAATATGATATTTTAATTTATGCAGATTTCATATTTATTATTAATAGAGACACTTTTCTATTAATTATATTGTAACCAATATATAGTAATGATTTCAAAAATTAAAGAAAAATACGACTTTAGCGGCATCAGTTAGAATCAAAACTACATTTAGCTCTAGTGTTATTCGTTAGCATTCGAGTTAACGAGATGAATATCAAAACTTTCAAAATTAACAGTTTTAATGTATACTTGTGCATGCATATAGAACCACTTTAAGTTAACTTATGCCTACCAATTTCAATTTTGAGCCCTTAACAGCTATTTTTACTGGCTAAAAAACAAATCGAATTTGTTCCACAGGTCCAAATCCTCTATATATCAAGTTTCAAGTCTGTAAACCAAACATTAACAGGAGTTTGATAGAGAGCATTCTGCAAACACAAGATCATATATATATATGTTTTAAACAGTTCAAATCAAAAAGGAAAAATACTCTCGTCTATAACAGAAGAGTACCAATTTTTGTAAAATATTTAACTTACAGTTGCTGCTCTTTTATCATCAAAACGATTTACTTTCTGCAACTCTTTATATAATTCTCCTAACGGTGCATATTCCAAAATCAAATATACTCTAGTTTTATCATGAAAATAACCATACAAGCGAAGTACATGTGGATGCCTGAAAGCAAAGAAAAAAAAAAAATTTAATTTTTTTTTTTTAAATAATTAAAATATTTTAGATCACAATTCAAAAAGAGTAGAACCTCCATGGAAATTTAACGTGATTTCTTCTGTCAGATAAAGAGCTAAACGCATGCTTTAATGATAGCAAGATAAAATTGACTTTTTCACAAGCTAAATATTAATGTCATTTTATAAAAATTTCTGAAAAATTATAACAAATATGTATTAAAAATTTAAAAATGCAAAGAATACATTTTTAAAACTGGTGGTACTGATGAACAATAAAGTGTTTTTTTTTACCTTAACACATTAATTTGTAATTGCTTGCAGATTTTATCTTTGGTAATCAAATTTTTAATAAATGTAGGTGTTAGAACACATAAAAACATAATTTAAATTGTTTGAAAATTGCAGCTATGCATCACAATAACAATTATACTGATTGTTTCAGCAAACAAAATAGATGGCTGCAGGTAAAAAATACCATTGTAAACATGCACTGTGTGGCAGACTTTGCAGTTTCTTTGCTAAAGGACAAAAGGAGGTCACAGAAAATTCAGTATCGCTGGCCAGAAGATATTTTCTTCATTTGAAAAAAAAAAAAAAAAAAAAAAAAAAAAAAAAAAAAAAGAGTGCCTCAGTGAATGGGAAAGTCATGCTGAACCCAACCTGCTTGAGAAAAGCAAATTCAACACATGGGTGGTCACATGGTAATTACTAACAAAACCCCAGAATCAGTTAGGAATGAAAAGATTCCAGATAGGAGGTGATCATAATCAGCCTTCTGGTAAGTTGGAGTTTAATGTTCAAAGGCAACAGAGTTGTGTAGAGTAAAACTGATGTTTTTCAGTTGGCCAAGATTAAAAATAAATTTTTTTAAAAAATCATTTTGCAAGCCTGTCATTTAACTTTCGAAAATAGAGTACCACTTAAAATATCTAAAGAAAATTGTTTATAAATTGAATTTGTGGTATTGTTTTGGAGAGAGAATTCTCCTGACACAAGTGCAGTGAATGCACAAGGACATAATTATACCATATAAAGATAAAAACCCAAATCTATTACAAAGCTATGGCTAACCAAAATCATGAATTATTTCTATTCTACTATCTTTTAATGCTAAATTCAGGGAGACGAGGACATCAGTTAGGCAGGATACCACCCTTCAAACATTATTTCCGAGTAAGGAGAATTTATTGTTGCCATGAGATCATCCTGCCAGGAGTTACCAGAGAGGAGGGGGGGGGGAGTATTAAAAAAAAAAAAAAAAAAAAAAAAAAAAAACTACTTCTGGTCACATTTTTGCTAAGGAGTACAATAATCTTAGTACTGTAGTATTTTAAGATTTTGCCAGCATCAGATTATTTGCAGGGGAAAAAAGAAAAATTTGAAGCTACCATGTGATGCATTTTGACAAAAATCATACAATCTGTTTTTTTTTTTTTTTTGTTTAACTCAGACAACTTTCTTTTTTTTTTTTTTATTCAGCTAAAAGCACATTTTTTCTTCATATCACTGCAAGGATGCAAAAGATTTACACATTTTCTAAAATTGTTTCAAAGACAACTAAAGATTTATTCTGATCTTGTCCGAAAATGAACTTAAATATTGTTTTTTCTGTAATCTACATACTTTGCTAGAATTAACAATCCCAGGCAATACTGAATAATATAAATATTGGGCTAAAACTCCAACACATGAATTTCATCTAAAACATTTACTGTCTTTCTAATATGGTTTTACCAAGAAACATTATGAGCAAAGAAAAATGTCAGTTTCCATAGTAAAAGATTTTATGCTGAAATTAAATATTAGTGTCTTTTGTTAACTATAACTTAGACAAAATCTTGAAATAAAACAATTGAAAAGAATCCTCAACTCCAACAATGGTAAATTTGCATGTTTTTCAAGTTTTGTAAATTATACGAACCTCAAATGAGATTGAATTTCAATCTCTCTTCTCAGTTGATGTTCAACGCCAGCAGATTGCAACTGAGATTTGAATAAGACCTGAAGAGAGAAGAAAAAAACTTAGAAAATCTACAGATTAAAATTCTTCGATATATCGTCTGTGGATATTAGCCTACACGGGCAAGTGATCTACGCAAACTGGAGGTATTAAAGTAGCACCTCAACATCCTCCTATCTGCTGGCAACATTTTATCTCCTACAGTACAGTTTGCGTCGCTACAAGATCAAAAAAAAAAAAAAAAAAAAAAAAAATTTCTTTGTAGGTTTGGACACACCCTTTGTCGACACAGGTGACTTCACCTGTGAATTCATCAACCCAGCACCACCAGGCTAAAAAAAAAAAAAAAACGTCGCAGTAGCTAACTCGAAACCTAGATCAGGAGAGTGAAGCAGCTTTGAATCACCATGCCAGGTCAACCAGTGTTCGGAAAGTGAACTTGTTGGAAAGATGGCCCAACCGACCCAGGGTGAATGCCACAACCATGATGTCTGAAAATTCATATCCAATCTTTACTATTCATTTTAAACAATTTTATTCAATTAAAGTAATGAGCAAAGGATAGAGGAAATAATTCAATTAAATGTATTTCTAGAATTGTTTTTTTCCTCTCCAATGTAAGAGATTCTGCAAATTTAATTGTGAAACAGATTTTTTTTTTTTTAAGGGATGTGAGTGGTCAATGAAATTCTCAACCTGGGAGTTTACAGCCCCCTACCAATTTTCCAACTTTGGAGCCACACTGCCTATCCCACTATCTGTGAAATTGAATATAGAATGATCTACATTTCAGACCATTCTAGATTGGGGGGGGGGCAATAAAAAATAAATAAAAAAGTTTGTGACAAAAAGTTCTTTATAAAAGTATCTAGAAAGGGAGACTACTAAAAAGTAGATAAATATCTACCATTAACCTTGGGTTCAAGTGGCAAGCCGACTACAAAAAAAAAAAAAAAAATTATCACACTAGTTTTAAGTCAAGTAGCACCCATAAAAAGTTGTTAGAGATAAAAGATTAACTGCCCTAAAATGCTAGAATGCCTTGTAAAGGAATCATTTTTACATTGAAATGCACGACTAATTGTATACTTTAAAATAATGGTTTCAGATTTTTCAGAGTGTTCACACAAAAGCATTAAAAGAAATAAAATAATTAGCAAGAAAATAACTCCCAAGTGTTCAGGGAGGGGTAGAAATTCATTTTTGGATTAATCAAGTCTTCTACCCTCTATCAATTTGTGAATTGTTAAAGTTTTAGAGAGGGGAGATTAAGACAATAAGATTAAACTTATTTTTCCCAATAAAACCGGGGGGGGGGATTATTAAAAATGAAGGTTATAAAAGTGCTTAATCATGAAAAGTTTACTTGTAATAAATATTTAAATGTGTCCGGTTTAAAATCTGTTGTGGTAAAAAGACTTACCTTTAAAGCAACAATAAATTTGCTTCCTCTTTCACGAGCCAAGTAAACATTGCCAAATTTTCCTTTTCCAAGAGGTTTGCCAATATCAAAATCGTTTAACGACCATTTTACCCTGTGGAAAATAAAAATAACTTTTTATACAAGCCAGTTTTTTTTTTTTTTTTTTTTTTTTTTTTACAAAGGCATCACCACATTATCAAGGCCCAGAGGCCACTCAAGGATAAGGGTTAAAGAGTGCACAGTAGAAGTTGGTCAATATAGTAATCATTAGTAATGAAAATTTGGTAAATTTAATAACTTATATGGAACGGCTCATCAAGAACTTATTTACCTTAGACTTGAACACAACCATATTGTAGTCAGCCGGAAAGCAGGAAAACGGAAGACAATTCCACAGGCGTGCAGTTCTAAGAAAGAAGCTTTGTTCATGGAATCTATGTTTAGGTTTAGGCACAGATAAAGAGTGGGGGAAATTATTAAAGTTAAAGTTGGACTTGATAAATTTCAGTTGGTTTTGTTATTAAAGAAAGCATTACGATGGTTCTCATTAGATGACGAATGTGAATGGACAATAGTAAAATCATCAGAAACCAAGATGGCGAGAAAGATGAACCAAAGCAAGACAAAATGAAACCAAAAGAGGGAGAGAAAAAACAGGAAAAGAAAAGATAAAGTGAAAGGGAAGATGAAAAGGAAATAAAGATCCAGATGGAAAAAAATGTAAAAGATGTGACCAGAGCCATGAAATTCAAGTAAATTTGTTACTATAGATGGAGTTTGACCATTTTACATTTCAGAAATCTGAATAGAGTCAAGTGTTTGATTTACGTGATCTCCAGCCATTTTTCAGTTTGAAGTTTAATTTACATTTTGTTCATAAAAATCTTAAAAATGAATAAATTTATTATCTTTGTATTCATCATCTTACAACAATTTGGGGAAAATTATATAAACATATTCTTAAATTGATGTACATATCTAAAGATTATAAACTGTTAGACTTGTAATATAAATTACCACCCTATCAAATTCCAGAAAAAATTATTTAGGAAATAATTCATAGTACAAAATGGTTAGGAAGATAAGTGGGCGAGCGGAAACAAAGGGTCTGGTAAATCTGTTAAACTCACTGCCATTTTGTTTGCTTATCGGTTGCCAGAGGAGTATAAAGCCAAGAAAAATATGCATGTAGCCAGTTTCCGTGACCAGCCAATAGGGACAAAAAACATGGGATACCTAGGATTTCTAGCAGAATGTAGATAAATTAGAGGGACCGAGTAAACGAGGAGAAAGTCAGAGTCATGGTGAAAGGAATCACCAAGAAAAGGAGAGAATGTTTTTGTTTTTTTTCCTAGTGTAATAATGGTTCGAAATAAATTGTAAATAAGCAATGTATAAATTAGGCGTGGTGCGTTTCCCGCAGTAGGAAGCATTTCAGTTTTTGTATGCAACTACAAAAATCGTGAACGATGAAGCGGCGGTGTAAATGGGGAGCAGGGAAAGGAGGAATTTAATAGAGAGAAAAGATTTTACAACTTCCATTGATTCTTACAGGTTTTGACAGTGAACTCTCACCAAAAAAATATGGGAATGTACGATCATTGAGCAAGTGTAGAGGTAATAGGCCTATAGCACATCTCAGATAATGTGCTGCAGTTTGTGCATATTACATTTGCATGGAATGTCTTGAGTTTTAATCCTATTAAGGTCAAACCTAGAGGGGGAAAAATGGCTTCATTTTATTTATATAGATAGAGATGACGAAGCAAGGCCCAGATAAAACTTTAGCCCCATCCTTAGGTAGTCAGGTGGAGGTTGCAGTATCACAACTGACTTGTATCTTTGCTTTTATTCATTGTACCTTATAATTTAATAAGCTTTTATGATTCCAGTGTCCATGACAAAAATCAAGAAAGTAACAAAAAAAAAAAATAGCTTAAAACTTATTTTTCCATTAAAAAAAAGATAATCAAGAATGACTTCAGAAGTTTGCCTGGATTTTTGAAAGAAAACAGTTTGGAAAGCCGAAAGTGACACAAGGTCGAAAGAGGGTGAGTCACTTTAAAAGGCATACCAATTCTTCAAAGAAAAACAAAAAGAAAAAAAAAAAAGAAAAAAAAAGTTTTGAAGCAACTTAAGCGATTGGCAACAAATAAGCTTAAAGAGGGGAGGTAATGCCTGGAAGAGTGCACCTCAGAACGGAATCAAGGGATTACACTTGTCATGTTATGTAGATACTTCACTCATAAGATCAAATGAAGGTGTGATGTGTTCAATTACAAAAATGTACTAATAAACATGTGAATCCTGTGCCAGCAGAAAAACAATTTCTGACAATAGTCAACATTTATTGGTTGTAATACTTAAGATACTTAGTTCAATTGATTACGAAACCCAAACTTTAACCAATCAAAAGGGCCGACCTTAGGAGCTGGACTAGTACAGTCAGCAGCAGGAAGAGCAGGTCAGGTTAGAGAGTTAACATTTTTGTATATTGTGCTAGTTAAAAACACTTTCCAACCAGATATTTTGTTTTAGTTAAAAAACTATTAGGAGACTGTCACTACCCAGACTTAAGGTTAGTGATAAGGTATAGGGCATGCTCTTAAAACGTTATCCAGTTGGAAATCTGATCACTTTACATTAAATTTATTGGAAACTGATGCCCCCCCCCACTAAATTTTTCCGTTTTACAAAATTTTTCAGTTCTAATCAACAACTAAAAGTAGAAACTTTCTGCTTTTTATTCAGTCAAGAGTGTTAATCTACAAATCTACAGAGGAAAAAAAAAAGAAAAAAACTTACTTTGGTTTTTGCACTCCATTTGTGCTATCTGCATCTCCTTTAGCATTAACTGCCGTCGGGGGTCGGTTCTCTGTATCATTAGATGCTTGAGGGCCAGTTGGCTTTTGGGGATCAGTCTTCATTATCCGTACAGGAGGTGCAAGTGTGTTCTGCTTCAACGCTCTCGACTCTGACATCATCTAAGTGTACGGAAAAAAAAAAAAAAAAAAAAAATTTTTTTTAAAGTTAATCAAACGTAAAATATATTAAACATTCCCTCTTAAAAATTGATCAAGTAGTTTCATTTTTATAAAGAAATCCTCCCTTGCTCATAAAATCTGATTCAGTCAAAAATAAAACTTGATCAATTTATGTGATTTTTAGAATATGTTTTCATTCCATCATGAGTACGTACAGATTTTTCTTTACTTTTTAATATAGGAATAATTTTGAGCAAGAATTGAAAAAAAAAAAAAAAAAAAAAAAAAAAAAAGTCATAAATGCAATTTAAATAAATTGGTTTTTGTTTTTTCATTTTGTCTCCAGTTTCAGGAACCAGAGTTTTATTTTTTCTAGCAACATTGTCCAGGCAAAAGTATATATTTTTCATATCTTATCCTTCCCTGCACAGCCTATACCTCTCCATACACACAGAAAACATGTTTTTTTTTATAAATTCTTTGAAAAAGAGTCAGCATGAAGGAATTAATTCCTTGATGAAAACCAGTTACTTCCCTTTAGTGCATAATCCCTCCGACGAAATCCAGACAGTTTAAGGTCATAGAATGTACTTTTTTTTTCTTTTTTTTTATTTGCATTGTCTGGAACACTTTCGCTGTTGCATTTCAAGGGTTAACTTTGAACGTTCTTTTTTATATGCATGCATGACACTCAAGGTTTCATTTTGAAAAGGCATGCCAAAATCAGTTTCCAGTTTCAACATGAAAATGTGTTACATTCGTCTAAAAGGAGCTTTTTTTCCGCCTTATTTCTGCAGAGATTATTCTCTGAAACTTGTGCTTTCTGTGGATGAATCATTGTGGGGAGTTTGGAATCTAGATAATCTCAAAAAGTCATAAATAAAAATAATATGACGGAGGGGGAGGGGGCTGAGGGGATGAAGAACCCAATGTCAAAACAAGACTATCGCAAATTCAAGTTCAAGAAATGGGGGATCGATTTACTAGAATGTTGTACATGAAATTGGAATCCTTTAAATATTGTTTTTTCAGTTTCTTGATAATCTGGTAGCTTAGTGTCCAATTGATAAAAATTTGCAGAAATAGTTGAAAAAAAATGGAAAAGGAAAAAAATTGTGAGGGTGGGGGGGTCATATGAACCAAAAAAGTGTATCCACAAAAATTGAAAAGCTTAGTAAATAAAAACTCATGTTGACCATTATAAAGTGGATTTTAAATCCTTCAAACGGTTATGTAGAAAATATTAAATTCATAGTACCGTATTCTGCATAAGTTTTTAGAAATTCATTCAGTGCCTATTCAGATTGGCACTTATGGCGGCAATTAAAAGAAAATGCAGAAAGTCTATGATATACGTACTCATTACAGAACGAAGATGTCATATTCCAAAATTTACGTAAAGCGATCAAGTATTTTTATTTAAAACTAAGAAAATAAATATTCATGATTTTTTAGCGATTTTACTACTAAACTGCACGGAACCTGGGCATTTTGGGTGTGCTTGTTTACCATGTATTCTCAAGTCATAATGATTGGGCCACTCTTGTCTGACAGAGTGGAGGGTACCGGTTTGACAGTTGCTAACTGCTGTTTCTGACTTACAGTACAGGAGCCCTAAATCTTTGGTAGTGCTTAGAACAATTGCTCTATCATCAGTTGTATAATATTAGGATGTTTGTAGTGCCAGGTCGCGCATGGAAAGGGACCCTGCACTCATTTCTGATGGGCATTCTTGAGGACACATTCCTGTGGATGAGGAGTCAGCTAATGGTCTACTTGTGTTGCATGATGGTAGCTATGCATATTCGCTTTGTCTAGCACCTCTCACCCTAAACTGAAACTACAAAACAAGAGTAAATGACAGTTCAATGTGTAATAACGACCACACCAGACACAGTCAAACAACGATTTGCCTTCTCCCTTGAGGCTCACATTTACAAATATCCGTGAACTAACTTAGATGATGTAGAATCATTTCTCCTAGCAAACTCCCCAGATATTTTAGCACTAAATGAAACTAACTTGCACTCCTCCATCCCCTCTAACATCTTTAACATGTCTGGTTATCTTCCAGTTTGTCATAAGGACTGACAGACAGATGCATGGACTTGGAGTTTCGTAACACCCTCCCCATGACTCTGGAATCTAAACTAGAATAAGATGACCAGGCCTTCATGTGCTTCAAACTAACTTTATAACACAGCATTAACTACCTATATTTTTGGTATCGCTCTTTCTTGATCCAGGACTGTACTCTAATTAACCAGGTCTCTGACAGCATAGATGTAGCACTCCCTTGACACCGTCATCCAAATACATGTATTTGGTGACTAACATCCACCACAATAATTGGGTTGGCTTCTCTACATACGCAGATACGGCTGGTAGCATCATCCAGAACTTTTCTATATTCCATTCCTTGACAGACCGTAACATTCCCAATCAAACTCCCAGATCATCAGGACCAGCAATCCTTATTTCTGGATCTATTTCTAACAACATTGCCCACTCGGGAACGCTGATCAAGTTGTGATAATGACAGACATCACTCTAAACTCTCAACTCAAAGAACCATTGCTCAAAACAACAAGGTACAATAAGGCTGATTGGGATGCCATTAGAGATCACAGAGATGCCCCATGAGGAAATATCTTTTCTCTTCCTGCAGAAGAGTGCGCAAACAAGACCACTGAATGGTTCAAAGCAGCAATTGAAGCACATGTTCCCCACACAGAAGTTCTATAGCAAACCCCACCGTCCCCAATGATTTACTTCTATTTGTGCAGTTGCCATTCCGGCATCAGTCCAGTACAAACAGATAAAAGTTTATAGAAGCTAGAAGTAATTGTAAGAAAGTAGCAACAGCGAAGAGAGAATATACCGAAACCACTAGAAAATGCATTGAAGCACAGAAATTAGGAATTCACGATTTCTAGAAAATCTACAACAGTGTAGTAAATAATAGGCAATCATCAATTCCCCTACAATCCAACAATCATGATTGTTGACTACTTTGGACCCAGCAAACCACGCCCTCCGATTTTCCTTTGCAAGCAGAAACCACACTAGATATGAAAATCACCCCTTCTCCAATACGTGAGGTCATAAAAAACCTAGACACCTCAATAGCATGTGGAGCTGATCTCATCCCGATTGTACTGTTAAAAATAAATGCTTCGCTAGGGTTGCTCCAGTTCTCTCCAAACTAACTCTTCAACATCCATGCTTCCATTCAGTCTTGAAAGACAAAGGATACCCCTTACGGGCAGTATCGCATGTAATTGTGAGGCACCGGTTGCACAATCCCCAATCACACCTCTCCTGAATCAGCACTGTTTGAGTCCAGTGGCAAGGAGAAAACCAGGACGACTGGAAACAATGCCGAAATAAGCGGAGAGCACATACAGCACTTGAAAGTCCCAAATTGTCACCAATTTAGTACTGACCAGGTTCAATGTTGCTTAACTTGGGTGATCCAGCGGGAACCGGTGTGTCAACGTGATTATGTCGTATTCAACAAATGCCTTAACAAATTATGCTTTCTTGACTGCTGGAAAACTGCTATCGTACAAGTTTACAAGAATTCTGGTGAAAGAACTGACCCATTAAATTTTCGTCCCTCCCTCTTTTCGCTAAAATATTTGGGTCCATAATTACAATTATTCTAACTAATCTCTGAATGTATATACCATGTACTGGATAAGGCAGGGCATGGGGGTGGGGTAGTAGCCCTAGATATATCTAAGGCTTTTGACAGGGTATGGCACGATGGTCTTATGAAAATCAGATTCTATGGACAAAGAATTAAATCATTCATAAATGAAAGAATCCAGATGGTCCTTGATAGTCGTACGTCTAAACAATATAATATAAATGCGCATGTACCGTGGGATACTTGGACCTTTATTCCCGATATTCATAAATGACCTCCCTGATAAAATAGTCTCCGAGATGGGTATATTTGCTCTATAACAGGCACGAGGGGAAAACAAATGAACACATATCCAAGGTAATAGCGGAAATCTCCAGTCTAGTCGAATGGGATCAAAATTGGAGGGTAACATTTAATGCTGTCAAGACTAAGCTCATTTCTTTTAATAATTACAAAAGAATCTTCTCAGCCACCAATAGCTATGATTAAAGATAGCTTACCTGAAAGTACTTTCTTCGAACTCCACGGTTTAACGTTCACAGGGAACACGAGTTGGAACAGATACATCGAGAGCATTGTCAAGGCTGCTGCAAATAAGGTGGGCTCTCTACCGTACTAGAAAGTTACTTGTGCCTGCAAGTATCCTGTATCTCTACATGACCACCATTTGCCCATGTATGGAATAGTGTTGTCACATTTGGGCTACCTCACTCCTGGACAAGGTTCAAAAGAGTTGCCAACCTGACAGATCCTGAACTGTCATCTAAGCTTCAACCTCCGTCCCATCGACGACATGTTGCATCTCTTCGCCTGTTTTACAAGTATTTTAATGGTGGATGCTCCAATGAACTACAAGCCCTTGTGTGACCTGATGGGGCCCTGGACGATGCCGGGAGGACCTTGCTAGTGGATTGAAAAGACAGCCTGTCTCCTGGGTGGTCCCTTTAACATGAATTCAGATTTCACATGATGGAATCTAATGAAGATGATAATGGGGATGATGAAAGGAAAGAAGTTTTTTTTTTTTTAACAGATAATCAGAATGATCTCTCCCCCTACAAGAATGGATAGTCAAAGAGTATCTATGCCTGAAATAGAAGTCATAAAAATTCCCAAGCAGGACAGGGAACACTTATGTTAATTGAGCGACCACAAAAGGAAAATAAGTTAATCACTGTCAAGTGGCTAACAGTAAATGAAAATTGTTCATGATGGCCACTTGAGAACAGAAGACAGGAAAATTGGTTATTGAAATACCGACTGGGGTCATAAAATCCAAAATCCGATCCAAGGAACCCTACAGCTGATAGCGAAACCATAAAAGTTGCCAAGCGACGGGGCATGGATAATTATTGCCTTTACCACAGAAATAGTTCTGTTGCTCGAAGACCACCAGAAAATCTAGTCAGGTGGTCTGTTAATGGGTAATTGACCATGAAAACCCTTTGGGAAGAGAACCCATGGGAGAGAAAAATGTTTATTGCAAAGTAGACTGGATCTCATAAAATCGGACCATAAGGAAAATGACAGTTGTCAGTAAGTTATAAAATCGCCATCCCCTGGCACGTGGACATTTATTGCTTCTGCTGACGTGGTAATTTAGTTTTGTGGCCGCTGGCGGATCAAGAGAAGGAGGGGGGAGGCTCATTAAAACCAAAAACCCTTCTCTTCAATAATATTAAAGGTCGGGTTTTTCGGGGGGGGGGGGGTTCTTCTGCGTAAGGGCATTCAGTGAGAAATGCTTGGACCTCCCTTCCCACCCTTGGGGAGCAGGACGTTACTGGACCGGGGGGGGGGGGGGCTAATTGGTGGACAGCCATTTCAGAACGTATTGAGAGGGGTGGAGTTACAACCAACCAATGCTAATATAACGTTAAACGAAGACATCTAAACAACACTGCCACGCGCCTTCGGCGACCCCTCCCGATAACACACCTCTGAAGTTTTTCTCCCCACTGTAACTGACGATAGAAAAACAAAGAACTTTTCTAGTGAACGCCAGCCCCAGATCTGTATAAGTGACTAAGGCAGTTATGTATATGCTATTTGTAAAGTTGAAAGCAATAATTATTTTATGTTAAGAAAAACCAGTTAATCCTTGACTTTTCTTTGTTTTGAAAACGCCATTGTTGAGTGCAGTCTATTTTCAGACCGGTCCTGTTGACAGTTTAGAAGCCAGATCAAGGTTGGAAACAAGTAAGCGGACCATGGCGACGGCGACAAATTCGACCACTAGACAGAAACAAAGATGATACCACAGGATCAGCACCAGTTGCACTCTTTTCTCAAGCCTGTGCATCATCTGAGCCGGCCCTGTAGGAGTTACACTTGTACCCCCCTCCCGACGTAAATACCCAACAAACAGCTAAATCCCACCCCTACACAGTAGGGATCCCTAGATGTAAGAAAGCCTTCTACTCTAATAGTTTCTTCCCTAGAAGTGCTAGACTTTGGAATTCCCTTCCGGGTTTTCTGCTTCCCGACATGCAGAAGTTCAAGTGTAATGTGAACAGATATCTTGCTGCTCAACTCCCTACATAGTATTCCTGCAACTTATGTCTCCGATAGTAGCGCCCTACATCAAAGTGGCACTCTTGGGGGGGGGGGGTAAAAAACGTAAAGCAGAGTTTTCACGTATCACCTTCGATTTAAGTTGTCTCTCCTTTTTTGTCAGATTTAATCATGGCAGACGTAAACACGACTTGCTTAGTCGTAAAACTTGATTTTCTTAAAAAAAAAAAAAAAAAAAAAAAAAAAAAAAAAAAAAAAAAAAAAAAAAAAAAAAAAAAAAAAAAAAAAAGGAGGGGCTTGATCAAATTACGTGATTTTGGGAATATTTCATTTTCGTTCTGGGACTGGTCCGGACATAAGACTTGTATTTTCTTTACCTTTAATTGCCGCCATAAGTGCCAATCTGAATTAGCACCATCCATTTTTAACATGCAGCGCGTTTTGTCTATTCTGTACTTTCACGTAACAATAAACAAAAAGGGTTTGTTTTACTTACAGATTCGAAAAAGCTTTCAAAAAAAGTATAACAAATAAATGTTATCAAATCAAGATAAGTTACTCTTCTACCTATCTGGAAAGAATTTAGTAGTTTTGATCGCTTTAAAACGTTGGGTTTGTATTACCGTACACACAGAATCGAAAAAGTTGTCAAAACAAATATAACAAATAAATGATATCAAAGGCAAGATAAGTTACTTTACTAAACTGGATATATTTTTTTGTGTTTTTATTCAATCTAATGTTTATTCAGCTCGAAAAACATGCAGTGTTTACCGATGTATTGGAAAATTCAAAATGGCGCCCGCGCCCGACTCTCTTTAACACGGTAAGTTTGGGAAAGGGTGTTATAAATAAAAAAACTAGACAAAATACTATTAAAAACCCAACGAATATATGTCAACCTATGTCACGGTAACAAATATTGAGCGAGTTTCTAACAGTATTTTGTCTAGTTTTTTATTTATAACACCTTTTCCCAAACTTACCGTTAAAGAGAGGGTCGGGCGCCATTTTGAGTTTTCTAATACATCGATAAACACTGTTTTTCGAGCTGAATAAACATGTTACATTGAATATAAACACAAAAAATATCCAGTTTGGTAGAAAAGTAACTTACCTTGCCTTGGATAACATTTGTTATACATTTGTTTTTTGACAACTTTTTCGAATCTATGTGTACAGTAATACAAACCCAAAACGTTTAATCAGTTCGGACAAAAAAAGTTTTATCGATATTTGAAAAAGACAAATGGTGGCGGGCTCCTAGTTGAATACGTTAAGTTTGGGAAAATAAATTCAAACTAAAAATTTATAAAAAATACCGTTAGAAACTCCCTCAATATATGTTACCGTGACGTGACATATTCGGTGGGTTTCTAACAGTATTTTGTATAATTTTTAGTTTGAACTTATTTTCCCTAAACTTAACCTATTCGACTAAAAGCCCGCCGCCATTTGTCTTTTTAAAATATATCGATAAACACTGAAGGATTTTCGAACCGATTACGTTTTAAAGTCGGTAAAACCACTAAAAAATTTTCCAGATAGAAGAGTAACTTATGTTGTCTTTGATAACATTTTTTTTTTTGTTGTTGTTTTTGTAATTTTCAGATTAGGTCCACCACTCCACCACCACCACAATTTTCTTCTAAATGACGACTAAGAGGTTTTCGGTCATGCTGAATACGAAAATCGCCTCGAAATTTTGCAGAAATAATTAGTTATAGAGATGCATTGTATTCTTTGGCGGCCATCTTTGTTACGCGCGTAGATCTGTTTATGGCGCGCGCACGCGCGTAAAAACGATGGCCGCTAAAGAATACAATGCATAATACAACTTTTTATATCTCGATAACAACTTATTTCTGCAAAATTTCAATGCGATTTCCGTATTCGGCATATTAGAAAAATTATAAAAGTCATTTAAAATAAAATTGTGGAGGTGGACCTAATCTAAAAAAAAAAAAAAAAAAAAAAAAAAAAAAAAAATACCAAATTTTATTCATTATGGAAAGGAAAAAAGGAGTTCTCATTTTGAATCCGATCTTTCTTTCACAGATCGTGCTCCTGTTCAATTTATCTGGCCTAGGATCAACCCGGACTAAAAGTTTTATTTCAATCCAGTATGATCCTTTTAAAGGGATCGGGTCGCTTCGGACTAAAAATTCGGGATTGGTCCCGATGTTGACAGATTTTGCCCGGAGCTATCGTTAGCTAAATAAAATTTTTTTTTTTTTTTCATTTTTCTTTTGATTGTTTAGTGCTTAGTTTAAAAAATACAAATTGAAAAAAAAAGAATTTTAAATTGTTTCATTTTGCAAATAACAGCTCCGGAAAAAAAAAAAAAAAAAAAAAAAAAAAAAACTTGCCAGCACCGTGAGATTCATCTTGAATTTAACATTTATTTAAGTTGGGGGGGGGGTAAATTTCCGATGTACATACGACAAATTAATATAAATACATAATTAGACAGTGCATGTTTAGCATAGATTGGTTTTGTTTAAAATTGTTTAGAAACATTAGTTTGGCGATTTAAAGTAGACAGGTTTCATTTTATTTTTAAAACGTTAGAATTTTTAAACGTTTTGAAAATGTCAAATTTCAAAATTTACTTTTTGTACTTTCGTAAGAACTTTCACACAGCGTATAAAATATTTTATGAGCAGAAAAAAATGTTAACGATTATCTTAAGGGATAAAAGACGAGAAATTATTACGAGGAGAGATGTTGAAATGCGTGCATGCAAACACAAAAAAGAAGTATGCCAACCGCCATTATGACTTGGCATGTCGATTTAAAAGCATCAAGTTAATAATTGTAAGATCAAGCTTAGATTTTTTTGTCATAACACACGTTGTTACGTTTTCAATAAAATAAAACTTTGAATAAAAAACGAGGAAAGTGAATCATTATTATTATTATTATTTAAGATTAAAAGCTTACCAGTGTTTCAACGTTGCGTATCTACAAGTCCAAACACGAACAGTTCGTTGTGATTAGAACTGGTTTGAAATGTTCGTTTAAATTTCGTGAGGCGCGCGTTGATTGGTTAAGAAATATATCTGCCATTGCACAAGTGTAACACGCTTTACGATTAGTCAAGAAAAGACACTCCATTCATAATCGTCGGTTTTGATTGGATCTTTTCGTGTACACTTGAAATAAATATGTGAAGGAAAATAAGTAAATAAATAAATAAATAAATAAATAATTTATTTTAAACAATCAATTTCAAAATAACTTTTTTTCTTGTTGTTTTACTGAGTTTTCATTACTGAACTTAAGAAAATTGTATTTTTTATATGTCTCGTTTGTTTTATTTGGGTTCCTATTTATTTTGCGTCCTCACGAGGGTAAAATTAGACGCAATGGCATTTTTTTAGTAGAGGAAATCAGGCTCCCCCAAAATGGGGCATTAAGAAAAATTTTCATACTTGGACTGAGGACCCAAGAAGGCCTTGTCTACTTTAAATCCCTTCTTGTCAGTTTTCTTTGTTTAAATTGCTTCTCTTCTGTTATTTGCAGTAGTGATAGTAACAAAATAGTTAATTAAAGTTCAATTTATCAAACAAATCGTCTTGATTCAATTTTTTTCAGGGTAAAAGCAATTTTTTTTTTAAATTGCAACGTTCGAAAATGAAACCACCTCGTTTTTTTTTATTATTATTATTATTTGGAGGGGTACTTCTACAGAACTTGAACCGAAATAAAATTTTGAAAAAATATATTTTTTAAAGTTTAGTTCAAACTCCGTTTCTTTTTTTTTCTATTTTATAAATTTTGTTTTAAACATTGCCGATTGTTTTTCGATTAGCATGATAGGAAAATTGTAATTTAAAACTATATATATATATATATATATATATATATATATATATATATATATATATATATATATATATATATATATTAAATCCTCGAAACAGTGTTTCATGGTAAACAACTGATGATCCCTTAATAAATATATTATTACTGGTGGTGAATTCGAGAGAGCAAGTTGATGCAGTGATTGAATGGCTTACTGACTAAATAGTTTTCTAACGAATGATAAATATTTTTTTATTTTTTTTGTATAGTAAGGTTAAAAACGTCCAACACATATATATATATATATATATATATATATATATATATATATATATATATATATATATATATAGGGGTTACTACTTATCAAGGCCCGGAGGCCACGCGAGGATAAGGGTTATTGAATGTACAGTAATCAATTTTCATGCGAAGTAAGAATGACACTCCCACCCACTTCTATTTCAAAAAGGAAGGATACAGCACTTTCCCTTCGCTTTTTGTACATTTATAGCAAAAAGTCTGCACAACTGAAATTGAGGTAATATAACTAAATAGGTTTTGTGGGTGATATGAAAAAGTAAGTCTGCGAACACATAAAAAAATGTTTCTTATCTTAAACATTATTATATGAGGAGTTATTTCGAGTAAAAAGTTAATTTATTACCCATTTAAACTTGAAATAACTACTAAGTCTCCTCATATAATAATGAAACATTTTTAAACACAGACTTATTTTCCCATATCAAACATTTTTAAACACAGACTTATTTTCCCATATCACCCACAAAACCCTATATAGTGACATTACTGAAATCGATTATGTAAAACGTCGTTTCTGCTGTCTTTAACATAGAAATGAGAATGGAGTACTGTTGCCACATCTGGGCAGGAGTTGCTAAATACAGCCTATCCTGCCTTGACAGAGTACAAAATAGACTTTGTGGCTTAGTGGGGGATGGAGAGACGTTGCGAGCCTGTCTTTGTTTTATCGTTACTTCCATGGCAAGTGTTCGTCTGAGCTCCAATCTCTGGTCCCCCCTCGCCAATCTTTCATGATAAACACCCGTCGAGCTGAAACCACTGTCAATAATTTTCCCCACTCTTTATCTGTGCCTAAATCAAAACATAGATTCCATGAACAAAGCTCCTTTCTTAGAAGTGCACGCCTGTGGAACTCTCTTCTGCTTGCCTGTTTCCCACCTGACTTCAACATGGATGTCTTCAAGTCCAACATAAACAAATTCCTGATGTACCGCCCCCTTAAGTAAGACACTTTATCAAATCTCTAATACTAGCGTTTACTACGATACTATCCCATTGATTACTGTACACGCAATAACCCTTACCCCCGAGTGGCTTCTGGGCCTTGATAAGTGGTGACCTCCGTGTAAAAAAAAAAAAAAAATTTCTATTTAACTTGCTATAAAGTTAATACCAAACTATTTCACATGTGATTCACAATTACTTTCTCCCCCACAAGAGAAAGCTTAAGACACAATTTGATTTTAATATGGATAAAATCCAGCTTCCAAAACAGGGACACTTCTGGGTGCTGATGGGATTTCTGGGGCTAAAACTCGATCTCTATATGAGCTACATTAACGAAATTTTGGGTTCGTCACCAAAATCCGTTCTTCATGGTAACAAAAATGAAAGAAAAAAAAGGAAAAAAGGCATTTAAACATAATTTGTTGGGGAAGGGAAACTAATAGAAATGAGCAAAAGAAATACAGACCCAAATGTGTTTAAAATGATCCAAGTTTATTAAAACAAAAAGTTATCAATGCCTTTATTTCCCAAGGCTGGGGTTAAAAAAAAACCCTTAAGAAACTATATAAAATAAATAAAAAAATAATCCAAAAAAAAGACGACAATTCTTACTTGTAAGAAAGGCTGATAGAAAAGAACATATAAAAAACAGAAAACAGTCCTTTTTTAAATTCAGTTCTTTTTTTAAATTCAGTTCTTTTTTTAAATTCAGTTCTTTTTTAAATTCAGTTCTTTTTTTAAATTCAGTTCTTTTTTTAAATTCAGTTCTTTTTTTAAATTCATTCCTTTTTTTAAATTCAGTTCTTTTTTTAAATTCAGTCCTTTTTTTTAAATTCAGTCCTTTTTTTAAATTCAGTCCTTTTTTTAAATTCAGTTCTTTTTTTAAATTCAGTCCTTTTTTTAAATTCAGTTCTTTTTTTAAATTCAGTCCTTTTTTTAAATTCAGTCCTTTTTTTAACGAAATGTTCAGTCTTTCTTTGACAAAATGTGTTTTTTTTTTTTTCCGAAAGAAATCACAAACAAAAATTTTCTTTGACCTTAAATGGGAGAAAGAATTAAAATAATTTTTCCTTTGAGAAGGCTCAAATATCTTTAAATTCAAAGAAAAGAAACAGAAAACCATAAAGCCGCTTTGGTAGGCTTTATGTGTACAAATACGGGGTAAATTTTTGTATTATGGGAGATTTCCCTTTTGAAGGAAACTTCGGTTGAATAATCTTTCAAATTCCTAGAACAAAGAGTGAATTTTCTTTCTGGGGTCGATATTCTACTCGTCTTGTCGTCGAAATTAATTTTTGTTCTTTACAGAAAAGAACTCCTTAAAACACGGCGGTTTCTTTCGTTAATACTTTGAAAATAATAATTTACCAGTTGTAAGACTCTTGTTTGCCTTTTAATAACTGGTACTAATTTTCCAGTGATAAGAAACTAGTTGTCTTTTAATGACTGCTAATAAAATTACGTTAAAAGTTTTGTACCTCCCAATGGAGTTCTAAGCAAACGTCTTTCTCCAAAGGAGGAGAGAAAAAAAAACGTAAGAATTTAACGTCAAAAATCCTTTTGACGGAGCCGAAATAACACCTCTTCCTCGCAGGCAGTGAATACTCAAACTAACGAAAATAGGCAAAGGCTCATTCCTACTCTTTCTCCCCCCCCCCTCCAGAGGGTAGGAGAGAGTAGCAGACTGCTGGAAGAGAATTATAACGATGATGATAATGATGAAGTGACCTGCAAACGGCGGGTCAAAGAGTGCGGCCCTTTCGCCAAATGTCGAGATGTTGAATGTGTATATATAAAAAAATAAATAAAAATTACTTCTTTATTTATTACTTATTTATTTCAACAATATAGATATTTTAATATTCCATTAAAGTTCTTCTTTATCTCTCAAACACTGGGTTATTAAAGAACTTGAAAATAATTTTCCTCTCCCTCATTTACCATTTAAATATGTTATAGTATATCTTTCTTGTGGTCCCTTCGTTTTACTGGATTCCAGGGTAAGAATTGGTGGCTAGAAGTATTTTTTTGTTTTCATTTTTCGAAAGAGTTATACTAACAGAAAGGGAAGACAACTGTTCTTACTAAAAAGCAAAAGGAAATATGCAATGTTTCTAGCAATGTCATTAAAAAAAGAAAACCAAATTCGTACACATCAAAATTTTCTAAAATAACTATTCCAATTTTTAAGACTTTTATTTAATTAAAGAAATTTATCTTTTATTTTTAAGACTTTTATTTAATTAAAGAAATTTATCTTTTTCAAAAGGAGAAAGTTATAAAAATTATATTCCATCCATTTCTCATATTCTAAACTGAATGTCATATTTTATTTGTGCATTATAAAAAAATATTTATTTTGAAAATAATTATTTTTAAATATATATAATATATGTTACATTCTATTTGTAAATTTTAAAAATCAATTTTTTTAATATTTAATATCATTTTTTTTATAGTTTTGCAAAGTTTTTAATAATTTCAATTAAATTCAATTAATATTTCGTTATTTTATTTATGTTGTGTTCATTACTTTATTAAACTTGTTTTGAATTACGAGGAAAGTTTTGTCAAAAAACAAAAATTAATTTTAAATTGCCTCCCATTTCTTCTAGTATAACTCTTCTGAAAATGGAAACAAAAGTGCTTCTGGCAAGTTAAAATGCACTTGTGCCGAAATATCTGCATAATTCCGTTTGACCGATCACTTTAAAGGGGGAATTAATGCCTAGTATGATCCCTCTTCAAAAAAGGGTCACTTTGACTATAAAAATAACCCAGTTAAACCACATAGGCTTTCCCTGGTAAATAAGGGTGTCTTGCTTGACAAGCAATAAATCTATTCTCCCTTGAAAAGGAGGGAATGCCTCGGAAGATGACATTGGTTATAAATCTAAAAATAAAAATGGCAGCAGTAATTTAATTTCACATCATGCAGTTTTTTTTTTTTTTTTTTTTTTTTTGTATTAATGATTCATTACGTATCAAAACTAAAGGTCACTGGATGACAAGGGTTAATTTTTTGTTTGTTTTGTTTTATTTTTTTTTACAGCATCATGCAAACCTACGTTATTATGAGTAATTACTAGTGATGGGACGATTCCAATATTTTTTCCGATTCCGTACTAAACTTCTGATTCCGATACAATTACCGATTCCGATTCTTTATAAATCTCTTAATATTTAACTATGCAACTATAAAAATTTTATTTTGTCTCGATTACTGTAAAAACACATCTTAAATGTGCATATATTTTCTCAAACTTGTGAAGGGGTGATTTAGAGATTTTCGTCTTACTGGAAGTTTAAATCAGTAAATATTTATTATTTTATCATTACTACAAGCCGTGGAAGATGTTTCTTAAACCAAAATCAAATAAAAAAGATAATTAAAGGAATCGGTTTTAGCATCGGAAAATAGACACAAATTCTTTTGATTCCGATACCAATTCCAATACCCCAAAAAGCTCAGATTTTTCTGATTCCGATTAATCGTCTCAACACTAGTAATTACATTTTTTTTTTTTTTTTTTATTACATTTTCACCCCAAACAAGGCACATTGCCACTTTAATGTAGGGGGCTACTATCAGGGGACACATCTACTGGGGTACTATGTAGGGATTAGGGCAGCGAGATGTTGGTTCACGTTGCACTTGAACTTGTGCATGTCAGTACAGTTGGGGGAGCAGTGACCTGGAATGGAATTCCAAAGTCTAGCAGTTCTGGGGAAGAAACTACTGGAGTAGAAAGATCTTTTACATCTAGGGATCTCTACAGTGGGGGGGGGGGATTTTGCAGCTTGTCGGGTCTGTCGAGGGTGTTCACGTCGTGGGGGCACAAGTGCTTGCAGTTCTTCAGAGCATTCACCATTATAATACTTGTAGAACAGGCAGAGGGATGCAACGTTTCGACGATGGGACAGAGGCTGAAGTTTTGATGCCAGTTTAGGGCCTATCAGATTTGCGACTCTCTTTTGAACCCTGTCAAGGAGCGAGAGACTAGTAGCCGATGCACCGGCCCAAATATGACAGCAATACTCCATACATGGGCGAATAGTGGCCTTATAGAGGTACAGGATACTTTCGGGTGTTAGAAGTTTTCTAGCACGGTAGAGAGAGCCCACCTTCCTCGAAGCGGCCTTGGCAATACCCTCGATGTAATTGTTCCAGCTCATGTTTCCTGTGAACGTTAGGCCAAGGAGCTTGAAAGACGTACTCTCAGCTAAAGAGTTGTTGGCCATTGCTATAGGTGGTAGAGAAGGTTTCTTGTAATTATTGAATGAAACCAGTTTTGTCTTGGTGGCATTGAACGTTACCATCCATTTTTGTCCCCATTCCACTACTGATTTGAGGTCATCCTCTAGTGTTTCTGCCATTACTTTAGATATATGTTCATTTGTTTTCCTGTCGTGCCTGCTATAGAGTGTGGTGTCATCAGCATATATACCCATCTCATTGTTACCTGATGTGAAATTTTGTTAGAAAGGCAATATTTTTCTTTTTTTAAGATTATGACATGCTGAACATATTAAAATGTGAAACAAATATTTAGTACTTGTGCAGAATAGTGGATTTTGAAGTACACGCATTTCAGGTAGAAACATTATTACGTACTTAGATGTCATGTCGAAATTAGTATAAATTCCAAAAATTTGCTACAAATTCCACTCTTTCCTATCAGGACTGTAATAGCAATAAATGTTTACGCCTATTTTCTCTTGTAGGTGGAAGACTTCCAGAAGGTGAGATAGTCATACGCGGACCAATTAGTTTCTGTGGTGTATTAATTTCAACCATCCCTTGATTGAATATTTCAGCCTCTTTATGATTTGAACAGTTGCCCCAGAGAATTCCTTGAAAACAATGAAGGCAGATGTCTCCTTTCCTTTCACATTTTTGTCCACTGGACATCCAAGCACCAGCTATCTTCATTTGAAGACAAACCATCCAAAGACTTTCAGTAGTCTAACTTCTTCCGTCACTTAATGTTTTCCAAACAGTGTAGATAAGATAAATACCTTTTGTTGTTGTGGCTTATAAAAGAATTTTGTTTTCCATTTGTTTGACGTCCATGTTATTACAAAACATATAGGTATTTGACTTACTATGCATCTTAAGATAGTCTCCTCTGAAATTTTTCTCCCATGACCCAAGATGGTTATATACATATATCTGTTAACAGACTTATCAGAAACGTTGCGATCAGCAAAGCAACTAGTTCTTGACAACATTTTACTCATTGTGGTTAAAAATCGTCTGGCAGAACTTCAAAATCAGGCAGCAGAAAAAATAAATAGATTTGTTTCCAGTTTAGGAAGAGTTCTACAGGGAAACAGGGGAGAAAATCCAGAATTTTAATGATTTTTAGAGAAACTTTTTATATTATATTAACAAACTAACTCAACAGAAAGTATTAGTTGCCAGAATATTTATTGATTTAAATTAATTTTTTAAAACATTTTCTAAACAAGAACAATTTTTTTTTTCACATAGGTGGCGTCGCTTATCAAGGCCCGGAGGCCACTCGAGGATAAGGGTTAATGGGTGTATATTAGTCAATGGGATTATAACATAGTAATTGTAAGTAGTGGGAATTCTTTCTTTTCTTTAATTTATGTAAATGAACACTATATTTTATTAATTAATATTTCCAAATAAATTAAAATAGTTAGTTTGGGGTATTTTTTTAAATCTATATAAATAAAACAGTAGATGTATGTATTTGAGTATAAATATTTAACCGATAAACTCTAAAACTACTGGTCACATAACATTGAAATTAATAGGAAATAGTAATCACCAAGGATGGTTTATAACGAGTAAAATCTTTGTTTGAATTGATGAATAACACATACAGAAATATGTCAGTAAGTTGAAATGCAAAATGTTCATTTCAACTGGCCAGCATATTTCTATTATTCTTACATATGCAAAAATTCAATCATAGCTAGAAGTAGTTTAAATCTTTCTTACCTATCTGTCAGGTTAGCTCAAATGGTAGAGAATGTGGCTGGAGCACTAAATGTTTTGGTTTCAATTCTAGCTGATGACACCTAAGTCATCTTTTTATAACTTTTGAGATCAGTACTATATATTAGTTACAATATAATATTCAATAGAGAATTGGCTCTGTAATAATAAATGCGAAAAATATATTTAAGCCAGGCACCCTCCGCTAGTTTGAAATAAAATACAACAGTCACTTTAGAACATTTAACAAAAAAAATAAAGTGTATGATTTTTCTTTCTTTCTTTTTTTTTTTTTTTTGTAAAATTAGTCAATTTAGTATATTTCAAAATATACAAATTTTCTTTTTTTTCTTTCTTTATTGAAAATAAATTTAAATTAATTTAATTCAATAAATATTCTAGTAATTAATGTTTTCATTTGTGTTAGTTCGTTAATTTAATGTACTTGTTTTGATTTACCTAGGAAGTTTTACTAAAAATCATTCAAATTCTGGATTGTCTCCCTTTTTCCTCATGTATCACTCTTGTGAATTTGAAAACAAAAATTATCAGTAGCAATCTAAAGTGCATTATTATTCAACCTTAGCCCAAAGGCAAAATGCTTTCCATCTCTTCGTGGGTCTGTGCTGTATTTTAAAATATCGATGATCAGTCTTCGACATTTCAGTACAGAATGATTCTACATTAAGAAATTATAACCCACCTCAGCAAAGCAATCTTCTTAGCTACAAGTAATATGGATTTTGTTCTGCAAGTATTAAATATTCAAGCAGGGTGTACAAAAAAGGTTATCTGACAGAAATAGATGCATTTATTATGGATATACACCTGACTTGAAGAAAACAACATACCATGCTTGTCAAAAATAAAATAATTGTTGATTGAAATTGTACACCTGGCCAGGGGAAAACAACCATGGTAGATTGTCTATATTATATCGTCAATGCAGCATCAACATCTCCAAGGCATTTTATTCAGCTACAGAAGTGTTTTCTTCTACTGCTAACTTTTTGTAGATGACTTCAATCAACAATTATTTTATATTTAAAATAATTATTGATTGAAATTGGACATCTAGTGAGGGGGAGGAAACAAATATGGTAGATTGTTAAAACTAAAATATCTATGTAGTGCGTCAGCCAGTGCAGTAAAGGAGAAACGTCATCCTTTGGAGTGACGTTGTATCAGTAAACTGTCTCCAACATTGTACAATTCTTTCTGGCCGTGATGGTCTTAACAGTCCCATGACATCGTTCTACAATTCCATTTCCACTCCGCGAGTTAGCACAGCGAAACCACAAATGAACATTCCAATTCTTCATAAATTCATCAAAGTCTAGACTAGTGAATGCAGTGTCATTGTCAATCATTGGCGGGCTTTGCTCAAGAAAAACTTTCTCGAACTGATGGATAACAGTAGTCGCATCTTGTCAGTACAGTGGTCACCATATTGCAAATCTAGAGGGACCACAGTTGGTGATAGAAAATTGTCCCCATTGTGGTGGGTTATATTTGTCGACAATCTGCTCTAGTTACTCTTCATGCTGAGTTTTCCATTTTCCCCAGTGAACAGGTGCTGAATCTATCAATCAACAGGTTTCACAGGCTTTTACAATTGATTTAGCAATTCCTTTGGATACTTGCAAATCAACCGAACTGGCAACGTATAAGGTCCACTTCACACCCAGATGTCCACTTTAATGATGGATATCAGCCACTTGGTCCTTGTCCAGTTGTCTTCCTACCATTACACAACCCTCAAGCACTCTGGTGAGACCATCTGCACAGTTCTGATAGGACTTCATAAGTTTCACGTTTATGGTCAATCCATATTCTTCTGCCAGTAATCATGTTTCCTAATCATTGCCTGACTAGCATCTCACCAGTTGCACTTGTGTTCACATGTACCTTTCCAGTTAAAGTGTCAGAAATTCGCCTGTGCACACATACCAAATCAGTGAGCAAGGGCCAAATTAACTTGAATACCGCGTCAAGCTCATCTAGATTAATGTTCTGAACACCATTAGTTGGACATAGCTAACACACCTCCTCAATGACAGTCCCATTCGCTTCCAATGCCACTCTCGAAGCTATGCAGCTTGCATCCACCCAGACTGTAATTTCTTTACTGTCCTACACCATTTTTTTTCCAACAGGATCTGCTTCTTATACTCTGCTAATATGTGACAGAGAAAATGGTTTTCGATCATATTATCCCAGCCTATTGTTACTACAGCTGCCAGGTGCTTGATAAATGCAACTGTCACCTAGAGCCATCCAAACACATGGAAGTGACCTATAAGTGTGCTGCAGAGAAAAAATGTGCCGACGGGTTAATCCATCAAGGATTTCCAGAATTTGACTTCCTCATTTCCATTGGAGAGTGCCATTCTTATTCCAGACCTGCAAGCCAAAAACTCTGGCTCTGTCTCTCAGTTGAACCGTATCCTTGGAAACCAACACATACTCCAAAAAATGTTGTTGAATGAACGATGCAAACGCTATGTTTTCATCAACGAAAATGTCATCAACATATACTGATGTGGCACTTTTGATTCTATGATGTTGAGATATGATAGTGTCTATAACCGACTTCATAAGCGGCGCTATTTTCAGCCCAAATCCCAACCACATAATACAGAAGCACCAGTCCCTATAGATCACTGTTTGTGCCTTGTCAACATGGATTTGCAGATATGCATTTCGCAGATCCAGAAGTGACACATTGACTCCTTTTTGCCACCACTCTCTTAGTTTCTGCGCACACACTTCGCAATTGGCAAACACCAGACACACCTTCTGTTTCTGCTCCTGCACAACTGCCATAAATGGAATTGGGAAGGGGGGGGGAGTTCTTCCTCTGGATATGATGGCAACAGCCATCCATTCTGCTGCCACTGTAGGAACTCATTCTCATAGGCATCTTTGGCATGAGAAAGTACTGCATATTCTTGCACCCTGTTAGTTCCCTGGGAGAGTGACAGTTTACCCATTTCTATCCATTTTGTTTTCTTTTTATCTTTCTCTTAAGTAATACAAATCTATAAGATCTCCATTTATCAATCTCATGTTAGTCACTTCCGGTATAGTCATACATAATTCCTGTACTAATTAAATGAAATCACTAATTTTAGTGTGTTATGCACCAATGAAGCCTCTTTGTGAATATTTTGTAAATTTTGTATACCATAAATATGCATATTTATGAAATGGGCAGAAACGATTGTTTGTGAATAAACTTTTTTTTTTAATGAAGTGTGTCAATTGTTATAAGGATTTTTTTTTATGTCAAATCAAAAAATAAAAATGTATGTTCTATGTATCATAAATGTTGAATCATTATCAGATGATAGTGACAAATGAACAAAAATGTTGAAGAAAATAAGAGAATTCCAAATGGAAGCAAGAAAGTGGATGTAAAGCCAGAATCAAAAGAACAGACTCACTAATTGCAGGACATTAAAGTTAGCAACACAGGATAAAATTGTATTATGTTAAGCATTTTAAAATGTTACTTGTTCCGTACGTAATGTTATTAATTGTGGGCTGCTGGTTTTTTACAAAGATAGCTTCAAGTATTTTTTAAAAATTGGTTCCAGAATGTATTATTTTTGTGTTATTAGCTAACATTAGTCTTAAATTAGAAGCGGATAGTTATGTTTTTGTAGATGTTGGTAAGTTGAGCTAGAAATTACAAATGCATAGTAAGACGATAGGATAAAATAGTGGTTGTAAAACCAATGTAGCTGCTGGTGGTATTATTGCTGCATTCTTTCAAAAGGCATTTAAACTTATAACATTGATTCTTTTTAATATTTTTGGAGTTGGAGAGGATTTTGTGTCCTAAATTTCTCATAGTAAATGATGAGTCTGATTTTATTATTATTACTAGTGGGGGGAGGGGGGGCGACGACTCTGCCAAGGCGTAAAATATGCTTAAATATTGTATTTTAATTTGTCCAGATTTCGTATATATTATTATAGAGTTGTGATTTCAAAAGTAAAAAAAAGTATTCGGGTGCCATCAGCTAGAATCAAAACCGAAAGCAAAACTGTAACATTCAAAGCTCGTGACGTTATCACTCTACCAACGTGACATGTATATGAACTGATTGAAAATTAAAAATAAACTAAGATGAATGTATAAAATGTATAACGACTTTTTTCAATTTTGACCCATTTTTGACCCCTAAAAAACTATTTTAACTGGCTTAAAGCTCCATAAAAGAATGATCTTTAAAAAATCCAATCATTTAAGGCCCCTAGCGCCGCTCTGTAACTTAATTTCAGAGGAGATAGAGTTTGAAAATATCGAGACAGACAGACATATAGTCTTTTATATATGAGATTATTACTAGGGATAGGACAACAGAATATTCTTTTCATTTTTACTCTCGAGCATATATCCGTCAATCAACCGAGAACCACATCACTCTACATAAAAACATGAGATATCAATGGATATATACCTGAGAATCAAAACAAAGAAAAAGAGCATTCTCTTACCATACTTACATGTTTTTATATAGAGTGATATGGTTCTTGGTTGATTAATTGTGTCTAACTGTGTCGAATATATACTCGAGAGTCAAAACAATGAAAAGAATATGCTGTTGTCCTAGTCGTAATTATTACACACTAGGAATTTTCACATAGGTCACCATCAAAGGTCCCAGATTTCCAGTACTCTTCACCTCTTTTGATAACATTTGCAAATTAATTTGCATTATCACGACAGCTGCTCACCATTGATTTCTTGTTGGTAGTGACCATTGGTCTTCATGTAAATTTAGGTGACAATAAGCTGCCTCAACATCCCAGTCCTCTTCGCACTTATCCAATGGAGGTCTGGTTAGTGCTTTCTCTCCTCGGTCTTTCCATCTTTCTTGACCTCAAGTATTTTATGTTATTAGTTGATGCCATTACTTTTTTTTGGTGGAGGATAACTTAATTATAAAATTTCAATTTTCTTGATTTCATGTAGCACTTCTTTTGAGTTTTATTTCTGTAACAGTTTCTATATGTCCGGCTAGTACCTGTGGCTCAGATGTATTATTCTCCACATTCAAGGGTTCTCCTCAATATTTCAGCCGTTTTCATTGTTATCTGTTGTATCTTCTTAGCCATTCTTCTGATTCCAATTTCTCCCTTTCTTTTTTCAAAGTTTTTTGGTATAGTTCCTAGTGCTCCTACTATTATTGGTGTTATCTTAACTTTCTCTTCTTCCATATCCCTTTATACTCACTGGCCAGTTCTGTGTATTTGCTCCGACTCTCTGTTTCCTTCATCTTCACTCTGTGGTCTGCTGGCATGATAAAATCTACCATCTGGCAGGACTTTTCCTACTTGTTAACTAGTATGATATCCAATCTCCTTGCTTGGATGGGTTTATCCGCTTGTATATCCATATCCCACAGGATTTTGTGACTTTCATTTTTCAAGTACTACTGCCTATTTGTGCTTGTACCATTTACTCGTATCTGAGTATTCAAGATGTAGTTGTCTGCATAATTTCCAGTGTACTGCCTTCCTCACTTGATTGTGTCTATTTTTATATTTTTTTTGAGCAAGTTTGTTGCATTTGCTTATGTGGTTTATCGTTTCGTCTCTTTGTCCACAGAGTCTGCATTTACTGCTTTCTTATTATTTTCTTCTCTTCTTTATATTAATATCATAATTCGCTTCGGCCCGTTATCATGTTGTACATCTCTAAAAAGGGAAAGTGGAATATTCCAAATAAACCTTGTCACCCCTTAAAAGGAAAGTGGAATATTCCAATTCCTAATAAAAAAAAATAAATAAAAATAAAAAAAATTGGTGTCACTTTTAAGACAAAGCTGATAAAAATGATTTGTTCTCCTTGGCCTTTTGGCCAAGATCAAAGTGTAGTATCTGTTTTTCAGATGCTAACTTTCAATTTCTTCTTCTTCTTATTATTATTATTATTATCAATCAGGATATGTATTGGAGTACAATATTTATAGCTTTTTCTTCAAATCTAAAGTTTGATCAATTAAATAACACAACATTTCTTTTCCTTCCTTTATTGCTGAAAATGTCCTTTGTACTTATCTCATGAGACTTGCTAGCTTGTTCAGTTGCTAACAGCCTAGACTTTTGATTAAGTTTTCAGGAGATCATTCTCCCAGGTAGTACCTCCATTTGAGGTACCAATGCAGTTACACTCTTGTTCTTTAAGAAGATGGATTGGATTATTACTGATTGTTCGAGTCCATTCATCATTATTTTTTCACACGTCCAATGTGTCTCCTTTTGAGGAGAGCTAGACTTTCGCTTTAAACTTATGTTGCATTTGACTGGTGGATTTTGAAGCAAATAAATCACTGACTTGCTAGCTCAATCTAGAGATTACTATAGTACTCTGTTCATCTATCTTTTTATTTAGTAAACCTTATTTTCTATCCTTACTATCTTGTTTTTATTTTTGCTATCATTTTCTGTTAGCTCTACAACTCGGTTTATAAAAAAATTATGAGAAAAATATAATTTTAATGAATGCTAATGATTAAAAATTGATACATTTTTAAGCAAAAAAAAAAAAAAACATAAACAAAATAATACAGAAAGAAAATAATACATATGTATAAATAAACATAAAATTTAAACGCAAAACAAACAAATTTTTGGATACAAAATTTATTATATTTTGATCATTATATAAAAAAAATTTCCATCTTTTTTTTAAGGAATCAATACAAGGCAAAATACATAGAAAAATCGCCCCTTCCCCCACCACCCATTTAGTCAAAATGGATAATATCAGAATTTAAAGAAAAAAAAATAAACTGTACGTATCAATAGCATCGTATCTTTTGTATGAACAAGCAAAAAAGATTAATGCTTATGGTTAAAGAGAATCATGTTAACTACCACTGGGATGAGATGCCAAGAAAACTCAAACAAGCATTCATTTTTTTAAAAACTTTTAAAAGCTCTTTTAAAGTTTATACAGTGTGAGGCACAGATGCAAATTGCATTCAAAATAAAACTTATTCAATCTACTTATGTGGTTATAGTCATCTAACATACTTCCTATCTTCCAGCCTAGCACTACTGGAAGCGATGACAAGGCGAATCAGTTCCTTCACCTTTTCTCTCAGGCCTCTATCTCCCTTGTGCATGTACTTTTTTTTTATTACGTTTTTCTCATCTTTCTTTTTTTATTTAATAATCATTGAAAAGTTTTTTTTTGGTCTTATTTTAATTAAAAATTATTGAAATTAGTTTTTTTTTTTTTTAAAAGAATTATTGAAAACACCTTTTACGTTCTTTTTTTTCTAAAGACATTGAAAATACTTTAAAAAAATTTTTAAGTAATGAACTCTTTAATAAAGACTAATTGCGTTATTTTTATTGTATTCTTTTCGATAATGTCCTTTTCTTATATTTTTATTTCAATAAATCGCTTCACAGTAGAAATACTGAAGAACAATAAAAATGAAGGAACTGATTTGACTTGTCACCATTTCCGGTAGCACTCTGCTGGAAGTTAGGAAGTACATTAGCTGACCATAACCACTATCATCACGAAAAAAAAAAAAAAAAAAATTAGAAAAAAAATTATGAAATAAAATTTTAATTAAAGATAAAGACAGGTTTTCATATTTTGCCTATCTGCCATTGATTATTACTTGGTTAAATGAAAGAATGACTTATCTCCCCCTGATTTATGGGATTTCTGCTCTCATGAATGGTGAATCAACAAAAAACAATTTATGATAACATGGAATTTTACTTTTAATTTAACTTCTAACTTGATCAGTTTTCCTAACCTTTGGTGAGGATACTTATTTTTGTCTAATACATTTTACTTGGAATGTGATTTTTTATCTGTGCCCTATACTGTAGAAGTGCTACCCTTTTTTTATAGTGACAGCTGCTCTATCACTTGAGCTACAAGAACCACGTGCAGAAAACCTTTCAACACATAGACATGGTTTCAAAAGAATCTGTAAACTAAATAAAGGTTATATTTGGTCTGTGTTTAATGGCATAACAACCCAACTTGGGTTATTTAATGATAAAACAATAATTATTAAGTATCACAGACCAGACATGAACAGGTAGATATAATGAAATTCACTTCAATTCCAACTTTTTGAATGTTGGGTGTTTTCCAACTTAATGTCCCCGTGGCATGTTCCATAAATTTCATAATGGCCGACTTCAATGCGCTCTCATAAAAACGTGTTTTTCCGCTGTAAAAAATAAAAACTACTCAATCAAATTAAGTGAAATTTTTTGTCAGAAGTCTTCAGTCTAACACAATCTAACCTTTTTTTTCAATATTTTCATTTTTTAATGTCTTGATTAAACTGTACAAGCGCCAAATCTTTCTCCTTATCTCTTTCTACATTTCTATAACAACTGGTTAAGGTAGTTTCTTTTACCTTTTACCGCCAAATTGTACTATGTCTATGCATGGTTCAACAAGTGAATGAAGGGCTTGTTTTGTACACTAACTTGCATCACATGTGGGTTTCATGATCCAGAAATTTATCTATTGCATAAAAAAAATTCCCCCACCAAAAATAAACAACAAAATCAATAAAAAATATTGATTTTATTTATAATAATTAAACAATCCAATCGAAGGAATACCTTTAAAACTGTTTTTTAAGGTTTTAAGATACCTTTTAATCTTAGGTACCTTACTATTAATGGAGTAGCACTTAGTGTGATCCCGATCCGAACAGGAGCAAATACTTTGTGGATGGCATAAGCTACAACAAATGAGCTAGCTCCCGTAGCCAATTGAGACTGCTGGATTTTCTCATTAGCACCAAAATATGACATGATGCTCGACATGTCGATTCCACTGAAATTAAAAGAAGAAAATCTATTATTAATAGAAATACAAATACACTTAGAATCTAATATATAAAGTCATCTAGTCAGATTTTCTATGTCAGAACTAAATAGCAATATATTTGACAAATCGATATCTGATTCCGATTTCCTGCTTTTTAACCTTGCAGCATATTCTTTACACAAAAAACGTGTAATTCGTTTCAGGTCTTTCTGATAATACTTATTCTAGTAAGGAGGATTATTTTAATGGAGACAATTTTAAATAATGACCTAAAAGACTCAAAATGTAAGGGAGATCATTCCTATCCTAACAAAGGTAAACATACGACTTATCTCCTTTACATTTTGAGCTTTTTTTTTTAATTTCTGACTGACTTACATATTATTTTGAATAGTGATGGGACAATTTCAATAATGAAAATTCCCAAACAAATACAGCCACAGCATAAAAAAATAATCACTTGCGCAACTGTAGACCAACCTTTTGAAACACTTCAATTAAATGGTATCAATTACATTTTGAGTTTGTCTTATTGCAAACTGATTCATGAGGTTTAACTTATGTTAGAAAAAAAAAATGTCAACTAAAAATTTGTTTATGTCTGTTTTTCTTTAGTATAATACTGCACTAGAACAAAATATATAAAAAAAACGGATATGTTCATTTTTACATATTCTGCTGACAGTTATAAAAAAAAATCTGACAGCCTGAATAAATTTTATTTACGTCAATCAAGTATACATCCGCGATTATTAATCTGACAGTGGATGAATCATTGTGGTTTCTTCTGGCCTTGCTTTGTTGGGATGAGGTATAGTCCTGTTCAGTTACAGGAGGTCATTCCTCCTAGGTTTTACAAGGAGTTTACTTTTAAGTGCCTGAGAATACTGAGGAATGCTGAACAGAAGGGGGGGGGCTTGTGTCTCACTTCCTGGAGAGTAGAGTACATCTTTCAAACTGCTTGGCTTACCGTTCACAGAAAACATGAGCTGGAACAATTATATTGAAAACATTGCCAGGGCCGCTGCGAAAAAGGTAGGCTCTCTCTACCGTGCTAGAAAACTACTGACACCTGAAAGTATCCTGTACCTCTATAAGGCCACCATTCGCCCAGGTATGGAGTATTGTTGTCACATTTGGGCTGGTGCATCTGTTACTAGTCTCTCGCTCCTAGACAAGGTTAAAAAAAATAGTTGCCAATCTGATAGGCCCTGAACTGGCATCTAAGCTTCAGCCGCTGTTCCATCAACGAAACGCTGCATCCCTCTGCTTGTTCTACAAGTATTTTAATGGTGAATGCTCTGACGAACTGCAGACACTTGTGCCCCCCCGACGTAGAGACCCTCGACAAACCCGACAGGCAGCTAAATCCCAACCCCACACAGTAGAGATCCCTAGATGTAAAAGATCTTTCTACTCCAGTAGTTTCTTCCCCAGAACCGCTAGACTCTGGAATTCCATTCCAGGTTCCTGCTTCCCTAACTGTACTGACATGCAGAAGTTCAAGAGCAACGTGAACCGACATCTTGCTGCCCAAATCTCTACATAGTGCCCCAGTAGTTGCTGCCCCTGATAGTAGCCCCCTACACCAAAGTGGCAATGTGCCTTGTTTGGGGTGAGTGAAAATGTAATAAAAGGAAAAAAATAAAAATAAAAAAAATACCTAAAAAAAGTTATAAAATATACACACGCATATAAATTTGTAAATTTGTAAATAAATCAATTTCTTTTTGTATGATAGGATTTATAGCAATTTTAAAAGTGTCTTTCCAACAAATCTGCAGCTCGGGAATAATTCTACCCCAAAATATTTGACCAATTCGATATTTTATTTTCTTAACTCTGAGGGTGGTTTGGGCCATATATTTTTGTATTGAACTCATTATGAATCACGGAAAATGTATTTTAGGCAACGTGAGCATATTATTATTTTTTTAAACTATGTTATTTAGGGGAATGCAACCTTATCATACTCCCTACCGTCAATAAAAAACAAAAAAAGAATAAAATTTAAAACTAATGCTATATTATTGCTTATACCTATCCTGGGATGGGTACTCCATTATATATATTAAACATTTGAATAATACTGGGTGCAATGACATTATTATTATTAATTGTTGAAGTATTTTTTTTTCATAATTTTAACATATATCATTAAAAGAAAAAAAAATTGTTTAAATAAAAATAAACATTGAACAATAGGAGGGTAAAAAAGGGGAGTAGAAAGATTAAAAATAAAACTCTACTAAAATTTCTTTTGGCTGACATTTTTCAAAATAATAGTCGGCAATGGGATGGGCAACATTGTTTAAAAATGTGTTCAAAAGTCCATAAATTACTAATGCAGGTGGATAAAGATGGAAAAAAAAAAAAAAAAAAAGCCAGAAATTTTCACACAAAATTTGTATAGTAGTTTTTGTTGTTATTTTGCAATAAAGGTTCAAATCGTGTTTGGAATGCAAAGCACTCCCCCCTCCTTTTGTAAGGATGGTATCCCTGCTACTCAATACGATATGGTAGTTTATCGCTTTAACAGTCAGTGCAAGACTGACTACATGGGGCATACTATTGAGCGCTTGGAGGTTAGAATTTCCCAACATGTTCCCCCTTTGATACATAGACATAAAAAATGGCCAACATTCACATGTACAAACTCATAAGTCGGTCATTGGTGAGCATTAATTGCAGTGCCAGATCTGCACTGGAGAGTACACAGATGAAACTTTCTCTATCTTCCACAGAGCATGTTCGAAAGCCCATTTAAAAAATCTCAAGGTGGTTTCTATTGATTTATATTGATATTGTTTCTATTGATTTATATTGACCGTCTCTGTGTAAGCAAAAAGAACACAGTCATAATTTATAACTTACTAGCCTGGTAGCCCGGGTGTTTGGAGGTGTGGGTTAAGCAAAAAAAAAAGTGGTAGTAGGCAGGCAGGCTCGAACCCGTGATGCGAAAGCGGAAAAGAAAGCGAAAGAAAATCTGACGTCTTACCGCTACTCCATGACGCGACCGGAAGTTCGGAACGTTAAAATTAGGCAAAGTACATCCAACCGATATGATGACTTGCAAAAAATCGACCCCTCCTTGTAGAAAACTGCCCAGTTGAGGGTGAAGAAATTAATGTTTCTGGCCAATTTTTTCATATTTGTTGTCCGAGACGTCGAGCTTCAAAATGATACTGATCTCATGAAAATCAGTCACCTCTGTCAAAAGTTTTAGGCAGACATACAAACATACCTTTAAACAAACATACATACATACATACATACCTTTAAACAGACAGGTGAGATTTATATTATAGATGGGTATCTGTTGAAATTGTTTCTTGTTCTCCTTTCCGACATACTATTTTATTTTATTATCTTTTTTTTTTCTTTGTCCACCTTTGCAAGTAATTTATGATCTTTTGAACACGTTTTTAAATGATGTTGCCCCCACCCCCACCCCGGTTGCCGATGTAGAGGGTTTTTTTTTTATCTCTTTGCTCCTCTCGTTTTCTATCCTCCTTTTGTTTAATGTGTTTTTTTTTTAACATTAAAGTAAAGGAGAAAAAAGTATTTTTGAAGTGTCTTTTAGTTTCCGATCATTACCACACGTTTCTCTTCTCTAATAATATGTCGAGACTATATAAAGAGATATACCTCAGCAATTAATAATAATGGCATTGCGCCCAGTATTATTCAAATGTTTAATAAAATTATTTATCCATAAACATCTTATATATATATATATATATATATATATATATATATATATATATATATATATATATATAAACGATACATAAAAATTGAGAAAAAAAATTGAGAAAAAAAAAAAAAAATAGATAAATCGATTAAAACGAAAATAGAGCCATAAAGAAAATTTAAACAATACCTGGTGACTGCTAAATAAAAAGCTCCCAAAGACATAAGAGATATGCTAATATGGAATACCATTACGGTAGATCCATATTCCTTCACAGCTTTTTGAAGCTTTTGTCGTCGACTCAACTGATCTGTGGAATTGTTTGCAAAATTTGACAAAAAATGAGAATTTTGTGGGCATGAGCACAAAATGCTTGTAGGATGTTTATGCTTTGCTGTTTGTTTTGGTGGGGTTCGTTTCATTTCAGTAAAGATTGTCCGTACACTTTGGCATTGTCCAACAAAGACTTGCTTTGATATTTTTGCTGTGCTATTGACTGCAAAATGGGATTGGCAAACATGGGAAAACCCATTTTTACGACAGTATCTTGTCAGTGCTTGCTTACTGACGGAGACGATATCACGTTGGATATTTGATACAAATGGAAGGATCATCTCTGTTGCGCATACAACAATCAAACAGGAATGATGAACACCTGAGAATAAAAAAGAAAAAATGAAAATGGTCATTTGAACATTTTTATAAGTGAAATTATTTTTAAGATCAGGATTGATAATATATATATATATATATATATTACAATAAAAAAATGCAAGCATGAAAAGTAATATGGTTAAGCTTAAACATGGAAAAGTAAAGGACTAGTTAAAACTGGAAAAGAAAAGGACAAGATATTCTAGTAAAAAATATAATAAATTTATAACTTAAAATATTGCAGCATTAAAAATTGATTATATAATGTTATAAATTGAATTTTTTAAAAAAATTCTTAATGTTGCAATATTTTAAGTTATAAATTTATTATATTTTTTACTAGAATATCTTGTTCTTTTCCAGTTTTAACAATCTTAATCCTTTACTTTCCCATGTTTAAGCTTAACTATATTACTTTTCATGCTCGCATTTTTCTATTGTAATCCATGATTTTCCCAGGTTTCCAATAAATTCACTTGTTCTTTGTTTAATTTCAGTCTTATATTTTTGCCTCCATAAACATAACATACACATATGTAATAACAATGTACGGCACTCGTCTGCTTTCAATAAAATCCCCCAATTATCTCCCTTTCATGCTTTCATTCTAACTATTTCACTTGTTACTTCTCTCTTCATGACAGCAGTGAATTAGTAGCAACAGTAGTCACTGAAGCAACATGGTTGCAATGGAAACCATTCATAAAAAACGTTGCTCACCTCCTTACATATTTTTATGTTTTTGAACACCAGAAAATTCATAACTTTTGTTTTACGGAACGAAAATGAAAATTTTTTTTTTCATAATATAGTTGAGAAGGTGATCTATACACTGTAATAATTGTTTGAAATTTGATCGAAAAATGAGTGGGCGGTGAAGCTTTAAATGAGTTCTAAATGACTAAAACTGCTACTTAACCATATATTCAAACACTATCGTGTTTGAATGATACTGTAGTACCTTTAACGTACATACGTACATGTGTCACGGTTTCCAGATTATAAATTATTCAAGCAGAAAATCCTATTCAATAAAAAGGAGGATAGAAGGTGATAACATACTACGAACATTAAATTATTATATAGATATGATAATTTTATGTTCGTAGTATGTTATTACAAGGGCTGTGACAACAGAATATTCTTTTCATTCTTCTGACTCTCAGGGATATATCCAACACAGTTAGCTGCACTTAATCAACCGAGAACCACATCTGTCTATATAAAAACATATAAGATATTAACAGATATCTACTCAAGAGTCAAAACAATGAAAAGAATATGCTGTTGTCACAGTCCTAGTTATCACTTTCTATCCTCCCGATCATCAAAGATGCTATGTAAAAAAAAAATTTTTGTTTTAATGATGTCGCTTTTGGGTCATACATGAAACTAAAATATATCTTCTTGGTCTTCTGGCTAGGATTCAAGGGTAGTATCTGTCCTGTCTAAAGATGATATAATCATATCATGGGGTTTCTATTTGCGCCAGGCGTCCATACAATGAAAATATGTCCCAGACTCCTATAAGGATATTGGAGATAAACCGTAACAACCCGACATATTCTGACACTACATTAACCAGATTACTTAGATAAATACTTTTACAGTTTTAACAAAAGGGCTACAACAATATTGTGGGATCTCTATTCACACTGAACGCCCACAAAATACCCAGCAGCAATATATTACATATTAAAGATGTCGCTGTGGAATTTCCACAGGTCCCACTAGTGCTTATATTATTTAATCTACTATTGGATGTTATTCTCACAACGTTTTAGCCGATGTAAACTCCAACGTTCTTCACATGCATCTTGTAGAACTCAAAAATGTATACTGAATTTCAAAAAGAATCCTTTATTTAATCCACAGGGGTAGATTGTTCCTGTACTGTAAGCCATGACTACATAAAAGTTATGTAATTTTTATTTTATTCCTGTAGTAAGGATTGAACCTTGAATCTTTAGAAGACCATCTCTTAGAACTGTTATTTAACACCTTTATCTGTTATGTTATGTGTTATATTGATTGAAATGTGAGAATACCAACCAAGAAGAGAATATTAGTTTGAATAATCTACATAATGCAGAAACTATTTTTGTTTTAAAAGAATATTTTATAGAAATTTGTATATTTAACCTTTTATCACCTGGTTGAACTAATTCGTTCAGTCATAAATAAATGAATGTAACAACTTAAAGAAAGTGTGAATTGATTTAAACACGCCTTGTACGTATTAGTTCAGTATCTGGGTAGATGCCAGATACCTCCAGATTGCAACTGTCCATTGCTTACATTTATAAAATTAACAATATTTTTTTTATCATCTACATCAAAATTCAGGAAATATAAGGAAAATAATAGTTTTTTTTTAACAAAATGCTTACTAATTAAACAAACATGAATGTGTGTGGATCAGACATTTTTTATTTTTATTCCAATTCAGATTGACCCATTTTGAGGAGCTAGAGTTTCCCTACATTTAAAACTCACTTAGTGTCTAACTGTCCATGTGGGAAGACAAGAAAATAGCAAGAGCTACTCTGCAATGTCTTATTTTTTAATATTTGTTTTGTTTTTTTTATTATAAAAAGTTGGTCAAGTTTGGGTATTTAGCGGTATAGACAAGAAACAAAAAAGTGGTTAAAAAACAAAAACAAATATATAACAAATAAATGTTACCAAAGGCAATATAAATTAATCTTCTACCTACTTGGTTAAGTTTTTTTGTGGTCTAACTTATTTTAAAACATTTATTTTTTATTCCAAAATACAAGTAGCATTGAGTGCTTCAGTTAGTATGAGAACAAAATGTCTGACATGAGACGGTCATCTGGAGTCTCAATAATAGCTCAAAAGACTGAAATTAAACAAAATACTGGTAGAAATGTCATGGTGGAATTTATTTCATGAGTTTCTATCAGTATTAAAATTCAAATCTGTTGCCAACGTCACTAAAAAATGGTGGGATCCTTCTACCGCTCCAGTAGATATCTCACTGCTGATGCAATTCTCTACCTATATAAGAGCCAGGTACATCCAAGGATGGAGTATTGTTACATTTGGGTAGAAGCTGTTACAAAGACCTTACTCTGCCTTAACAGAGTTCAAAATAGACTTTGCAGTTTAGTGGGGGATGCTTCTCTGCAACCTCTTTCCTACAGAAGAGACGTTGCAAGCCTGTCTCTGCTTTATTGTTATTTTCATGGCAAGTGCTCGTCTGAGCTCCAGTCTCTGGTCTTCCCTCGTTAAACTTTCACAAAAAACACTTGTCTAGCTGAAACCATTATCAATAATTTCCTTCACTCTTTATCTGTACCTAAACCTAAATGTAGATTCCATGAAAAAATCTGTTCCATTTTCCTGCTTTCTAACTGACTACAGTATGGTTATCTTCAAGTCCAATGTAAACAAATTCACTACTAATAATTACTACGACATGTTCCCCTTGACCATTGTACATTCATTAACCCTTATCCTCAAGTGGCCTCCAGGCCTTGATAAGTGATAACTCCTTTGTAAAAAAAAGCAAAACAAACAAAGGTATTCCCAAATGATCACTTATTTTAGAACTGACCGGCTCAACGTTGCTTAACTTTGGTGATCTACTGGAGACCAGTCTGTCACTGTGATTTTTTGAACAACTACTGAGTCTCTTCAGATGACCATCTCATGTCAGCTATTTAGTTATCATTCTAACTAAAGCACTCAACACTACTCGTGTTTAAAATAAATAAACACTTTAAAATAAAAACTTATCCAAATAGACAAAAGAGTAACTTATTTTGTCTTTGGTGGCATTTGTTAAAAACATGTTTTTATTTTTTAACCACTTTTTCATTTTGTTTGCTATACTGCTAAATGCCCAAATGTTTTGTAAATAAAACCTAAGTATATTTAGAATTTTATGCTTGTAAATATCAAATATAACCCTTTATGCATCCCCAAAGTTTAAAAAAGAAAACGTTTTGTAAATTAGCAAAACTTTTTCAGCATGAATTTTTCTTTTTAATAAATTAAAAGTAAGACTAATTTTTCTATGATTATTTTAAAAGGGACACCGTATATTTTCTCGCTTTATTTGTCACTATTGCTTGGACGATAAATTTAACTTTGTTGTTCCGTTCAATAGAATTTATTCCAGAATTAGTCTCTCAATTAGGGACCCCTTTTTTGTATGTTCTATTTTTTTTTAGCTTTATAATTGGTACTTGAGGTTGAGGACCGTTACTTTGAGAAATAAAAGCAATTCAGTATTATTTTTTTCAATAAAACTTGACTAAATTGATATACTTTTCGGGTCTGGTTACCATTTGCTCCTTTTTTTTTTTTTTTTAAATATATTTTTCTTCTCTATTTTTATTTTCACAAGACTTTGCTTAAATTTTTCAGCACTTTGTTTTATTCATTTATTTTTTTCCCCATCTTTTAAATATTTGTGACACCTAAAAAATGTATTTCGGTAATGACAAACTCAAATACGTCAATTAACTTTGTTTAAATATAACATTATTTTAAATAATTTTAATCATACATTTTTTTCCGATGCTAAAATAGAACATTATTAATATGACATTTATATTCAGGGCAGACGAGTATTTTTTTTTTAAATTCACAACAAATAATTGTTACCAAAGGCAAGAAATAATTTATTAAAGAAAACAAAATAATTTAAAGAATTCAACAAAAGAAAAAAAATATATTTACATAAGATATTTCTCCTGTATATAAGATAAAAACATATCGAAATTTTGAATAACGTTTTCTGCATCCTCTTCATTTGCATTTACACCATCTCAACAGGCCTTGTCATTTTTGAAAGCTGAGCATGTCGGTATAGTTGATAAGTTTAAAAAGGGTTTGCTCCGCACCTGAGTCCTAATCCAGGTATTTCTGCGACCCCGCGTGGTTAGTTAATGTTACAAGGTTAGTTTGTAGAGGTTATATATCTAATGAATAGTAACACTCCTCAAAGTGATTTAGGGGCATGCAGTGGAAGCAGTTTCGTGGGGAGGCTTGTTAGAAAAGTGTTAGTGTGGATTAAGACTTTTAACTTAGGTTTTTCCATTTTTTTTTTTTTTTTAACTTCATGTTAGTTTAGGTTCAGGGTAACGTTATAGTTTGAGTAGGCATTAGGAATTGAGCTAAGAAATTTTGCCCAGTCACTGTATATTTAGGTTTACGAAGGTTAAGGTGTAGTACACTCAGGGTGTAACTGGATGTACATTTTAAGTTATGGTGCATTTCGTATGTATAATTAAGTAAATAGATATTTGGGCAAGTTTTCAGTAGATGCAAATAGAAGTTGTGTCAGTGTTTCTACTATTGAGGGGAAGATAATTTCAGTTTTCATTTAAGAGTCATTGAGAGTTTTGCATGACAGGGAGTATCGGATTTGGTTTAGTATTGCTGCTTCCCTAACTGTACTGACATGCAGAAGTTCAAGTGCAATGTGAACCGACATCTTGCTGCCTAAATCCCAACATAGTGCCCCAGTAGTTGCTGCCCCTGATAGTAGCCCCCTATACCAAAGTGGCAACGTGCCTTGTTTGGGGTGAAAATGTAATAAAAAATTTTTTTTTAAATTAGCAAAACTTTAAGCATGAAATTTTTTTTAATAAATTAAAAGTAAGACTAATTTTTCTATGATTATTTTAAAAGGGACACTGTATATTTTCATGGTATGTCCACAAGAACACAATTTGGTGCTTGCCACAAGGCGTTTTGGTGCTTATGCACTTTTGTTACTGCGCTATTTTTTTTAACTATGACTTTTTAAGTTCAATTCAAGTTTTACAATATCTTTTTTTATCAAATTGTTAAACGAAAGTAAAGAATAGTTAGAAAACACCCTCCCCTCCCATGTTAAGAATGGCTTTAAAAATAATAACATTATTACTTTAGCATGGTCACAAAAGTGCATAAGTACCAGAGTTTTGTCCATGCATAATGTAACACATTATTTTCCATAAATTTTTGTTGTTAAAAAAACAAATTGATAGTGGGGGAGGGGGGTCAAAACAAATTGATAGTGGGGGAGGGGGGTCAAAACAACATGAGTCAGTTTGGGTGGAGAGAGGTGTTAAAAATAAAAGGGAGGGTGTAGTAAGCAGGCAGGTTCGAATCTGTAACGCGAAGGACAAAAAGAAAGTGAAAACAATCTTTGGGCTTGAATTACATTTTTCGAGGAGTTATAAGCTTGGAAAGACAGGGGGTCGAATAATTCATGCCTCCCATTTTGAAATGTCTATTAAAAAGTAAATAATTAATTTATGTACCAAAGTCTTATATATCACAAATTGAAGAAAAAGGGTCAATAAATAATATATTAAAATTTAAAACAAAAAAAAAAGAAGTTTTTTATTTAGAAATTTACCTGTAAAGTCCGAAGTTTAAAACCTTAAAAAAAAAAAAAAAACACGTTGCTTTTTTGTTTTTTTTTGTTTTTTAATGAAACCTTGGTCCTTGCTCCTTTAATTGAAAAAAAATTAGGGCTTGAATTACATTTTTCGAGGAGTTAGAAGCTTGAAAAAATGGGGTGGAATTATTCACTATTTTCACGAAATTTCTGACACAACGACCCGAGCTATTTTTTAACGCTATTATTTAGAAACCTATTATTTAACATGGGGAATTGTAACTATTCTGTACTTTCACCTAACAATTCAATTAAAAAAAAGGTAACAATTCAATTAAAAAAAGGCAAATATGAAGAATTACTCCAGTGGACTCCACCCTCAAAAATTCCTTTAAAATTACCACTCTAAAACTCAAACTTTTATATCATAAAAGGGTGCTTCTGCATTTTACGACCCGCGCTATTTTTTAATAGTATTTTCAAGTTAAATTCAAGTTTCATGATATTTTTAAAAAATTTAATTGTTAGGTGAAAGTAGAGAATAGTTACAATACACCCTCCGTTCCCCATGTTAAATAATAGGTTTCTAAATAATAGTGTTAAAAATAGCTCGGGTCGTAAAGTGCAGGAGTACCTATAAAAGGTAACGCCGGATCGGAAAAAGAGCTCAAAATGAAAATAAAATAAATTCTCCGCTCAAAATAAGAAATGGGAGAAAAAAAAACAAAAAAAAAACAAGTTAAATTCTCCGCTGTGTTAGTAATTAAAAACTAAAACACATTCTCAAAATGAAAAGAAATGTTAGATTCTCCGCTCAAATACCAATATAACAAATGGGAAAGAAAAAAAAATTAAATTCGTTACTGTGTTGGTAATTAAAAAGTAAAACAAATTATTTTTTACTTGTAAACTGGTTTATTAATTGTAGAAAACAAAAACAAACGGGACAGAAGTAATCAAACATCTCAACAAAAATAACCTTCTTAGTGACACTCAATATGGTTTCCGTTCTGCTAGATCTACAGCAGATGTCCTTACAGTTATATCGCATAGGATTAGCAAATCTCTCGACGGTGGCAATCTTTCTAGGGCAATTGCTCTTGACATATCTAAAGCCTTTGATAGGGTATGGCATAAAGGTTTACTTCATAAGATCGCTAGCTATGGTATAGCTGGAAAAGTCTTCTCAATTATTAAATCATTTCTTTCTGATAGGTTCATAAGAGTAGTAGTTGAGGGGCAAAAATCAGAAGCTCACAGTATTAATGCCGGTGTCCCTCAGGGATCCATCCTGGGCCCAACTCTTTTCCTGATCTACATTAATGATCTTCCAAATCATATCCTTACATCATTTGTAGACATTTATGCTGACGACACTACCATTTATGGTAGCACATCTAAGACAGTAAACGACCAAGTTCTCTCCAATTCTCTCTCCTCTGATCTTGAGCACATAGTACAATGGGGAAAGGAGTGGCTGGTTACTTTTAATGCATCTAAAACCAAGCTTCTCTCTTTACATCATCAACATTCTAATCCACATTTGTCATCAATTGAAATGAATGGCTCTCGTCTTCAGGAGGCCTCAAGTTTTGACAAGCTTCTGGGCTTGACCATTACTCCTGATCTTAAATGGAACACGTATATCAAATCTGTTGCCAAGGCCGCTGGAAAAATGGTGGGATCTTTCTATCGATCCGGTAGATATCTCACTGCTGATGTAGCAGTATCAGAATTTTTGTAGGAATTTTTGACACCCCTAACACGAAACTGCGAATACAATATAAAAATCTCGTAATTTCTCTGTTAAAAGTGGGTTATTTATTTTCTTTATGGATTATACTTCCAAAATAAACTATTACAGTTGTTTTAAAAGTAATAAAAATATTTTTATTTTTTTTTTAAACAGTAATGAATTTTCCGAACTCAATATTTTTAAATTTTTAAACTCAATATTTTTAAATTTTAAAATTTTAAAAATCTATCAAAATTTTTCTATTGATTCTATTTTTACGATATTTTCAGGGTCAATGTGAAATTTTATGTTCTTTCCAATAAACCGAATATAATATTTTAGACAAACGTTTTTTTTTTTTTATTCACGGTTCCCCCCCCCCCCCCCAGTGTCTATTACAAAGAAAATACTTAATTTAGTCCCGGATAAGTACATAATTATTTACTCACAAATTGAAGAGAAAAGGTCAATACATAATATATTCAAATTTAAAAAAAAACGGACATCGTGTTCTTGTAGAATTTTACCTGTAAAGTTTGAAGTTTAAAACCTTTTTTTAAACCACGTTATTTGTTTTTTCTTTTTTCTTTTTTTTTTTTTTAATGGAACCTTGGTCCTTGCTCCTTTAATTGAAAAAAAAATTAGGGCTTGAATTACATTTTTCGAGGAGTTATAAGCTTGGAAAGACAGGGGGTCGAATAATTCACGCCTCCAATTTTGTAAATGTCTAATAATAATTAATTTCGACTCGGATAAGTACATAATTATTTACTCACAAATTGAAGAGAAAAGGTCAATACATAATATATTCAAATTTAAAAAAAAACGGACATCGTGTTCTCGTCGAATTTTACCTGTAAAGTCCGAAGTATAAAACCTTTTTAAAAAAAAAACACGTTTTTTTTTTTTTTTTTTAATGAAATCTTGGTCCTTGCTCCTTTAATTGAAAAAAAAAATTAGGGCTTGAATTGCATTTTTCGAGGAGTTATAAGCTTGGAAAGATGGGGTGGAATTATTCGCTATTTTCACAAAAAATTCTGATACTGCTACTGCTGATGCTATTCTCTATCTATATAAGAGCCAGGTACGTCCAAGGATGGAATACTGTTGCCACATCTGGGCAGGAGCGGCTCGGCTGACTACAATATGGTTGTGTTCAAGTCTAAAGTAAATAAGTTCTTGATGAGCCGTTCCATATAAGTTATCAAATTTACCAAATTTTCATTACTAATGATTACTATATTGACCAATTTCTACTGTACACTCTTTAACCCTTATCCTTGAGTGGCCTCTGGGCCTTGATAATGTGGTGACGCCTATGTAAAAAAAAAGGGAGCTCAAAAATGAAAGAAAAATAAAACAAATTATTTTTACAATTGTAGCCATCCGTATTATAAGATTTGTGTGACGTCACTTCCTATGTAAACAAAGGAGTGCGGAGAGTCAGGATAACCCATAACTTTAATTAAACGTGGAAATAAGATTTAAACAATAGCGCGGCAGTCGGCAGTCTCTGCATTAGCACCGCAAATTGTTATGCGAAATCACGTGATTAATTATATAAGTCGAATAATTGACCACGTGATTAATTAACCGAACATTTATATTAAAATTAACCCTACACGCGTATAAATTTTTCAGTTTCTCTTTTTCAATTGTTTTTGTAAAAAATAAAAATAAAAAAAAATAAAATAAAAATTTTAATTTAAAAAAAAAAAATGGATTTTGTAAAAAAAAAAAAAAAAAAAAAAAATTAAATTGTTAGTTGCAGAACAATTCTGTTAGTATTATTATTATTATTTATTTATTTATTTTTTTAATTATAAAAAGTTGTACATGTTTACAATGTAAATAAAAATGATCACTGTTTCCAGAGATACAAACCGGTGACTCGATATTTGTGCCCCTTTCGCTTTTGATTTGGGTTGTTTCGGGTTCGAGACTAACTCCAATTCTGACAAATTAAAACTAAAATAAAATACGTAAAACCCTCCACCTGGTTAACACTGTGAATAATACAGTTAGTTTTAATTAATTAACTGTTTTCAGTAATCACATTTTACGCCCTTTTGAAAGGTGGTAACCCAACAGAGCAAGCTTCAAGCTTCACTGAGTTTTCTTTGCGTCTATTCTAATTTAACAGCTGAGAAAGCATAATCACATTTATTATTTACCTTTATTCACACATGCCTTTGCGGTCAGGTTGTTGTTGTTATGAGTTTTTGCAGTTTCAAATGCAATTTAAGATTCATCTGGAGTGGTTTTCAAAACAATAAAATCAATCGCATGCGATTTAGAAAATAACGCGAGATTTCAAAGAAATTACGCGAGAACAGAATTCGAATTTCGAATCTCGTAAAATACGAAAAAAACCTTTATTATTTACGTATTCGTCACGAAAAGATATCATATTACAAAAATCACATAAATTGATCTAGTAGTTTATTTATTTATTTTTTTTAACTAAATCAAATTTTGACGAAGCGAGACATAGAATTTTTCATTGCCAATGTTTTTCGATCCAGCATAAACAAGGGGGCCAACTCAATTCGAATATCGAGATCATAAACAACGAATACATTTAGTATTAAAATCACTAAAAATCACTAAAAATCACAAATTATTTTCTTACTTTTAAAAAGAACTACTCAATCAATTTACGTGATTTTTTTGGCACCTATGCATGACAGTTAGTTACATAAGACGAATGTTTGTATTTTAATTTCAATATCCGCCGACAGATGTTACTTTTCAGGGGTCGATAACTCTTCCTTTTCTAAAACTTAGTGCAAACTAAAGTTATATTTTCGATTATTCTTTTTTAGGACGCCAGCTCGCCAAAAAGTACGCCATAAGCCAAATTTCATTCCGTCATAAAAAACTTTCTACAGAAAAAAAAAAAAAAAACTTATTTTTACACATTTATATCGCGAATAAACATGTAATTATATATTAAAAACAGCGTTTATTATTTTTAAGGTATTTTTTTTTTTTTAGATTGTCCACCTCCGCAATTTTCTTTTAAATGACGACTTTACATGTTTTTTACTATGCTGAATACGGAAATCGCATTGAAATTTTGCAGAAATAAGTAGTTATCGAGATATAAAAGGTTGTATTATGCATTGTATTCTTCCGCGGCCATCGTTTTTATGCATGTGCGCGCGCTCCATAAACAAATCTACGCGCGTAACAAAGATGGCTGCCAAAGAATACAATTAATAATACAACTTTTTATATCTCGATAACTAATTATTTCTGCAAAATTTCGAGCCGATTTCTGTATTTAGCATGGCCGAAAACCTATAAAAGTCGTCATTTAAAAGAAAATTGTGGAGGTGGACCTAATCTGAAAATTTACCATTTTTCATGAGTACGCCAAATACAATTTTATCAAACAAAGTTACTTTCGTTTAAGAAAAAAAAAAAAGGAAGCCAACTTCATACCCGGTGTATAATTTGAATTTTTAAAAAAATAATAAACGCGGTTTTTCATATATATTTTTATACTTATTCCCTAGGTAAATGTCTAAACATTCTTGGAAAAATAAACTTTATCCAATTTTATTCTTTAGAAAAAATAATTCATGAGTATACCAAACACAATTTTATCAAACAAAGTCACTTTCGTTTAAGAAAAAAAAAAAAAAAAGGAAGTTAACTTCATACCCGATGTATAATTTGGATTTTTTTTAAAATAATAAACGCAGGTTTTCCCACATATTTGTATGCTTATTTGCTTGGTTAATGCCTGAACATTCTTGTAAAAATAAACTTTATTCAATTTGATTCTTTAGAAAAAATAATTCATGAGTACGCCAAACAGAGATTTATCAAAAAAATTAGTTTTGTTTTAAAATCGAAAACATTGACTTCAACTCCATTGTTGGATATTAAAAATAATAAACGCAGTTTTTAATATATAATTTAATGTTTATTCGCGAGATAAAAGTGTAAAAATAAGTTGTTTTTTTCTGTAGAAAGTGGTTTTTATGACGGAATGAAATTTGGCCCGTGGCGTACTTTTTGGCGAGCTGGCGTCCTGGCGTACCAAAAAAGATTCACCGTAAATGTTTCATGTTTTTTAAATTATATTTTGCTACATTTTTATACAACCTTACCGAAAAAAAAAAAAATTCTAAAAACAATCGATAAATGTTTCATGTTTTTTAAATTATATTTTGCTACATTTTTATACAACCTTACCGAAAAAAAAATAATTCTAAAAACAATCTATAAATGTTTCATGTTTTTTAAATTATATTTTGCTACATTTTTATACAACATTACCGAAAAAAAAAAAAAAAGTTCTAAAAACAATCTATAAATGTTTCATGTTTTTTAAATTATATTTTGCTACATTTTTATACAACATTACCGAAAAAAAAAAAAATTCTAAAAACAATCTATAAATGTTTCATGTTTTTTAAATTATATTTTGCTACATTTTTATACAACATTACCGAAAAAAAAAAAAGTTCTAAAAACAATCTATAAATGTTTCATGTTTTTTAAATTATATTTTGCTACATTTTTATACAACCTTACCGAAAAAAAAAAAATTCTAAAAACAATCTATAAATGTTTCATGTTTTTTAAATTATATTTTGCTACATTTTTATACAACATTACCGAAAAAAAAAAAAATTCTAAAAACAATCTATAAATGTTTCATGTTTTTTAAATTATATTTTGCTACATTTTTATACAACCTTACCGAAAAAAAAAAAATTCTAAAAACAATCTATAAATGTTTCATGTTTTTTAAATTATATTTTGCTACATTTTTATACAACATTACCGAAAAAAAAAAAAATTCTAAAAACAATCTATAAATGTTTCATGTTTTTTAAATTATATTTTGCTACATTTTTATACAACCTTACCGAAAAAAAAAAAATTCTAAAAACAATCTATAAATGTTTCATGTTTTTTAAATTATATTTTGCTACATTTTTATACAACATTACCGAAAAAAGAAAAAAGGTCTAAAAACAATCTATAAATGTTTCATGTTTTTTAAATTATATTTTGCTACATTTTTATACAACATTACCGAAAAAAAAATAATTCTAAAAACAATCTATAAATGTTTCATGTTTTTTAAATTATATTTTGCTACATTTTTATACAACATTACCGAAAAAAAAAAAAAAGTTCTAAAAACAATCTATAAATGTTTCATGTTTTTTAAATTATATTTTGCTACATTTTTATACAACCTTACCGAAAAAAAAATAATTCTAAAAACAATCTATAAATGTTTCATGTTTTTTAAATTATATTTTGCTACATTTTTATACAACATTACCGAAAAAAAAAAAAAATTCTAAAAACAATCTATAAATGTTTCATGTTTTATAAATTATATTTTACTACATTTTTATACAACCTTACCGAAAAAAAAAAAAGTTCTAAAAACAATCTATAAATATTTCATGTTTTTATTATATTTATTATTTTGAATCACTCATTGAAAAAAAATTATGTTAATACATTTGTAGCAGAAACAAATGGAACTTTTTTCTTTTAACGAATCAATGCCTCTCTCCTGTGCTATTTGGCCACATACTGACCAATCAAAGGTACAGCGCATTGATCCTTCCTATCCCCAAAGGAAATCTGCCAGCATCCGGTTTGAAGAAGAACAACTCGTCCTTACTGAGAGAGACACCAAACAGAACGGACCTCCTTTTTCTTTGCTCTCTCTCTCTCTAGAGGACTACTATTCATTTTGCTTGATATGCACGTCTGTGCCATGTAAATAACACTCTTTTGTATTTCCTTCAGATGACCCTCATTATGTGGCTGAGTGGGTCCAGGAGTTGTCGCCTGCTGTGGAGATGAGCCAGCTGAAATTGCCTTGCCTTGCGGGGCTAGCGTAGGTTTATGTTGGGAATCAGGACCAGCTGGGTTCGGGTAGTGCAATAAGAGGGGGCCAGGAGACGAGATGATTGGGCCCCTCTCCGCTACCGGTGTGTATCGACGGAGGAACTGCCTGTTTCTGAGTGTGACACGTCCGGAACCATCAACTCGTACCACGTATTGATGGAACTGACGAACTTCTATCACAATCCCAGTCTTATCCCATTTGTTTGGGTAGGGCCCGACTTGGTTCTGGATTCGGACAGTGTCCCCAACCTTGAGGGGGGGTAAGTTGACTATGTGTTATGACAGCCTTTCAGCAGACGCATGTGTCTGTTGCGCAGGGCCTCTTCTCTGCTTTGTAGGGTCTCCTGCCACGTGGGATGGGGTCTGTATTTTCCCGGGTGTATCGGGATGAAGTCTCTGATAGGGCGTCCAAAGAGGCACATAGCAGGGGAGAAGGCAGTGTCACGATCTGGTGTATTGCGATATTGGAGCATGGCCCTTTGGAAGGAGTCAGTGTTTAATGATCCAGATGCACTTGTGTTGTTGACTAACAGTCGTTTTACAGTTTTTACACCGATCTCAGCTCTGGAATTACTGTGAGGGAATGCTACTGATGAATGTCTGTGACTCACTCTCCAAGCATTTAGGAAGCGCTCGGTTTTGGAAGCGGTGAATTCAGGGCCATTGTCAGAAGAAAGTTCCTCTGCTATCCCATAGGTGACAAATGTCCTGCGCAATGCCCTAATGAGTCCTTCATAGTAAGAAAGAACTTTAGACAAAGCTAGAAGCCATTTAAGTTAACAATAACAAAAGATGATTATTGTAACAATATGCTTTTTGGCCATAGTTTTGAAAAGACTAAGGTTGCAGGTTGAAGGAACAGTGAGTTGGAAGGGAGTTACCCAACCTTGCAGGTCTTTGAAAGAAACTGTTGGAATAAGAAGCTGTATTACAATGATGTATTAAAACAATGGATTGATGAAGACTATTAGACCAACGAGTCAAGCGAGCTGGAACAAAGTAAGCAAGGAATAAATCAAACAATTCTGAAGAACACATGCCATAATAGTATTTGTAGAAAAGACTGAGACTAGCAACATCACGTCTGTGAGAGATTGCAGAGAGAAAGAGTAAGGCTAATGAAATTACATTTCTATTCTTTATCAAGAATCTTCAAATCGGACAAAGATTCACCAGCCCAAATATGATAGTGACACTCCATACATGGGAAAATATTTTAATATATATCAAAATGAAAAGTATGGATAACATTTCGCCAAACAATCAAATCGAAGAAGACAAAATGAATAGTAGTCCTCTACTCTCCACCTCAGTGTTATTCTTACTGGTATCGACGATTCCACGGGGAATAACTACCGCGATAGCACCAGGTAGCCGGAGTCCAGCTTTTGACAAAGAACATATCACATTCTCCTTAATAAACCTTTTCTGTGTTACATTTTATGAAGTTGTTACGTTCGTCATTTCAGAAGCTTGTATTGAATTATTTTATTCGGTTGTGCCCTAAAAGCATTTAAAACCCTAAACATAAAAATTATATTTTGATACATTTTTATAAAATAAATGTTTCGATTTTAACAAAAATATATGAAAATCGGATTTTCATATATTTTTGTGTTATTTATTTCGTTATTATATAGTTTTGCGTTATCGTAAACACTTGTTTATATTTGAGGTCCATATAATAATAGTCACTAGATGGCAGTTCTCTTTCTAAGAACAGGGGTTGATAATTTGTCTCTGATGCTAATACAGAAATGCCTTTTTTTTTCTAATATGACAACTTCGCTCCAGGACGAGTACGTATATCAGAAAGATTGTCGAAATTATACCAAAACAATGGGTAGTAGATAGATCAGAGTTGGGTCTGGTGTAGAAATTGTGAAGTATTGCTAAATTGCAACCCCAACTCTATCAGGACTCAAATATCGTAAGACTATAAACATGTGCGCATAAACTCTACTAAACATAACAGGTAATCTTGCTAAATAGGACTGACGAGTTATATGAGAAAAATAAGGCATTAAAAATGTTTCTTATCTTAAACATTATTACATGAGGTGTGATTTCGAGTAAAAATGTAATTTATTTTACCCATCGAAACTCGAGAAATTTACAGTTTAAGTGTAAAGATTCAATGAATAAAAAATATGTAGCAGCCGACACTCGCTACATCACAGGCAGAAGCTACTTCTCACAACTCAAGATTTGAAATCCATTTTCTCCTTGGCTTGTCCAATCACAAGCCAGCTCTCTATCACATGACAGAGTATATCTGAAATCTGAAACTCTCAACTCTCTTTGATTCTGACCCTGCCGGGCAGCAGACATTAGCCTGGGGCAAAAGCCTCAGGCTGAATGTGAGTACTACAAGCTAACAATGGCTCTTTTCAAACTCCCATTTGTTTCCACATGCAGTACCCAAACGAATATTCTTTATCATGCTAAAGAACATACACCGACACACACACACACCATACACACACACACACACACACACACACACACACACACATGACAACACATAAACACACTGAAGACTTTGCCCTTTCTTTCTCCTGTAACCGGCTTCCTTCGTCCCGGCGACTACTAGCTATAAACACATGTGGACTGAGCTGTTCTCTCTTCAACAAGCCGACAATATATTAATTCTATCTTCACACAAGAACACTTCACCCTACTAAACCGTTTCTCTCTTGTACATTCTACTAACAAAGATAACAAATAAAGTTGTTCATTAATATAGAATGAAACTCCATTTTGTTGTCTGTTATTCTATATTTTGGTGAACCCGACATGATATGAACATGCAACCCCATTTCATTGTTTCTCATCTCTATAAATAACATGACTGTCACTTGCAATTTCATAAACCTTGCTATCAAAAACCAAGATCGAGTGAAACAGAAGGAATCGACGGTACTTTGGTGAATCTGTTTAGTTTGTACCTTTATGAATTTATATGCAGAGAGTGAGTGGCACAAATAAATTTGGCAAAATTCTTTGTTGCATCATTTTTGCATTTCATGAGAAGTAAAAATAAAAGTTGTTTAAGTTATTTGTCATTCTAAAGTATAGAAAAAAAATTAATTTAAAATAAAAATTGTTTAAATTATTTTTCATGTTTTATTTCTTGCATTTATTCTAAATACGTAAAAATAAAAGTTGTTTTAATTATGTAGAATAAATTCAAGAAAAAAAAAAACATGAAAAATAAGTGAAACAACTTTTAAACAATTTTTATTTAAAACTAGCGGGTCTACCCGGCGTTGCTCAGGGCCATATAAACAATGAGAAAATTGAAGGTGATTTTGAATATAATTGTTGTTCTTTGGAGAGAGGAATTTTTAATGTCTATGTATCATTTGCTATTTCGAACAAAAGAATATTTTACCTACCCTAGGACGGCTATTACACATGTATGTAATAATTGTACCTTCCCTAGGACAGGAAATTTACAGAATTTATATGAAATCATTTTACCTTTTTGGGACGGGTAATTTACGACACATATTTAAAATATGTTTACCTACCTTTGGACGGATAATTTATATACATATATGAAACAATTTAACATAATCTCGACAGGTATTGTACAACATATATGAAATAATTTCTCTTCCCACCAAGACTACCATAATTTTAAGAAAACTGAAATCATTTATAGAAGATGGATCATTAGGATTTCCAAATTAATACATAAATACATTATGTTGGTTAATGAGTTGGCAATCCTTGCTTCATTATAAATTTCAACATTACTGCGTTTCTTTCTTTCTCACTATCGGCACTATTATTGTAAGAAAAATGATGTCATTTTTGGAAGATGTCTCAGCAAGATTTTAAAATTAATGCATAAATACATTGACACAGTTAAGTGATTAGACAACCCTTGTTTCATTATCAAATTCCACATTACTCTGTTTCATTTTTTAACCACTACCGACAACAAAATTTTTTGGGGGAAAAAGACGTCATTTTCGGAAGATTACTCAGCAGGCTTTACGAACAAATAAACAAATATGTTGAAAAGCTTTGTGATTAGGTAACCCTTGCTTCACTACAAAATTCCACATTACTGTGTTCTTCCCCTCCCTACCACTGACACCATCATTTTAAGTGAAATGATATCATTTCTTGACCATAACTCAGCAAGTTTTCCAAATAATTACATAAATGCATTGATGCGAATGATCAGTAGGCAACTTTTAATTTATCACAATTTTCAATATAAATATAGTTACCCCTCCCCCTTACTACCACAACCGCCAACAACACATTAGTAAGAGAAACGATGTCATTTCCAAAATATGATTCCATAGTTATTCCATATATTTGGAATATGACATTGTGGGAGATTGCATAGTGACCCAAAAATGGACATTACTCTCTCCAACCCCACCCCAAAAGTGAAGGTTTGTTAATTCATAGAGAACTCCAGAGCACGTTAAAAAGCAATATAATCATGTGTCTTTCTACTCACCACTACGACTGACGTCATTCCCCGAAGTTAACATTGAAAATTCAGAAAAATATTGTTAACCACCTACAGAAACTGATAAATTGTCTGAGCTGATTATTTCATTACAAACACACCAATCAATAAATTAACATTCCATTATTTTTCATAATTCTTGGATATGTTACTAATTTCGACAATCATTATGTTTGGTTTGATGATTTCATTGAAAAAACACCAATAAATTAAGTCACATTTCATCATTTTTCATAATTCTTGGATATGTTACTGATTTTGACAATAATTTTTCATAATTTTAACCCACATTATCGCCCCCCTCTTTACGAAAATAATAACTTTAATATATTCTCTAGGTTGTTTATTTCATTACAAACACACCCATCGATTTATTCACATATCATCATTTTTCATGATTCTTGGATATGTTACTGATTTTGACAATCATTTTTTATAATTTCAACCTACATTATCGCACCCCCTTATGAAAATAACAACTTTGATATATTATCTGGGTTTATTATTTCATTAAACACACAAATCAATTAACTCACATTTCGTAATTTTTCACAATTCTTGATTATGTTACTAATCTCGACAATAATTTTTCATAATTTAAACCTACATTACCCCCCCTATGAAAATAATAAATGATATATTGTCCGGGTTTATTCTTTTATTACAAACACACCAATCTATTAACTCACATCTCATCATTTTTTATAATTCTTGGATATGTTACTAAATTTTGCAATAATTTTTGATAATTTTAACACACAGTTTCACCCCCTCCTTTATGAAAATAATAACTTTGATATATTGTCATGGTTGTTTATTTCATTACAAAAACACCAATCGATTCATTCACATTTCATCATTTTTCATAATTCTTGGATATGTTACTAATTTCGACAATAATGTTTTGATATTTGTAACCCACGTTATCACCTACTCCCTTACTAAAATAATAACTTTGATATATTGTCCGGGCCGATTATTTCATTACAAAAACGCAATAATCAATCAACTCACATGTCATCATTTTTCATAATTCTTGGATATGTTACTAATTTCGAAAATCATTTTTCATAATTGTAACCACATTGTTGCACCACTCCTTACAAAAGTAATAACTTTGATATATTGTCTGGGCTGATTATTTCATTAAAAACATGCCAATCATCTAACTCATATTTCATCATTTTTCATAATTCTTTGATATGTTACTAATTTTGACAACAATTTTTCATAATTTTAACCCACATTATCGCCCCTCCTCTTAAGAAAATAACTTTGATATATTATCTAGGTTTATTATTTCATTAAAAACGCACCAATCAATTAACTCACATTTCATCATTTTTCATAATTCTTGGATATGTTACTGATTTCGACAATCATTTTTCATGATTTTAACCTACATTATCTCCCCCCCCCCCCGCTTACGAAAATAATAACTCCAATATATTGTCTGGGTTAATTATTTTCATTACAAACACACATTTCATCATTTTTCATAATTCTTGGATATGTTACTGATTTCGACAATCATTTTTCATAATTGTAACCTACATTATCGCCCGCTGCCCTTATGAAAATAATAACTTTGATATATTGTTTGGTGTGATAATTTTATTGAAAAAACACGAATAAATTAACTCACATTTCATCATTTTTCATAATTCTTGGATATGTTACTAATTTTGACAATAATTTTTCATAATTTCAACCCACATTATCACCCTTTTACAAAAATAATAACTTTGATATATTGTCTGGATTGTTTATTTCACATCAATCGATTTAATCACATTTCATCATTTTTCATAATTCCTGGATATGTTACTAATTTGGACAATTTTTCATAATTTTAACCCCTATTATCTTAAAATATATTTTATTTTGTATTTTTTTTAGAAGGTGGTAATGCCTGGTAGAAAACTATATTACACTTACTTGGCCTTTTGGCTAAGATCAAAGTGTAGTATCTGTCCTGACGCGAAATCATCTACTGCCCTCCTCTCCATGAACAGTGGTGGTAATGCTTGGGAGAATGAACAGGCACTAATTCACCACACACCAACCTCACCTAAAAAAAAGACGGTTTGGTAATCCCTGGCAACCTCCAGAGTACTTTTTAAAGCAACATAATCGTGCTTACCCCCCCCCCCCTCCTATCAATCAACATATGACGTCACTTCCGGAAAATGACTCATCAGTTTTTCGAAATACATGATTTCATTATAAATTGTTTGTATTTTTTAAATATGTGTACTACACTGTAGAAGCACCTTATTTAAAATTCATGCTACTCAAAAAATAAATATTTCAAAGTGTAGTTAGTGATCAGGCAACATTTGCTTTACAATAAACTACTAAAAAACGACCCTGGTGTCTAACTCTGTCCTGTGGGGAGGGGGAGGCATAGTAAATAGGTACAATCAACTACTCAAGAAATTGGATTGAGGAACAGATATTTGATACTAAACAAAAATAGAGATAATACATGTCAGCTTCTTATTTAATAAATTGTTAGGTGAAAGTACAGAATAGTCTAAATAATACCTTCCCTCTCCATATTAAGAATGGCTTTCTAACTAATAACGTTGTTATTTCAGCACTGTCCGTATTCTGTGTGTCATTCCACCCCCCCCTCTCCGTCGTAAATTAATGTATGAAATTAAGTAAATATGAGATCGTAAAAAAGATTTATAGGTTTGTTTTCATATTTACAAATTTCAAACCACGAATAAAATGTACATATGATTTCAGTTTTGTTTTTTTTTTTTTTTTTTAATACAAAAACATAAAAAAATGAGTTGGTGTCATCAGTTAGAATTGAAATTAAAAAGAACCGAGCGTTCCAGCCTGAGAAAAAAAATGTATGTGCACACGCACAAAAATACAAAATGTCAGCTAATGCTTAATGAACATTTTACATGTAAAATTGCTGATGTCAGTATGCAATATACATGCATGTAAGCAAATATATTATTTGCTATAAACCACCCTTGGTGAATGAATATTATTTCCTGAGAATTTCAGTGCTAAGTAACCAGTAGTTTAATAGTTTACCTGTTAGATATTTACACACATACGTCTACTGTTTTATTTATATAGAAGATGATTAATTTTTTTTCTATACTTTAGAAGAACAAATAAATAATTTAAACAACTTTTATTTTTAAGTAAAATTTAGTTTTAATGTAAAATGAAAAAATTTATGTATATTAAATGCCATCATCAGATTTATGTAGAATAAATGCCATCAGTTCCAGGGCCAGAAGATTTTTACTCTTTAGCAAAGATCCATTCAGAGAGATGATTTTGCACAATATAGGCAACAAACCCATAAGTTTTTGATGAGGCATCACAAAACATAATCAATTCTCCTACTATGTTCTGTACACACGCTTGCCAATTGAATTCAATATGACTGTCCCGAGAGATCCTGAGCGAGAACCTTTTCATTGTGACTGGAATTCTCTGGAACCCGTCTGTCTCATTGTAGCCTTTGCTTCCATAATTCCCCAATGAGAATTTGACTTCACAACATCACCAGAAGACAGAAGTACAGGAGGTCAAATACTTTAGCTGCTTTGGATAGGATCTGTTTGTTAGTTTATTTCATTGGATTCAAACAGAGAAAACAGATTTTTTTTCAAAAGGGGATTGTACCGATAGTTCAAAATCTTTTTCTATTCACTGCCATACTGTTGTGGTCCATCTGGTCTCTAAGGGAAGGACAATTAGAATTACATGACTGAAGCGCTCAAATCCACTCTTCAGTAATCACACTCTAGTTTCAGAATATAAATCTGTCAACTTTCCGCGATTCGACTTGGTTATTACTAAGTTGTGTACATAGAAACAATTTCCCATCAAAGTTCTACATGGATCCAAAGGAAACTGAGCCACATGGAATTTTAGTATACAACCTCGTATAAAGGAGCTAGAAACGAATCCAAAAGTAATTGTGATATAGTGGAAATAACGCAGCTGGTCTCCATCCTTGAGAAAGAAGCAGAATTTGTTCCTATCAGCCTCTAATTCCAAGCAAATCATCAAAAAGGCTTTTCTGACATCTGCCAATAGAACATATTTCTCCATTCGGAAAAACAGCAACAAGTTAAGTATGTCACCAGTCAAATTCATGCCTGGATAAGCTGCTTTCTTTAAAGATGAAGAGTCACCAGTCTTCAAGCTGCAGTTGAAGATTGGGTGTAATTTAGTTGTAGATGAGGGATCTGTTTTAAGAGGTAGATGTGGTATCTAAGTATAATTCTTAAAACAACAGACGGTGTGTGTGTGGGGAGGGCACGAAGATATCCCTGATGCCATTGAGAGGGAACAAGTGCTGTGCGAGTTCATCAAAGTACGTTTCATTAACGTACTTGTAAAACAAGCATAGAGACGCAACATGTGGTGATACGAGAGAGGTTGGAGCTTAGCTGATAGTGCAGAACCTATTAGATAGGAGACTCCTTTTTGAACCCTGTCTAAGAGTGAGACTAGCAGCAGAAACCAACAAAGCAAACAGGTGAAAAATAAATATGCAACAAATAAATGTTACCAAAGCCAAGGTAAATTATTTTTCTACTTACCTGAATAATTTTTTGGTGTTGTAACTTATTTTAAAACATTTTTTTTTTTTTTTTTTGAAACAAAAATAATGTTAAGTCTAGTCTGTTATAAAGAAAAGAAAATGGTGGTCTCGTTACAGCCATTTGGATCCTCGATAATTGCTCAAAAATTGAAAATCAAACAAAATACTGGCAGAACCCCATCTAGTATATGTTACCTATTATGGAAAAATGTAACATTGTACCAGTATCTTGTTTCATTTTCGAGTGATTGCTGAGGGTCCAAATGGCTATAACAAAGCTGCCATTTTTTTTTTTTTTTGCTTCAACTTAACAGATTAGATACTACTTTTGTTTCAAAGTAAATAAACGCTTTAAAATAGGTTAAAACACCAAAAAAGTAAGTAGAAGAGTAACCTCTCTTGCCTTTGGTAACATTTATCTGTTGTATATTTTTCACTTTTAAATTTTATTGGCTATTGAAAATTACCTAAATTTATTTTTGAAACACTTTGGGAAATTGGCATATTTCCAAATAGGATTACCCTCTAGAGTAAATGCGGTATTGGGGTGACTGCAATGATTCAAGCCAAGAGTAGCTAAGACACTGGTGGGTTACTTCCCCTTGAGTAGCAAGATCCATACAGCAGCACATGAAAACATAAGGCGATGCTGTCCTAGATTCTATACCTACCTTGCATGGTAGAGACCATCTACAAGAGTGAGAAAATAAACCTAATCCTACCAGAGGCTCTCACACAGAGTTGATTCAGAAATTTGAAGAGAAAGACGTGTGGCCTCTGATCTTGTTAGAGTCACTATTTTGATCAACAATAACCAGATGTGACCTTTTCAATGCAGTAGGACTCATTGGTTGCACTGGTCAGTCTCCCATTTGCGGCCGGTGCTTGTTAGTTCCGCCGCATCAGGGTTGATATTGATATATTGTCACCTCGCTGGTCAGTCGCACGCTAAGGAAAAAGAAACTTACAATTAGCCTTTCGGCAGGAAGGCAACTTAATTCACAGGATAGAAACAAACTCAGCTTCTTTCTAGTCTACTGATTAATTTTCAAACAAAATATATATATATATACACACACACACACAAACACACATACATACATACACATGCTCTTTACAGTTCACAAATCATATAAGTCAATGATTAGTCTTTAGGCCTTTTTTCTTAGTAGTGTGATGTTAGTGATACAGAGCATCATGGAGAGGGGGGTAAGCGATAAATCTCAACTAACTTTGAAATCAAACTCAACTGAATGACTCTCTCACGTTTTTTGGCTCTGCACTTGATTATATAGTTCGGGGTGGGGTAACGTGAGGTGTTCCCTCCAATCAACCACGAGTGTCACTTTTGCCATGTCTAGATTGGTCCCCTTTAGAATTTCCACACACTCACACCTGCAAAGGTTGCGAACTGTTTACCAGGCCTTTGGGGTCACACTTGTGATCCCTAGGTCAGGTGAGCTGTCCTCAAGGATGTAAACATTCATTCTCCAGAATATGAATTCTCATTGTACTGGCTCACTGAATATGTTTTTGCTCAACCTTTAAAATGACATTGTTGTTGATGGATAAAACAAAAATGAATAACACAAATTTTGCTATTTTCTGTCAACAATTTTTTACTGTCATCCAGGTGCACCATATTTAATAGAGTCACATTTGCCCATTTTTTTTTTATAGTGAATTTTAAGTTTTCGCTTCTTTTGGCGAGCTCAACCGGCCTTTGGGTCGGTCATGTCACACATACTTTCACTATGCTGAGGACACACCGGCATTGGTTATTCCTATCATATTTAGAGTTTCCACTCAGTGGTGTGTTAATGGACATTTTATTAGGTGTTTCTTCGTTATTAAAGTGAAGTTTGAAAAATCAAAATATTGAATTTCAAGTAAAAATAATGGCATCTACTTAATTGTCACGTCGCAGTAATGAACATATCCAACAATTATGAAAAATCATAAGGTAGAAAAGTAATTATTAATGAAAATAATTTTTGAAGACAATTAGCAAACATTAAAAAAAAGTTTGACTTGTAACAAGGGAGATAATTGTCTAAAACCTTAGGCCAATTTAATGAAACTGAATTAATTACACACAAAAAAAAACAAAACAAAAAAAACAAAAAAAAAAACATATCGTAACAGATACTACATATGGCTGCATTAATGCCATAGCTAGATATTGAGAAAAAAAATGAACTGGTAACTTGGTAAAAACTAAAAAATATTAACCATCTTGCCAATGACTGAGACACTTTTTGATCTCTACAAAGCTCCCATAACTTTCAGAAACATTGTTTTACACTTAGAAACACGTCTTCATTATTAGAGCAAAACTGAAATATTGTATTTCAGGTAAAACCAATAGCATCGACTTAATTGTCATGTTGCAGTAATGAACATATCCAAAAATTACAAAAAATGATGTTTTTGAAGACAATTAGTGAAAACTGAGTTTTGCTAAATTGGCCAAAGATTTCAGAAAATTATTAATTTCTTTCTAACAAGTCAAAAACTTTTTTTTTTCTTTTTTTTTTTTTAAAGCAAAGGAGGTAATAATTTTCTGAAATCTTAGGCCAATTTAGCAAAACTCAATTTTCGTGCATTATTATTAGCTGGAAGACAAAAAAAATACACATAATATAAAATAATTAAAAACAAAACAAAACAGGTAAGTGTATTGTAGAAAATGGCTACTACTAAAGCTTTTATTGGGAAAGATTTTTCAAAAAGAAAATTTGTGCATGAAGTACAATTTAATAGTTTCAGACAATTGGGCTCAGTCATAAAGAAAAAATAAATTTCAGACAATTGGGCCCAGCCAATATATATTATAAAAAAAGAAAAAGGCAACAGAAATGATAAAGCATTTTTTTATTTTTAATTACTTTTTTTTCTTTTGACTAGATAATTATTTCCCCAATTTTTATTTGGCAATGTGAAAAAAATATAAATAAAAAAAAAAACAGTAATATTATTGAGTTTTGAATTATTAAATAGATATTGATAAGTTTTCTTTTAATAAACAAAAGCAGTGATATTCATTTCAAGGGAATTATCTTTCTAGATATAATTTTAACATTAATTAGAAAAATGCCATTATAATTGAAAAAATTTTCTATCCCCTAACCCCCCCCCCCAAAAAAAAAAATTAATCATGGAATAAACAAATTCCACCTGTTTGTATTATTCAGACTACTGTCCTCATCTTTAGTGTTATCTACATAACATTTTGATCGATATAACCTCCGATCTTCTTCAGGTGTATAAGTCGCCATGTTTGGTAAAAAAAAATGGTGACTCATACACCTGAAAAGGTTGGAGGTTACATTGACTGAAACGTTGTGCAAATAACACTCAAGATAAGAACATTAGTCTGATTAATCCAAACAATGCAACCAATCATCCCTTAACTCAAAAATTTGCAACTGAAATTCCAGGTCTCCAATTTTTAAACGATTGGCCAGCTTTCTGATCATAAATTTTGGAAAGCTAGTTAGATTTCCTCGAGTAGAAAGAAATTGTATCTAAATAATACAGTAAGATTAATTTGTATACTGCTTTGCAAAAGGACATCTCATCAATTAACTATTTGTTTTCTAATTCAATTATAAGATATAGTTTCATTTATGAATATTTTGTTTTATATTATGTATCAGTGCTTAGGATTTGGGTGAAAAAGAGTCCTTATTTACTTACCCCCTCCCCCATGAGGGAAATTTGACACAAGGTCAGATTTTTATGAGAGGGATATTCAGCTCTCCAAAATGGGGCACTCAGGATGGAGCAAAAAATAAAAATTGTCTCATCAAAGAAAGATTCTTTGGATGAGAACAGAACACTGATGGCAGCCCGAGAGTGTAAAGGATCTTGCCAGTCAATTTATTTCTGGAAGTTGTGACTTTTTTTTTTTTTTTTCATTTCATTTCATGGCAATGCTGGAACATGGGTTCTGCTAGTCTTCTATGTAAGGATTTTATTGAATTTATCAATTTTGCTGATTTGTTAAACTAGCAGAGGTACCGGCTGTAATTCGGAAAGAGGGGACGGGGACGATATATTGAATAATAAAATATCGGCAAACAACCAAATTTGCAATAAATAATTTATTTGGATGATTCAGTTGAAAAAATAAAAAATAAAATGTTACTGCTCAACATAACAAAAGTACATTACACACTTTTTTTACAAACATTGATAGATTATTCAGCAGTCAGTCTCTATATATATATATATATATGTGTGTGTGTGTACACAACTTAAATTCTGTTGCCACTCCTCTAATGAAGACTAAATACTTGTTAGACAATACACTAAAAATGAACCTGCTTGCATTATCTATATTAATAATAACCGGTTTTAAATATACAAAGAATGCTTTTAGGGTAATGCTAGAAATTCCTCCTTTTTTTCCTAATGTTAACAGGGAATTCTTCTTTTATTATTTGTTCATTTATGGAAAATTGTTACAAAAAAAAAAAAAAAAAAAAAAAAAAAGCATCAAATTTACAAGTTTGTTTTAATATAAACTATACTTTAATATTTTTTCATTGCTCAAGCAGTAATTTATTTTTCAGAAAGTTAAACATAAGCAAAAATGATTTTATTCAGTAAAGCTTTTTATAAAAAATAAAATGCTACTAAATTTCCCATTGCCAAGAATTTTTTATATAAACCGACCCAACTTAGATTTATAATCAGATTTAAAACTATTCTTTCTTCTTATTCATTTTTATTTAAAAAATAAAAAATAAAAATTAAATATATCAGAAATATTGGAGAAAAATAATTATTTACAATTTTAAAATGGTTGCAGGCAAAAGATTTTATATCTTTATTATAAAATAATGGTTAGTTTCTTCCATTTTTATATATATAAAGACAAAAAAAAAAAAAAAAAAAAAGAGAAAGAAAAAATTAACAACATCAAAATTTATGATACAGAAGAAAAGGATAAATAGGCCAGGATGCCAATAATGAGATGTTAAGGCTTAGGCAATTTTGAAGACGAAGCTGGAGATAATTTTAGCCAAAGAAGAACCTTTCATGATTATAAGGCATGCTCTTTTTTTTTTCTTTGTTTAAGAGCCAAAGTACAATAACAAAAAGAGGTTAGGGTTAGCCAATGTGGTTATATACACAAAAGGTAACAATATGTATATAAAAAAAAAAAAAAAAATTCTCCGATAACTTCGAAGATGAGGCATTGATTATTTATTTCTAAGACATTCTTCTTTTTATGTTGATTCATATTTCCGGTCTTTAATATAACAGGGATGCATATGAAAAAAAAAAAAAATAAAATAATAATAAAAAAAAAGATATTAAAATTAATTTCTGATCGACAGTTTAAAAACTCCAAAACTAACCTTGCACTGCCACAAAGTAAACACTATGCCAGACATTTTATTTATTAATGCTAGATTCTAAATTACAATGGCCGGTAGAGTATTTGCTTTGTGGCTTAAAGAAAAAAGAAAAAAAAAAAAAAAAAAAAAAAAAAGAGTCATCACTTGCTTGGTGGTGAGAGTGGATCATGTTTTCCACAATGTATAATCTGTTTTTAAAAAAGTTTTTTTTAATGTGTGGAGGTCGTCGGATAATTTTGACATGATGAATTCAATTATTTTTCACTGCCACAAAGTAAACACTGTGCCCAACCTTTTTTCTTTGTAAATGTATTATTAACAACTTAAAATGGCTGGTATAGGGTTTCCTGTGTAGCCGTGCAGAATTAATCATAATGTTTAAATGCAGAAAGTAACATGATTAATCCCTGGGCTTCCAAGCCAAAAGAAATCCTGAATGTTCCAAGTGCATCTGTCTTTTCAAATATTTATTTTTTTGTTTGGTTTGTAATTGTATCAAAATAAATAAAATGGACAATATGTGATCAATTTGAAGTGCTTAAAGTATAACAAAGAAAATGACCCAAAAAGAAAAGGAGGAGGTCATCATCAAACTCAGAAGCATTTTAACAACAGCAACAACATTTTATATCATCTGAATTAACTGATGAGACAAAAAATAACTTCCTTTTAGTTTTTTTTTTTTTGTTGCTTTGTATTCACAAAACTCAAAGTGGACGGAATTGTTCTAATAAAGAGAGGACCAGTATAATTATCTAAAGCAACAACTAAGACACATATATACACGCACGCACACACACACACAAACATATTTAAATTTTGATTAAAAATAAAAAAATAAATAAATAAATAACAAAAAGAAAAAAAAAGAAAAAAGAAAAAGAAAAAAAAAGAAAAAGAAAAAAAAAGAAAAAAAAAACCGGTGGAAAACGTTAGTTATATACTCTGGGTTTCCGGTCAGAAGAAAAAAAATTGGGCTCAAGTTTACTGATCAGCATTCATCAGCAAAAACAGCCAAAGACGGAAAAGACATTCCGCTGACATTTATTCTTATTTAATGAAATATCTTCAGAGAAATCTACTTTCACTTCGCTAATTTATGTCGACAAATGATAATCAGCAAACGCAGGTTTATTAAAGATGAATCAATTTTATGCCATGAAACTCACAGAACAGAACAATTCGATTCCTTTACGTCTCAGAATTAAATATATTGGGCCCTTGCTTTGGTAACCGAGTACTCTGGTTAATTATTATATAAAACTCTATACCTACTCTGCACACAATGTAATCATGTATACATAGATAGGCAGGATTGGCCTTAGAGAAATGCAATTGAAACCCATGAATTAAACCCCTACCCCCAAAACTTTAATGTACAATGCATTTAACGAAAACTACTGGTTTAAAGACCTTTTTAAAGGAAATATTTATATTAGATAATGTTTCAAATCACAAACATTCTATTTTGTTTCATTGACAATGATTTTTACATGTTATGTTTTTTCTGCTAGCACTGTAAATTTCTTTAGAATATTTGAATTGGACCTTATACACCTTGAGACAACCTCTGTACACACACACAAATCTGTCAGGTCAGAGTATTGCTGGTGCGAGGGACTCTTAACCATTTTCATCTTCAATGATATGGATGGAATGGGGGATCACTAAGAGACTACTCTTTACTAAAAAACCAATGTATTTATTTATTAAAAAATAAATATTTTCTAAATTACAAAAATCAGGGAATTATTAAATTTAAATAAAATTTTCAACACCAATTCAATAAATTATACAATTTTTTAAAAATTAATAGCATAACGATTTCCAACAGTGAGAATTAAATGGAATTTAAGTTTAGACCAGATTAATGCATACACATTAGTTTAAAAAAATACTATGTTGTAGGTATTAAAAGCTACTCTGTGCTTTCTTACATTTAAAGAAAGTGTGTGTGCATGTGTGTGTGTGTGTGTAGGGGAAAAACAAGAAAAAATTATTCTGGGTTCAGAGCACTACAGTAACTACTCTTTCTAATTTTCTCTCTTTATCAGGAAGGCGTCGATCAGTTAGGTAGTATTGGCTCTATATCTATATTCATTTTTTTTTATGCCAAATTTCCATAAAACAAAAACTTTTAAATTGCCATAAAATAAAATTTATTTTCAATTATAAAATATTTTTCTTGTAATAAATATATATAGCTTTATATTTAAGCAGAGGGCTCAATTACGTTTGTAAAAAGCATACAGTGATAATCTGATTAGTCATTGATATATAACTGACTGTTTCAAAAGATGTTTTCATACTACAAATGAGCTGTACTCACATATTGAGCATTGAAGTGAATGCTAAAAATATATACATAACATTTTACTTTACAATGTTATGTGCATATAGATGAAATAGTAAAAGTGATATATATTAGTTTAATTTACGTAGGATATAATTTACCCCACTTCCAGTAGCAGTTTCATTTGCTCCTTGGGTGGAGTATCGGACATCAAACATTGAGGTCCAATTTTCAAATTTTGGTTTGTCTAGCCACATTGAGGAATCATATAGAAGACAAAACATGTACCTGTGGATAACTATCATCTATATACATACATATATACATGTGTGTGTGTATATATATATATGTATGTATTGCAGAATATCAGAATAAGGATGGTATCAGTGTTGTTTTGATCTTCTGCCATACATATATATTATGCTCTTATTTTTAATTATTTTTTTTTTTTTAATAATGAAGCACTTTTGGGGTTCTCTTCTAATGAAATATAAAGAAATTCATTTATATACTAGTAGGCAGACCTGACATTACCTGGGATTGAATGCACCACACTTCCAATTGTCATCAAAATTGATGGAATCGCCCATTTTTCAATTAGACTGATTCATTGCATGCTCTAGTTGGGGACTCACTGTGGTGCACCGGGAGGAAGCTTCACATGGCTCCCACAGTGACTTAGTATACGGCATAATCACGGTGACACACCGGTTCCCATCTGATCACTGAAGTTAAGCAACGTTGAGCCTGGTCATTACTAAAATGGGTGACCAATTTGGGAAGTCCAAAGTATGTAGGAGGACGCCAACACCTCCCTGCAAAAAGTTGCAAAAACCTAACGTCGTCATCTCCCCTAACGGGGATGTACATGCGACTGGGGACCGCTTGTAAATTTCATACTCCTATGAAACTTCCTCCTTTGGAGGAAGCCGGTTAAACCCTGAATAGGGTTGGTGCTGACCGCACACACACACAATGACTTAGTCCACAATACATTGTAGTCTACTTTGCACTGTAGAGAAACTACGGATTTTATGAAATTAGTTTTACATAATTTGAATTAAAGTTCAAAATAGAAAAGTCAAACATCAGGATTCAGTTGTGCTCTAAATAAACATTTTGAACATGCCCGTCTTATCAAAGAACCTATAGCTGATTTTATACACTGGGCCCTTCTGTTTGTGCAGTGATAAAACTTCTTAAATGATGTTAGGCTGTATAATGGTGTTAACTTTGGTTAAAATCGGATTGTTCCTTTTTGAATCAGATTTTTTTTTCGATTACTGATTTCTAATACTTATTGGAGGCAGACACAAACTACATTTGTTGCATAAAATGTACACAAACAAAAAAACAGTTCACCTATATTGAAGTCCATAAGAAATGAACTCACACACATAAAGTGCCTTTTATATATAAGTACAGATATTCTGGCAATAATACGGGCACGTGTGTGTGTGTGCATGTGCGATACCTCAGACACAATAGACATGCCTGAAATGAGAAGAGAACTTTTTCACACCTACTTGTGAATTTCTATCAAGAAGAGATGCCATGTCAAAGAGATGAAAACAGGAGAAAAGTTTTAGAAAAATTTAAAAATGAGCCAGTGGAAGCACCTCTTTTTCATGAAGTGATGATGACCAGTTTCAAAGCCCAGATCTTTTCAATATTCATTCCAGGAATATAACAATGTAGTTTTTGGTCCGATGCTCGATTTAAAATAAATTATTACCTAAAATCTTTTATCACACACACATTTAATTCATATAAAACATCAAAATACAGGGTGTTTCAAAAGTCTTGGGAACATAAAGATTTTTAATAACTCAAAAACTATTAGGAGTTAAAAAATGAAATTGGTACCGTTGGAAAGGTTAAAGTTTCAAGTTTTGTGGGGAATCTTCAAACTTGCTCAATATGAGCACCATTCGTCACACGGCAGACATCTAGTCGATAGTCCATTTCCTGCCAAACGCGTTCCAGCATCTTGACGTCAATGGTTCCCACAACTGCCGTTATTCGAGCCTTTAGTTCGTCAATATCTCTTGGAAGGGGCGGCACATAGACTTGTTGCTTGACAAAGCCCCAAAGGAAAAAATCACACTCAGTACCCCATATGCGAGTGCTATGCTTGTTAACTTTGCCATTCAGATAGAAGGTCGCCTCATCGCTAAAAACAAGCCGGTCATCAAAGCCGTTATCTTCCAACTTCTCTTGCATTGCAATGCAAAAGTCACGGCGAAGTGGCTTATCAGTGTCCTTCAACTTTTGGACCAACTTGAGCTTGTAAGGTACCATTTGCAGTCGTTTCCTTAAGACACGCCAGATAGTTGCTGGAGCAAGCTGAAGTTCTCTGCTGGCTCTTCTCACTGATTTACGGGGGCTCTGCTGAAAGGCTTCCGGACTTGCTCAACTGCATCTTCTGAAGTTGAAGGGCGACCTGTTCGCTTACTTGGGCACAAACACCCATCTTTCACAAATTTAGCATGCCATCTGACAATGGGTTTCCTTTCAGGGACTTCTTTTTTAAATTTCCTGCGAAATGCACGCTGAACACATGTCCACGATTCAGTCTTTGCAAATTGGAGGACGCAAAACGCCTTGTCTTGTTTAGAGAACGCCATTACTGCACATGGAAAGATAAGACGAAAATCATTAGTATGACCAAAAACTTGATTAAGCAAGCTTTAAAATGACACCAGTTTCATTTTTCTACCTGGAATAGTTCATGAGATATACGCATTTGTAATGTTCCCAAGACTTTTGAAACACCCTGTACTATGGTAATTTTGCAATTTTTTAACCACTGCAAATTTTTTTAATTGTCAGATAGAAAAAACATTTTTTTTTTTAAAGTTGTAGGTTATTTAGTGCAATGAACAAACACTTGAATGCAAGTTATAATAAAATCCTTCTTGTTTAGTAAACAAAAAAAAAAAAAAAAAAAAAAAAAAAAAAATTTAAAAGAAGAAAATTTAACTTGTATCAACAAATGTCAAAATTATATTTGTATCTTGGAAAGTCACATGCAACTTTTTTCTTTTTATATTAAAGTATATGTATTAATATTACTGTTATATGAAGTCGTATTTCCGTCAGTGTGTCTGGCTAAAACTTCAGAAACTACCAAAGATACAATTCCAAATTTGACATATTCTGATTCAGTATCAGCCCAAATAGGTTACTGGAAATAAAAATGATACTCTTAATATTCATTCATCAAAGAACGAAGAACATGCAAGTGATAAAAAAAGTGTTGTTTTTTTTTCATTCCTATTGATAAATATTCAAAATAGATAACTGGAACTAGGTCAAATAGTCAGGCAGCTTCTGATAACATCTTTTTTATTTCAGTTGCCAAAAGTTTGCACATGAGAGAGAGAGAAAATGTTAAAAAAATAATTCAGCAGAGGACATTTAGATAAGATATTTTAACTTTTTTATCCAAGCAACATCGGATAACCCTGCAAATAAAACATTGTGCACATGTTAAGAGCACTTGCTTGCTTCGTTTCCCCTAGGATGCACTTTTCCCATCAGTATACAAGCACACAGCATCCTCAGCATAACTTTCGGAAATACCTTTCAATTTTTCTAAACTGGATATTCAGTATGGAACCAGTTACAATCTAAAACATCAGCCAGTAAATGTTTTCACAGAATTTCTTCTGCCATTCCTCAAAGGAGAGGGGCGGGGGAAGGTGATAATATAAATTTTAGCTTTGTTACAGAGGAAGTTTTCTTTCTGAAACATCAGGTCAAAACATTGGTGATAACAAAAAGCTGAGTAACAGCTTGATAAGAATATAAATTAGGTAATTGTTGTTTTCTGAGGCAGCTTCCGAAAATAGCAACTAATGAGACATCTTTTCCATTTAAATAATAAAAAAAAAAACATAAATAGTATGAAGTTCTTTACATGTAATGCAGTAAGTGTATTTATAAAAAAAAATAAAATGGACAGAAAAAAATGTAAAATAAAATAAAAAAAAAAAAAGGAAAAAGCTAAAAAAGTAATAGAAGAAAAAAAAAATCCACTGAATATATTCAATAAGTAAAATATCAAAATTATCTTTTTGCAGAGGAGTCAAAGAATGCATATTTGGATGAATATAGTTTCCAACAAATAAGTTTACATTCAATAGTTTACAAAAGATTTAAACATAAAATTATTAGTGATTTAGAATTAACTAATTCATTTCCATGGCATTATACTGAGATAGAGTAGAGGGGGGGGGAATGATCGTTGAATTTCTGTTACAAAGACAGATCATTTTCATAAGGCAAAAATTTGAATTTCCAAGATCATGTACGAAGACAAAAATATCAAACAGTTCAAATAACCTGAAAAAATTTCAAAGTTTGCATAATTTCAAACAAAACAAAACTGCAGTGTTTCTTTACACCATGAAGCAAAAAAAAAAAAAAGTTATATTTTGAATAAACCAATTTTTGAAATGAATAATACTCCAATGATCATAAACTTAGAATCTTAATGCATTTTGATAACAAAGCACTTTTTTTTTTCATTGTAAATATTACATATGATTACAGGTGTCACCATGTTGTCTGACTCTAGATTATACTACTAACAGGTTTACCTGGACAATAATAAAACTCAGGGAATGGACCAATAGCTTTTGTGGGTTAAATAGTACACTTACGCGTCTGGACAATTCATTCACATCATTTAAAAAAAAAAAAAAAAAAGTTTCTAGCATTAAATGGCTACAACTGTTAATTAAAACTTACTAGAATAGAAAACCAACAAACAAGCTTGTAAGTATTTAAAAAAAAAAAAAGAAATGTTAAACTGTTTGCAGGAAACTGTCAATTCAAAATATGGCATCGGTTTTGATCAGAGATTTTTTGTTTGTTTTATATATATATATATATATATATATATATATAAGATAAATAAATATATTTTATATATATATATATATATCTGTAGAAATATATTTTCTCATTATATATCAATCCTTATATAAGAAACTCAATGTAATTACAGAGCAATATAGAGAATAAATGACAAAAATTGGAAGAGAAGTTGCAGTTACCTTTATATTTTTCCATTACGCCATATTGAATTCTTTCTCTGCAGCTTCTCCTCCAATTTTCGGATTTCTACCATGTCAAATCACATTTCAATTCCTTTTGATGGATTGACTGTTGCTATTTCTTCTGATGAGTTAAGGGCATAATAGATTCACTGATTGATATAATAATTAAGTGATTGATTTTGCGCTACGAAACAGATACTGTCAAGAATTGTATAAGTCAACTGAATTAAAGGAATAAATTATAAGATGGTCAACATCATGAATTTTGGAATATAAATTTTTGTCATTTATCCTCTCTATATATAAATAGATAGATAGAGAGAAAAAGAAATAAAAAGGAACAAAGTTTCGTCTTTATTTCAAAACTTCCTCTGAAATAAAGACGAAACTTTGATGAACACATAACTCGGTTTGTTCCTTTTTATTTCTCTTTTGTTGGAATACTATTTCTATTATTCTCATTAATTTATATATATATATATATATATATATATATATATATATATATATATATATATCCAGGCTGGAGATATTAAAAAGTAGGAACTAATGAAATCAAAGAGGTTGTCAGATAGTGCTCGATAACAAGAGCAAAATATTTTTATTTATTTACAAGTAAATAGTTACATTTGGTCGCTACAAACAGCCATCTGTTTCAGTAAATAGTCAATGAGAGTTTGTCAGGTGACCCTAAACCATTCAACACTATAGAAAAAAGAAGAAAGTGAGCACTTTTTCCTATAGCATCGAATGATTCAGGATCGCCTGATGAAATCTCAGTGATTGAAGCAGATGACTGTTTGTAGCGACCAAATGTAATCTTTTACCTTAAAATAAATAAAAATATATGCTGATTTCTCTAACAAATTTTTTGCCATTCAGTTTTCATCCAATTTCTTTAGTTTTTGATTTATCAATCTGACATTTCCTCTTAGAGGACGCTAGGGTCTTAAGGAAATTTTTTTCATTGCCCTCTCCCATATTTGTATAAAATAAACGTGATTTACTCTGAAATTTATCCAACTATTTTTTGTATTAAAAATCTCTTAAATTATGTGTGTACACACAAACACACTAGACAAGATGTACTCGTGATTCATTGGATCACAACTGTTACAATTTATTAGACTTTCATTTCATAACTTGTGGCATATATCTGAGGAGCAGAATCTTGTTGTATAACTAAAAAAAAAAAAAAAATATCACCCTATTATCTTTATAGATGACTGAACAGTAAATGTACTCATTTTGCTATCTAATTTACGATGTGTGTTTATGGTGTGTACGAATAAATAAAGTAAATTAGACGGGAAAAATAAAGCAATTAAGCAACAAAGTGTTTAATCAGCAGAGTAAAAGAAAATAAGAGAAATACATAAGTGAATTATTTGGTTAATTAGAAGAATGAAAATGTTTTTGTCTTCAAACGTAAATCAATCCATAAACTAAAAGTGAAGGATTTCACTAATTATATGCAACAAATTCACAACAAATATACAACAAAGCACAAATGTTTCTGATGATTCTCCATTTTTAGAATATTTAGGAATGTCATTCAAGTAATTTGGGATTCTTATGTCAAGAATAAGAAGCAACTGATTTTAATTATTTTTAATCTTTAACAAAAGAATAAAATATAAATATTTCTTTTTATCAGAATGATGAGCCGAAATTTTGGGAAATTAAATAATTTGGTGATATATTTTACCTTTCATTGTCATTCTTTTTATCAAGAAAAAAAAACAAAAAAACTAAATAAATAAAACAAAAAAGCACTATAAAAAACATTTACGATTTTAAAAAAGTAAACAAATATATTAAAAGGAACATTTTTTTCTTTTTATGTTAAGACTCATGTCCCCCCCCCTCAAGATTTTAAGAAAAAAAAAAAAAAATAGCAGGAACAATTTGTTGTGTCTAAATTTGACCTGAACAGAGAATCAGTATGAGCAATTGTTGTGCCTTAATTTGTTGCCCAAATATAAAGTCAAACTAAGGAATATTTTAGGATGTATTTTGTGTGATTAAATATATAGGAAGAAAACTTTCAGAAGACAAATGCAGATTCACTCACTTTAGCATATATATAAAAGATATAGACGGCAGTATAGAATGCCCACCATGACATTTAAATGTATGAAACATTAAACTTTCTCCAGCTCTTCTAAACACTAGCCTAGTCTGATAACACGAAACACACAGCAACAAGTTATACTGTCAGTGTCATAGTCTTTTTCTCTTGTTTATTTTTGCATTGTTTTTCTTTGAATTCTTTTTGTTGATGGCTTCTCAGTTTTTACCATCAAATGCAGACACAGACCCTCCTTTTTATAGACAGGGATAAATATGTCTATACTCAATATATGATATATCTTGGGACCTATTATTCATTTTGCACAAGAGGTTTACGTAGACATTACAAAAAACTATATCACCGTCGATTTTGACTGAATTGAAGGAGGGCCGTTTTCTCAATCAGGATCTTGAAATAGACTGACAAATCTATGATTCAATAATTCAAGGTGAATTCGAGCAGGTGCTGAGCTACTGTATCGTCTTCTGTGGAAATTTATACCACCCTTTCCCTACATGGCAACTGAATTGAATGAAGTCATGTAATAAGATCATTTTTTTTTAAAGACAAAAACTACTTGTTTATTATCAAAATGCAAAAGCTTTTAAGGGTTTATGATTATCAGATTATTCAGAATACGCTCCAAATATTTGGATTCATGGTGGTGTCTGCAAGAAACATCAAAACTTGCACAATTAACAAGATGAAAGATATATTAAGGCACTTGTGCATTACTGTCATGGAACAATTTCATTTCAAAGATTGCAGAAGAACAGGGGGAGAGAATTCAATTTCAGAACAGAGAGAAACAATTCAAGTATTCAAGAAAGATGCGACAATTTTTTTTTTTTTTTTTTTCAAACAAATAATGACTGTTCAAAACTATAAATTTTAAAAGTCATACATTTTGACAACTTTCATTCATTTCAGAAATTTAGATTTTGTAAAAAAAGTTTTCAATACCAAATGTCGGATTTATTCATTTCAGAATATTAAATGTGTAAAAAAAAAAAAAACACACAAAACACCCTAAATGTTTTGTTTTGTGTTATTGTTAACATTTTTGGATATGATAAACTTGAATTGTTTTACTGTTCTGAAATTAAATTGTCTCCTCCTGTTCTGCAATCTCCAAAATGAAAAAAAAAAAAAATTTTCCTGTGACATTAATACACAAGGGTCATATATTATATGTAAATATGGATGGTAGTAAACCAGACCATTTTTTTAAAACATATTTATGACAAGTAAACAAGGATTGAATAAAAAAAATAAAAAAGAAGTTTTTCTGTGAAACCAAGTGAATTTGAATATAAAAAAAATGGATTAATAAGAAATTAGAATAAATTTAAAATTAATCATTTCTTGGAAACTTTTTTTCTTAAAAGAAAAATAAATTAAAAAATGTTTGTAAACATAAATAGAAAAAAGAAAGAACGGCAAGCATACATAATGCCCCCACCGCCATATAGAATGCTTGTTTTTTTTTTTTTAAGAACTAAATTTTCAGATTAACTGGCGTTTACATACATGTTCAATTTTTAGTGAGGGGTGCAGATGTTCAGTTTTCTAGATAAGTTTAAAGTTAATATAAAAATTTTCCTTCTACAAGATTTTTTTTTTATTTGCAGAATTTTGAGTAGATGAGGGTATAAAGTGGGGTTGTAATTTTAGATTTAACCGAGGTGTTGATGTCAAATAGATATTGTAATAATCCACAGATAAGAAAAGAATTTTAGACAAGATGGAAATGTGCCGTACAAATCATTTTGAAGAAACTATCTGCAACATATTATTTACCTAGAGAAAAAGAAATAAAATATCTACTTGAAGTTTTAAATAAAAAAAAAAAAATTTAATCAAATAACAATGTACATATTTAACAAACAAATACAAAAAATTGTGTGTAGAAAGAGTCAGTCATAATCATTGATTGTCTTTTAAGGCATGATCTATGTAAAGGCCACTCAACAAGGACACAAAATGTTGCCAAACATTAAAATAGATGTTTTATCTAAAATACAACAGCAGGCACACACACACACACACACACATATACATGTACGCAGACAAACCCAAGATCTTAATGCATATTAAAAAAAAAAATTTTTTTAACAGGGTTACATAAAAAAGAATACTTAATTTAAGATTAAAAAGGTACTAAAAACAACATTCATTGGACACGATTTTCTCATTCCCTTGTAAAGATGTGTACCTTACGAATATTTGTTTAAAATACTAATTTTTTTTTAGTTACATAAACCTCTAATCTTGTATATTATTTCACCTTTCTCAATCTAATCATACAAAAACCAGCAGTGTGAATATGAGCATACTTATACTTTTTTTTTTTTACTTATTCCCCCCCACCACCCATTAGTTCTGAATAATTTTTCTTTCCCTTGTTTTTCTGTCAAATGTGAGTTTCAATGTCACTTATCTAAATCGATGTGTTATAAACCCTCACCTTTTATTTTGTTATATAAATAAGATAACTTATCTCTATGAATTTTCCGATTGTTTTAACTATTTTCATTTATAAAAATAACAAAGATTTTTTTTGTTTTGAAATGGAAATAAAAAAGTATTTCTTATTAAAGTAAAAAAAGGCCCCATATTTCTTTGTTTCTTCTACTGCAAAAGTTGTTTTCTTTTTAGTTTCTTTCCATTTTAAAACATAGAAAAATCTTTGTTGTTTAAGTAAGAAAAAATAAATTGTTGAAACAAATTTAAAAAATAAAAAAAGATTGGATTTTATTAATGTTCTAACTTTAAATATAACTTTATTGAAATTACTAAAATTAAAAGCAAAAATTTTTACCAATTTAAAACTAAAACCTATTTAGGCACATTTCTCCCTGCAAACTCCGAGAAAGAAAGAAAACTGCTTCCAAGTTAGACATGTAGAGAGGCAATCATTTTGCATTTGAAGAAAATAAATCAATAAAATAAAAGCAGGAACTGATACAAATTTCAATGCAAATCCTTTGTATTAAGACAAAATAGCAGGAGAAGGCATTTCATTTATCTTAAATTCATCAGGCACAATGGATGAAAACATTCGTTTAATCATTTTTTTTTTCTTTTTGTAATGAAAATTAAAAATATTTTCTACAACTTTTTTCAGTTTTAATCTATTGGTATGAATATAGATATACCTTGACATTTGAATGACCCAGAATTTAAATAATTTCGTCTTAGAATATGAATGTTAACTGTAAAACATGAGATGATCGTATCATATTGCATTGCATGCTCATGTTTCGATAAGGCAAAGAAAAAAAAATGCCCTTTTAGACTTTAAACATTTTCTTATCAAAAGAACTGAAAGCAGAAACACTTCTCCTCCTCCTCCCCAGGTTTAACTTAATAAATCTATATATATCTATAAAGTGAGAATGTGTGTGTATACGAAGATAACTCTAAACCTATATACTCAACAAATTTTTGATCTACAGACTTGAAATTTAGTATAAAGAGTATTCAGACATTTGGAAAACTTTAATCGGTTTTCATCTGGAAAAAAGGGCTGCTAAGGGGTTCAAAATTGAAAAATTCGTATGGGGGGGGCCATCAGATTTTTATCTGTTTGTCAACAGTTTTACAACTGCGCATGCATAAATCATTCACATGACAGCTTCCTTATGTTAAGAATAAATAGATTTGAAAACACCTTAAAGATTGTAGCAAGCTGCTCTAACGGTTATCGTATTGATTCACTGTTCTTATGTCGTGGTTTCGATCTAAGCACGAGTATTTTTTTTTTTGTTTATAACTTATGAGAAAAAAAAAACATAATACTCGCATCTATACGCCTTAGTTTCTTTACATTTTTTTTTTTTTTTTACTTCATTTATTTATTGCTAGTGTACTGATAAATATTTTCATTCTACCGTATTTCTTTTGTTTTGTTTTTAATTTATACAATAAAACTGAACATGTCTGAGTTGGTTCAATAATCACATTGACTAATGTATACCAATTAACCCTTATCCTCGAGTGGCCTCTGGATCTTGATAAGTCTTTTTTTCTGTGTAAAAAATAAAAAATTAATTTTTATGTGTTTCTGAATTTTTTACGATTCATTATTAAAATTACTATTCTCATCCTCAAGAACCCGTGACGTAACAGATTATGTATTTACTAGGTAAAATTCAGTTGTAAGTGTAAGTGACACTCTTCTAAAGGTTGGAAGTTTAATCCTCAATGCGGGCAATACGAAGAATACAATTGTGAATTACTTAATAAATACCTGATCATGGCTGATGGAATGAGAGCATGTTACTCCTGTGGATTAAATAAAGAGTTTCATTTGAAATTCTGTACAGATTCAAGAATTTGACAGAAAAATTGCAGAGTTTGACACGATACATCTGAAGAAGGTTGGAGGTCATATTGGCTGAAACATTGCGAGACTAACACTCAAGATGGGAATAGTAGTCCGAATAATCCAAACTAATTTTATGAGTAAACGAGAGACTTAATCTTAATATCAGATAACAGTAAAAAAAAAAAAAGTAAAGAATTTTGTCCACTTTTAAGAGCAACACAAAAATATTCCCTTATTATAATCTCTCTCTCTTTATATATATATCTATCTATATATATATATATATATATAGAAAAGGCAAAAGTGGTGCGCGCGTTTTTGTATGTCCAAGAAAGGCTATTTTGGGGGAAGGGAGTTCTCAAGAGGGTTACTATTTTGAAGAACTTTTTATATACTCTCTAGATCATAATATGTACAATCTGCAAATGGACGTCGTCTCTATATTTATTTTGATTGACTTTTATAAAATTCCCTCTATTCTGTCCTTTCGCATGTTTGTTCATGTTTTTGTATAAATAAAGTGAAACTAATCGAAGCGAAGTAGACCGCCTGATTTTCCTGACAGGAACATCTTGAAAGCAATTAGCTTTGATCAATGTGGGGAAAACCCTTCATATCAGACAATTGCTATTCATTTGAGAGTTCCCCCTTCAGTGGAGCTTGGTTTCCCCAACATTGTGAGGAAACAAAAATGAAATGGCGGAAAGCTGAACTGGCCTTCAGCCAATGTTAATTTCTGTGACTTTGTGAACTCAGCAACTCAACTTTTCAACTGCCATCAATAAATTTGAACCCTTCTCACTTTCTCCTGCGTCTTAGCGTTGCGGTAAGATGTCAGCTTTCCTTTCACTTTCTTCTTTTCCGCCTTCGTGTTACGGGTTTGAGCCTGCCTGCTTACTAACACTTCTTTTACACCTCCAAACACCCAGGCACCCTCGCTAGTTAATAAAACTGAACAAAAAGGAGAGAGAAAGTTCTGTTGTTTTTTCTTATTGAGTAGTTTTGTTTGTTTTTATCTAGAGAGAAAAAGAGTTTTGTCGTTTTCTTGCCAATAATTTGAAGTAGTGAATTCGTATCTTAATAATTTCCATTGTTTTATAAATCGATTGCAGAATTAAATTTTTATTATTTTTGCTTGAATTAGGCATGTTAAAAACTGATATGGATGTTCTGGAGATAGGTGGATGTGGGGATATGGTAATTCACTCTCCATTATAAGAACAATTAACTTTAAATTTTTTTAATAGTCATCAAATAGCCTATATATATATCTAGTAATGTGATTGAAAATTAAAATTAAAAATCTGTTTCACAAGAAGGAACACAACAAAGTCAATAATTACAACGAGCAATTTTTTCTTGTATTTTAATTAAATTAGTAATTTTACTATCACATTAAAATACAATATGCTCTTTAGACTACTGTTCTAAGCCCCTTTAAATTTATATACATATATATATATACACCCACACGCACACACACACTAATACCTTATAACTTTCTGGAGAAACAAAGTTCTAAAGTATCATTGTACATCTATGCTTCCATTCAGTCTCAAAAGACACTGAACACTCCTGTAAAGGTAGTTAATTGTAAAGCAAGGGTTGCGTAATACCAACCACACCACTTCTGTTTGTGTCCAGTGATAAGGAGACGTCCAAGACCGACTGTAAAAAATGTCAAGCTAAGCATATAAGCAGACAAGAGTATATAACCAATAAAATGACCTTATTCTATCTTCTTGGTATTAGAAAATAATTTGATTATAGTTAGCTAATGTATTTCTCAACTTCAGGCGTAGCGCTACCGAAAGCAATGACAAGGTAAATCAGTTCCTTCGCCTTTTTTCTCCTGTGCATGTACTCTTTTTTCCAAGCATTCTTTTTTTATTTAATAATCATTGAAAAGTTTTTGGTCTTATTTTAATTAAAAATTATTGAAAGTAGTTAATTTTTTTTATATTTTGACTTTGATAATTTTATTTTTATAATTTCATTCACTATATTCCATATTTCTTATAAAATTTAAAATAAAATGATTTGTCTTTCTTTTAAATTTCGCTATTAAAAATGCAAATAAAAACTAATTGTGTTATTTTTATCTGTATAATTTTGTTAATTTTTATTGTATATTTTTTCAATAATATACTTTTATATTTTATTTCAATAAATCGCTTCATAATAGAAATACTGAAGAACAATAAAAGTGAAGAAACTGATTTGCCTTGTCAACACTTCCAGTAGCAGCCACACCAGAAGTTAGGAAGTATGCTAGCTGACTATAACAAAGATTTTTTGTTACTATTAATTTCAAGTTTATTAAAAATTATGAAAAATTTCACTACCTAAAATCCCAAACTACATTAAAAAAATAAATAAATAGAAATAGTTAATTTGATATTTAATGTTTTAAATACATGTAGAATATATGTACTATTTGAGCTATTCGGACTAGTATTTAGATCTTGATTGTTGCTTTCACAATATAACAATTGCCAAGTTCGAAATGATGCACTCAAAGAAGGTCCAGGTTATAGCGGCCGAAACATTGTGAATACAGCTTAACAAAACCATTTGTTAACAGCTAATTAATAATTTACATTAGTAAAAACACAAATATTATAAGATATTGCATGTCAATACAAAACATGTAAACAAGAAAGACTCATTCAATAGAAAAATAAACCGAATTCTAAATCGTTTGGTCAAATAAAGTATTCACAATTCCTTTCAGATTTCGTCAGAAGAGATGTATGTAAACAAGTATTACTTTTACTAATAAACAAGGTGATGAGACAAAATTATTTTTTTTTGTATAAATATATTTAAATCAAGTTTTTAGAAGGTTCATCTTTGATAGTAAAATAGACATTTTTTTTTTTTTTTTTTTTTTTTAATCAAAAAGTGTATTCAAAAGCAAATTAAGCATTCTGACTGTCCTCCAGTTACTTCAGCTGTCTTCCAAGTTATGCAAACTTATAACTTGAATGTCATATTCTGAACATAAAATGGTTGATCGCAATCTGGAAAATATTTACACATGTGAAGATGAATTTTAAATATAATTGACATGCAACTGTAGGTGTCGGAAAATCAAAATAATGTGTGTGAAGTGAGAGTGGGTCTAATTAATAAGTCTGTAGGCAACTTAATGAAATAAATATTTTCCTCATATAAATATGTTTCAACATAATCATTATCAATGCAGTTTTAATTCAGTGCTCAATATTAATTACATAGATGAAAGAAAACTAAACAATGATAATTTCAAATTGCTAACGACACATCTTGCTACAAACTTATTAATCTTGGTATAGTTTCCCTTTTCCCAAAAATAAAGTTGTTTTCAGTATGAACAATTTTTAAATATACAAATATTTGAAAAATTAAAAAAAAAAAAAAAAGTAATAATTACACGACTAAAATTTTGGGTTAAAAAAATAAAAATAGAAATTTATTTTATGCCAAAGTGATAAGTTCACACTTGCATAAATCTTTTCAGTTTTAGATAAAAATGGCTTTCACAAAGGGAGATAAATCAGAAAAAGAAAACTGTGCAGTCAACAATTTTACTTTCTATTTAAAAATAAAAGTAGATTAATTTTCTTCTTTTTTTTTTAATTATAATTGATATCATTTTTATTTAAATACAAAATCACACTTGAATTTGCAAGTCATTATATTCAATATGATTGAAAAGCTAGTTTTACTTATCCAACGTTTACTTGGTATGATTTTATTTTCATTTTTCCCGCCTTTTTTCTTTGGACTATAAATGTTTGTTTTTTATTCTCAAAATTATTCCTTTAATTGGGCCTTTAAAATTTAAATTTACAGTACCATTTTGGCTATTAAATCATTACTCAACGAAATTTTTTATTAAACTAATACTTTTTTATTCTGTTTATAAAACCATTGGATGTCAATAACTTCAATCTTTTTAATACATGAGGATTTGCTAAGAATCTTACCGCCAGTGTAAATGAAAAATCATTCATATCCAACAGTTTTAATGCTTCCAAATTTATTTAAAATTTTGAAGTGTAACAAAATAATGCATTTTTTTAATTATTAGCCATATATTCAAATGGATGGTACGTAATGTTAACAATGAAGATATGGTAAACAGGAACTTTTCTTCACAAAATCTTGAAATGCAGTCTAGTGGATGTAATTTTGTAATTATATTTTTAAATAGGATTTTTTTTAGTTTTAGGACTATAGATGATAGCATTTTTAATTTCAACAAACAATAGAAAATTAAGTCATGTAGATTGAAATGGTAACATATTATTAAAAAATATATACATTAAAACATAAGAGAATTAAACTTTTGTAAATCTTATTTTCCAGGATTTTAAATATTCTAGAACATCTCAAATTTCTTTTCTAAAAGAAAGTATTAATTTACCTTTAGAGATACTGCTGAAGATTGTTTTTCCTATCTTCATTGTTAAAACATTCTAATCTTTCATTAATAATTTTTTTTTGGCTTATCCAGTTTTACCTTAACATTAAAAATTACAATCGTACAAATGAAAATTATGGAGGTTAAAAAATGCTTTACACCAAAATTTATACAAATTCACCCATATGTTTTGTTTTTAAAAAATTAAAAAAAATTTAATGACTGTGATACTCTGTATTATGTCTCAATGTAAGTAGAAGATGGTGAAGACATTTTGCCGTTAAAATGTTTTTTTTTGCTAAAAAAATGTACTTAATTTGTGGAATTTTTGGTGTACTGTCTTTTTGAAACGTAACAAGTAAATAAACATTTTTGCATCATTTTGTTCATTTCCTTTTATGAACAGTTTTTAATATTGATGTAAAACTAGATAAGCATCATTTTTTTTCTTAAAATGGGGGAGGGGACGAATTACTTTGTGATCCTATCAAATTTGAAAGGAATTAAGCTGTTGAATGGATAGTCATTTAAAATGGCTTTAAAATTCTTAAAATGCTCATATATTAAATGATTGAAAGCTTTGGAAACTATTTCTACCCAATAGTTTTATAAATAGGAATTAAAATATTACTGTGCCAAAATTAGTTCTAGTTGTATAACAATGATTCAATTAATGATAAAAATAAAATAAAAATTATATGCTGATTATTTTAAAAAATATAAAAATGAAAGTAAAAACTGCTGGCTAAATGCAGCTAGTTAAAACTATAAAAATGGTTCTTTTCAAATTTGCAGATTTTCAGGTTTTTTTTTTTTTTTGTTAAAATAAGAGAAATTATGATGCAAGAAAAGGTTAGAAAATTTAAAAAAAAAATGTTTCAAAATTTAAAATCAATGTTAAAAATTATAGGTAAAATTGGTATAACTACACAGTTTTTCAGTACGGGGAAAAAAAAGGAATTAAAACACAAAAAGTTATTCAAGCAGATGAAAATATATGCACAGTTAAATTCTATGTTCTGTGAACATAATCCAAAGATCAAATCGTTTAAATCACAAATAATACATGATCTAATCCGAGTGGTGGGTTAATATGGCCATTTTCAAAGGCAATTTTTTAGTAAGAAAATTTACAACAGTAAGACACACACAGAATCCTCGAAAAGAGAATGAGGCAAATTGATTTTTTTTTTTCATTTTCTTTTAAAGAAATTGACTGGCAAACTAAAAATAAAACAATAAAAATAAAATAAAAAAATAAAATCATACATTTTGTTCTTGTTTAAAAATCTCCAAATGTAATTTTGGCATGCTAAAAAAAAAAAAAAAAAAAAAAGGTATGAATTTAGGTATGACTCCTAAATATCCATGTTAGCAGTAGTGACAATACAGCAGAGAAAGTATAAGAGGGGGGGAAAAAAACAAAAAAAATCAACTCAGGAGACAGGAAAACAAGAGTTTCTTTACAATAACGACACCATTAGAAAAACGCCTTATTCTTGGTTAATATAATCCAATTTTTGGCATGCCTACTCAAAAAGTGATACAATCTTCAAATTTAAGTGCATTTCAATAACACATAAGCAGTTTTTATTTTATTATTTCGGAAATTTTTGAGTTAATGATTGATAATTTACATTATTCAAGCAACCATTTTCATCTTTGAGGTTATTCTCACAATGTTCCGCCTAAGGTAGCATCTAACGTTCTTCAGTTATTTCCTGCTGAACTGTGGAATTTGTCCACATTAAATTATTGAACAGCAGATAAAAGTGTTAAGTAATAATCTATAAATATAAAAGCGAAAATGTGTGTATGTATGTATGTTCGCTTTTTGTGTATGTCCGACAAAGGCTTCTTTCCGAGAAGCAATCGGTCAACTGACTTCTTCTTAAAACTTTTTATATCATGTCTAAATAATATCTACGAGTTAACGAGGGTTGCCGGTCTATTTAATTTGCTCGACTTCGAAAAGATAAATATTCAACATTTTTCGCTCACCGCATGTGGATTAGGCTTTTTCGTATAATAAATGCGGAACTAATTCTGACGGTATTTTTCCGGTCGGTCGCGATCGGCAGAAATGTTCAAAAGCAATCAGCTTTGATCAATGTGGAGTTTCTCCTTATATCAGACAATTGCTATTCAATTTGGACAATCCCCTTGTTATGGGGAGCTGGTTTCCTCCCCCCAACATCTTAGGGAAACAAAAAGCATTCCCGCAGTAAATAAAATACTACCCCGCAGTCAAAGCTGACTTCATTAAAACTGGCACCTGCCAATTCTAAATACTTAAATAAATTCAAACGTGTTTCCATTAGTATTTCGTGGTGGCCCAGTGGTTAACGTCGCAATTTTTTTCACACTTTGCCTCAAGGGTTCAGTCCTTCATACTTACCTACCAAAACTGGGTGACCACACACACCTCCAAACACCTGGGCAATGCCGGGTGCCCCCCCCCCGCTAGTCTATATATATATATATAAAAGCGAAAATGTGTGTGTATGTATGTATGTGTGTTTGTATGTCCACCAAAAACTTTCGACAGAGGCGATGGATTTTCACGAGATTGGTATCATTTTGAAGGCCGACATCTTGGACAACAAATATCGAAAAATTGGCCAAAAACATTAATTGCTTCACCCTATACAGGGAGGGGGTAGCAAAAAATCGTTCCTTCATTTTCCCCCCACATTAAAAACGACCTTGTGTCTAATTTGCTTTCGTGGAAGGTTTAAAAGCAATGCCATTTCTGCGAGCCATCTTTTGGTTTTGATTGACTACGTTAAATTTTAACCCTTTAGACATCCAGTCGTGTCATGGAGTAGCAGTAAGACGTCAAATTTTCTTTCACTTTCTTTTCCGCCTTCGCGTTACGGGTTCGAGCCTGCTTGCTTCCTACCACTTTTTTTTTTTGCTCAACGCACACTTCCAAATACCCGGGCAACGCCGGGCACCGAGGCTAGTATATTATATACAATAAACTTTGTGTGCTTGTATGCATTTGAGTTTTAACTTGCTGGTTTTTTTAAACATTTCATTTTGTCAGTTCTTAGTTGTTTGTCATCGGTGTAACGTGTCAGATATTTTTTTTGCGCATAAGACTTCGGGTTCAAGCTTACCTCCCAACCAAAACTTTTTTTTTCTTTTACACCTCTAAACACACAGGCAACGTTTTTTTTTTCTTTTAATTTAAACAGGGTTATTACTTCGCTTATTCTTTAGTTTATTTCGTCTTTGTGCCAATATCCTCCACCCAGGCGAAAGTTAATTACCAACTAATTTAATTCACTATCCTCTTTTTTTTCGTGTTCTTCTTCACAGTACGGCTTCAAGCCTTCCTGCCTACTACTACTTTTTTTTTTTTTTTTTCACAACTTCAAATACCTGGGCAACGGTGGACATCCCTGCTAGTAACTTCTAAGTGATAGTTTTCCCCAGAGGGTGGAAGTTAAATCTTGAGTATGGATGATACTAATACAATTAAGAATTACTTAAAACTTCTTTGATGGAACAAGAACATGTTACCTTCATGGATTAAATAAGTACAGATTCCCGAGTTTAACAAGATGCACCTGAATAATGTTGGAGATTATATCAGTTGAAACATGTGAATAACATCAAAGATGAAAACAACAGTTCAAATAATCCAAAGAGACCATGTTTTTATTTTACTTACTAGACAATATTCACAGTATGTAGCCATGCAACTCAAGGGCTGGCTACAAATCTGGTAATTTAAATAATGGGTCACGCATTATAACCTGTGCTGACCCGACATTGATTGATGATAAGAGATTGGTTTTAGATTTCAGGTAGCATTATATTTGACAGCTATATGTCTGCGTACTGTCATGATCTGGATGTTGAGATTTGTGTCACATTTCACAATTTCTCTAACTTTGAAAATTAATTTGATAGAATTAAAAAGGCTAGCATACAAAGGTTTAAAACCATTTATTTAAAAATAAATGAGAATATCATTGTTTTCTTTATGATAACGACAATTTTTTTTGGGAAAAAAACCCTTAAAATTTTGTATTCAAATTAAAATGGTGATTATGTGAAACTTTAATATTTCTAGAGGGATGAAACTTAGTTAATTATTATTTAATAATAATAATAGTTATAGTTGACTTTATTGAGGCCTGTTTCATTTTCAAGTGTTCTGCTTTCTTCAGCTTCTTTTTTCTTTCAATTTGTCACCACCCCTACGCTATAAATCAGAAATCTTGAAATAGATGGATGTCTGGCAGAAAACTAGAAGAGAACCATTTCAGCTATTCTATCAGAAGCTTGGTATTGGTGGAATTTGGGATGCCCTACACGCTCAGTGTCTCAGGTGGTTTGACCATGTCTGCTGTGCCACTTCCTGCATCAACTCAATAACATGTATAGATACGCCAAGCAAGACCAAGAAAAACCAGAGTTGGGTGTGTATGACATGACTAGACTGCTATCAACTCTATGGATCAGACCATTTGAAGAAGAGGTATAAGACGTTGCCTTGGTTTATCTAGCAGAGTTCAGAACATTCGTAGCATCTTAAATACGAAAAATGGATAAAGAGTTTCATCATCGTATTTTATCAAATATCTAATATAAATTATTCCAAATTTTCTCATTTGTTTTTAATGTTTTCTTGCTTTTCAAAACGATTTTCCAAATTTTCAAGAATCACAAAAAAACGGTACATCTAAACATAAATCACGATTGCATATCTTTTTTTGGCAGCTGCAGTTTATATAGACATGTCAAATACCTGTAATGATTAAATGCCGACATTCAGGTCTATCAAGCTTTTATGCTCTGGGATGTAACAAATTATCCTGGTGGTAGTCTCAAATACAGAAAGTAGGATTGCTGAAATGATTTTCATTGGTTGATCTTAAGTGATCTTGTCACATAGTCCTATCCATGCCTCCCCATGAGGGCAGTTAAGACACATTGAGTTTTTATGTGGGGAGATATCTATCTTCCCTCAAAAAAAAAAAAAAAAAAAAAAAAAAAAGACACTCTGAATAGGATAAAAATAAAATTTGTCTCAATCAAGAACAGATACTATACTTTGAAATATTTGCACAAAATATAAAAATACATGAACAAATTAAGCAAGCCATTCAAAAGTGGGCATACACACACTTTGATCCTGGCCTGAAGACCAAGAAGTGTCCTAGCACATAGTTTTTCTGTTAAACCAAATGTTTTGTGGTGCATAGCATGAAATTGTATTCGAGAAATACTTCAGTGGCCATAGAACAGATCTGATGATTTTAAACCCAAAACCGGCAGTCTAAAAGCTCCATATCCAACAACAAAGCATCCAAAAGAGGGTGCTAAGCATTCAAGGAGAAGGAGGCATCTTTCTTTTTGGAAATGCCTGGGTTGCTAATGAAGCAGGTGTGATTTAAGAACTGAAATCGGCAATGAAACCAGTTAATTACAAATGACCGACTTCCAAACGTCTGCAAGGTGTATTTTATGATAGTAAGTAAAAAGGAAAATAAAAACCGTTATTGAAATTCAGTGTGCACTATTATTGTGCCCATGCTAAAAATAGGATATTAAAAATTATATATATATATATATATATATATATATATATGTGGTACTTGTACAGTTTAATCAAGACATTAAAAAATGAAAATATCGAAAAAAGTTTAAATTGTACGTATCCGTTATGGACTGAATTTCTCCCAAAAATTTTCACCTTACTTCAAGTAGTTTTTGTTTTACAGCAAAAAAACAATTTGTTATGATACCGAGCAAAAGGTTCGATTTTAGAAAGAAAAGTTTGTAATAAAGATGGGGAGGGAGTGTCGGCGCTTTAACTAGAGTTTTCTTCCCGTGGCGTTTCTAAACTCCAAACAAAAATTTTATTTAAATCCAAAATGTCGGCCTTCAACAGTGTCATAAAAACGTGTTTTTCCGCTGTAAGAAAAAAAAAAAAAAAAAAAAATACTCGATCAAATTAAGAGAAATTTTTTTTTTCCGGGGATCTTCAGTTCAAAACGGATACGTACAATATAACCTTTTTATCGATATTTTCATTTTTTAATGTCTTGATTAAACTGTATAAGTACCATATATATATATATATATATATATATATAAGGTGTTTTTTTATGATGGGGTTGTAAAGAATACCAAAAATTATAAAGAAATTTAAAAACAAAAATTTTTCTTTTAAATCAAGAAAAATAAAGAAAATTATGAAAATAGTTGTCTTGAGAGAAAAGACATGAAAGCAGTATCTGGTAGTTTCTTTGATACAAACAATGTTAATTCTGCTGCTAAGGTATATTATTTATAAAAAGGTCATTATTAACAGCAGCACTGAAAGTTCAACATTTTTTTTTTTTTTTTTTTTTTTAAAAACATTTATAAATTGAAATCCGTTAAATTTTCTAAAATTGTACAAGCTAATACCTATTCCTGGTTCAATGATAGTTCTTTGTAAATGTTTTGTTTGTGTAACCTTTTAAACCGTGTTGGACACATCAAAAATGGTTGATTTTCTCTGTGCATGCGGGTTTCATATTTAATTCATGTGCATAGATTTATCGTAAAGAGAACTCTATCCTCAACGACTGTGTTCCGCATGCTGATGATGGTGGTGGTGTTGATGATGTTGATTGTGATGATTATGATGATGGTGGTGATGATGCTGGTGAGATGAATGGTTGTGCTGATGCTGATGGGGAGGATGATTGTGCTGGTGATGGTGCTGATGAGGCGGATGGTTGTGATGATGGTGGTGATGGCGATGCTCAGTCGTGTGGTCGTTATTGACCATCTTTCCAGTCTTGCTTCCGACGTCCTCTTTGGTAGTGCTCTTTTGGGAGGAGTTGTCTTGATGATGGTGATGATGATGATGATGCCCATGCTGATGATGTTGTTGCTGTTGCTGCGGCTGTTGTTGCTTAGGCTGTTGCTGCTGCTGCTGTTGTTGCTGCTGCTGTTGCTGTTGTTGCTGCAGTTGCTGCTGCTGCTGCTGTTGTGGAACATGATGCTGATGATGGTGTTGCTGCGGTTGTTGCTGCTGCTGCTGCTGTGGTTGCTGCTGCTGAACATGATGCTGATGATGGTGTTGCTGTGGTTGCTGTTGCTGTTGTTGTGGCTGCTGCTGCTGCTGAACATGATGCTGGTGATGATGTTGCTGTTGTTGCTGTTGCTTCTGCTGAATATGATGCTGGTGATGTTGAATATGATGCTGGTGATGATGTTGATGCTGCTGTTGTTTCTGTTGTTGTTGCTGCTGCTGCTGCTGAACATGATGCTGGTGTTGATGCTGATGCATCGGTTGTTGAACCTGCACATGAGTCGGAGTGTCAGTTTGAGTTAGCGCTTCATTCACTGAACTGCTACTGTTGTTATCGTCAGCCATATGAATCTTGATGTGCTGTGCCAGGTTGTCGGGCTGATCAAACTCCAGCCCACAAAAGTTGCACTTGCACTCGTTGCTCTCATTCTGATGGGTGCGCACGTGATCGGTCAAGTGACTACTACGGGCAAACGCCTTCCCACAATAAACACATTTGTATGGTTTCTCTCCAGTGTGGGTCCGAACATGGACAGTCAAGTCGCACGCATGCAAGAACGTCTTCCCACAATAGTCGCATTTGTGCAGCTTCTCGCCTGCCGTGTGAGACTTGATATGTGCAGTCAGGTACGAATTAACGATGAACGTCTTACTGCAGAAACAACATTTATAAGGTTTATCGCCAGTATGTGTACGAATATGAATCGTCAAGTTGCTGTTGACGGCAAATGTCTTGCCACAATATTCGCATTTGTATGGTTTATCCCCACTATGAGTTCGTTTATGCTGCGTTAGATTGCTGCGTCTTGTAAATGATTTTTGACATATGTCACACTGGAAAGCTTTCTTATCAGTAGTCATCGGAGTTCCTGTAATAATAGTCGGATTTGTAACAGCGGCATCACCACTAAGAGTAATACCGGTCGTAGGATCAGTAGTAACAATTCCGAGATTGTGATTATTGGCTTCCGCAGTCTTTGAATTTGGTGTTCCATGAGAATCTCCGTGCACAGATCGGCAGTGAATAGTCAGCTCAGGGGAAGAAATGAATTTCTTATCGCATTTTTGGCATTCGTAGATCCGACCTTTACTGTGGCCGTCCATGTGGCTGATAAGTATGTTCCGTTTCGGAAACTCGAGGCCGCATATATCACATTTATACGGCTTATCGTTAGCATGCGTTTCCATGTGGGCGTTATAGTTGTTCTCCAGTGCAAACAGCTTTCCACACGTCTCGCACTTGAACGGTTTCCGACCAATATGTGTTCGCATATGATCGCTAAGATTGCTGTTCCGCGTGAAGGCTTTCCCGCAAAAGTCACACTTGAAACGTTTCTCAACCGTATGTGATTTAACGTGGCTGGCTAAGGAAGCACTATCACCGAACGTCTTGCCGCACTGCTGACATAGGTAGGGCTTGTAACCTGAGTGAATACGCATATGTAACGACAGATCATCGGTACTCGCAAAACTCATGTTGCAATACTCGCAAATCAGCGGAGGTGGTTTGAAAACGTTGGTGTGACTGTTGTTGTGTACATGTCCGAAGCTGAATGTCCCCGTATCCTTATGATCCTGGTGATCTGCTATGCTATGGCAAGACTCTTCTCCAGACTTGTCCGAATCGTGATACGGATATTCATAATTGCTAATCTTTCCGTTTGGGACGCTGAATTCATCGTACAAATCGTCTCCTCCGTGAGTGAATTCGTAAAGGCTCTCTCTCCTAGCTGTTTCGTATAATGATGATATTTCATTTTGAGGGAGGTAAGATTGTGTCTGTTGGTAAAGAAACGACTCTGATTGGTGACCATTACGTGTCGATGCAGAATACCCAGATAAATCTCCATTCATCAGCGGGAACAGAGAATCCTCATCGTCCTGGTCAATACACTCACTTGATGGTGGTTCTTCTATGAGTACATGAACCGGAAAATTAAATTGACCGTTACTGTCAACGACAACAGATGCAGAGTCAAATTCTGACATGATGATTGTTAGGGGCCACTATGTGGGCGTGTCGAACTTAACAGGAGTGAGAGTCAGTAGGTCCACACTTTGACGGCAGAAACGAAGAGTTGTGCAAAGACTGGAAACTTGGAACACAAGGGGTAATCCTTAACTGTGAATAGAAAACAAACGATTTCAAGGTTAAAAAAACACAATTCTTTTAGGTATTACTAACAGCTACAAATTGATAATATGAAATCAAATAAGAATGAATTCATGCATTGATGGTGTTCATCTTCTGAATCATAATGTTGTGAAAAAAGTTTAATTTCTTTTTTTTACTCAAATAAACTCTTTAAAATCTGGATAAAAAATGCATTTTTTTTCATCCTCAACTCTATAATAAAGACCAATATTTATTCCATAGAAAAATGCGAGCATGAAAAGTAATATGGTTAAGGTTTAAAACATGGAAAAGTATGAGGGGCATGCAATAAGTAATGCCCTTGACCCACTTCCCATAGCAGTAGAGCAACAAAACTTGGCACAGTTATTAGTCTGTCTCTACATAGGAACCACCCAGAGTTATGCATTTCTCTCATTGTTTGATGCACCTCTGGAGACCGTTTTTGTAGAACACCCCAGGTTGGTCCTCCAACCACGACGTGACTTCAGAAATCAAGGCTGCATCATCTGGGAAATGCTTTCCTTTCAAAAACAACTTCATGGCTGTGAAGAGGTGAAAGTCAGAGGGTGCAAGGCCAGGAGAGTAGGGAGGATGGGTGTTGGAATATTTTGGGAGAGTAATGGGGTATGATCCCACACAGTCGGACGATTCTATTTATAAACGATGCTGCTAAGAACTGACAAATCAAATAAATTCACGTGCTGCTACCAACCAATCAGAACCCAGAATTGCTTCATAAATATTAAACCTTTTCTGGTGCAATTTTACATGTTCTTTCCCAGGTTTCGACACGGTAAGAATATTTTGTTCTGAGGAACTGTCTACTACAAACAAGTCACCTACCAGGACTTGTGTGTAACAGCGAACCATGAGAGGATTCAAAATGGCTTACACTTCTACAATGGGGAAAGATTTAACCACACGCCCGTGCTTCTGATCTGGCAACATGCAAGTTGTGGACTGGAGCGTTGTCCTGCAGGAGGAGGGTACCTTTGCTGATCTTGCCCCGCCTCTTGATTTTGATAGCTTCCCTTAATTTCCTCAAAAGTGAAGCATAATAGGCTCCTGTAATTGTGGTACCCTTTGCCAGGAAATCTGTCATCACTACTTCGTCCTGGTCCCAGAAGACTGTGAGCATGACCTTGCCAGTGGAGGGCTGCACCCTTGCCTTCTTTGGAGGTGGTGAGTCCAAGTGTTTCCACTGCATTGACTGGGCTTTGGTCTCTGGATCATAGTGATGGACCTAGGTTTCATCCTGTGTAATCAGTCTTTTGAAAAACTTTGACTCATCTTCTTGTCACATCTCCAAATTCATCCTCGAGCACTCGACGCGTTCTCGCTTCTGGAATGATGTGAGCAACCTGGAAATCCATCTGGCAGACACCTTATGAATATGCAAATGGTCATGAATGATAGTTTCCACAGACCCTGTACTAATCTTGACATCTTGGGTTATTTGGTGAATAGTAATGCGGTGATCTTCCAAACTGGCAGCCTCAACTTGACGGACAGATGCCTCATCAATGGCAGAGGGGAGGGGGCGACCAGGTCTGGGAGCTGTTTCCACAGACTTCCAGCCATGTTTGAATTCACGATGCCAGCATTTTACAAGGTCATATGATGGGGCATTATCACCATAAGTTTCTTTCATTTAATCAAAAGTCTCCTGTGGTGTGCGTCCTTTCAAATACAAAAACCGGGTCACTGCTCGACATTCAACAGGCTCCATTTCACACCTGACTCAGTTCAAACACCTGTGAAACAAACCACAATTAGTTCAGAGCTGTAATTTGCCACATAACCTGTAGAGATATAAATCATTGCACATGCAAAATTTCAGCTAGATCAGACGACTGGAAGTGGGTCAGGGGCATTACTTATTGCACGCCCTTCATAAAAGGACTAGTTGTTAAAACTGGAAAAGAAAAAGACAAGATATTCTAGTAAAAAATATAATAAATTTATAACTTATCAATATTGCAGCATTAAATTTAAAAAATTCAATTTAACATTATATAATCAATTCTTAATTAATACTGCAATATTCGAAGTTATAAATTCATTATATTTTTTCCTAGAATATCTTGTCTTTTTCTTTTCCAGTTTTAACAACTAGTCCTTTTACTTTTCCATGTTTAAACCATAACCATATTACTTTTCATGCTCACATTTTTCTATGTAATCCATGATTTTCCCAGGCTTTGTTTTGAAATAATATTTTCTCTAACTTGTTACCTGTGAATTATTAGGGACAGTGGTGAATTATTAGCGACAGTTTTTTTATATCCTGTTACATTATCATTTCCACCATTCTCAGCTGATTTGAAGTAGTGTAACAGATTTGGTTGCTATGGTAACTAACAACCAATAAAAAAAATAAATAAATAAAAAAAAGGTCTCTCCATTCCTTACAGATTCTGAGAATTTTTGAACAGTAATTTTATTATAGATTTTGTTTTACTGAATGGAAACTGAAAATTTCTTTTTTCAAAATATAGCTGAGAAGGTGACCTATGAATGTTTGAAAATTGTTTGAAATTTGGTCACAAAATGAGTGAGCGGTGAAGCTTTAAAGCAGCTTTAAATGACTAACACTTATACTTAATCATATATTCAAACACAATCAGGTTTGACTGATTATATACATAATTTTTCCTCCCCAAAACCTCTGATCTTGGAGCGGGGGACTAAAACTTGTTGCTATGGTTTCAAATGATCTGAAATAAAAGCAAGGGAAGACTTGATTCCAAATATTTCTCACATGTTACATCTTCCCTCTTTTGGAAATAAGGTACGATTATGAATATCTCCAGCATCAAATAATCCTTATACACTGTGAAATTTACTTTATGTATGAAAACCAAAGAGGAGAGATATAACACGAGAAATATTTGGAATCAAGTCTCCCTTTGTTAACATTTTATGGCTGTAAAAAGTGCCAAAAATAAGCTCTGGATGATGGATGATCACCCTTAAAAGCAAATGTCACATAGCCCACTACACAATTCAGGTTATTTCCAATGAACCCTCATTTATCAGAATTGAACAAATGAAGGCTTATTGGAAAGGTAATGACCTGAATTGTATTATGCTATGTGACATTTGCCCTTAAGAACGCACATTAAGGAGATCATCCATCATCTAGAGTTCATTTTTGGCATTTTTTTAAAACCATAAAATGTTTCAGTCATTTGTTTTCCTAGTTTTGCATATAAATTACAAAATATC
>NC_136487.1:115955182-116090182 GCF_053919585.1 Euprymna scolopes
GTAGCAGCCCTTTTTTCCAGATAAAAATTGATTAAAAAGTTTTTCATATGTCTGAATACTCTATATCCAAAGTTTCAAGTTTGTAGATCAAAAATCCGTTGAGTATATAGGTTGAGAGTTGTCTTCGCACACACATTCTCACTTTTATAGATATGTAGATTACTCATGATGATTTCTTAGGTCAGAATCAATTTTTTTTTTTTTCAGAAATTAGAGTTCATATTTTTGTGACTTAATAATACAAAATGTCTTTTCACAAAAAATCTTAAAAATACTAAAACATAACTTTATGGCCAGTTAAAAAAGAGCAAAAAGTTGTAGCCCATTGACTTCATGCCAAACTGATGGTTGGATATGGTTTAATTTGTGCTTATTTTTGCATTAAATTAAAATCTGTAACTGTATCTAACAGATATCTAGTCGAACACTTAGGTCACTGCACCTTTTCATAGCAAAGGTCTATACAAAATTTTAGCTAAATCAGCCCAGTATCTGAGAAATAGTGGAAAAGGCAGACAAACTTATATAATCGTTTTTGATCATTTAATAATCGAAAGAAAACAGCATCTGATTTGATATCTCAACCAAAGATGACGATAGTTATACATTCAATGTCAGAGATTCCTTAAAAACTAAAAGGACGCAAAAAAAAAAAATAAATAAATAAATAAATAAAATCTTATCTATGCATTCCAAGGATGCAAGTTGCCATTTTAGAAAAAAAAAAAAAGAAAGAAAGAAAAGATACATTACAATGCACATAGAAAATTGTCAGAAATGTGGGTTCTTTTTCCTTACATTTTTCTTTTATTTCTTCACCATTTCAAGCTAACTATAAGCCTATTTTCCTTTAACTAAACAAGTTTATAAGAATCTGGGAAATACATTTTTGTCTGTACATATTAGCTGCTAGCTGTGAACAAGGATTCTTATCCTTCACTGAAAAAGGTGTCATTAGAACATCAGTTTCTTAAGATTAACTGGTCTTTAAAATATACAAGCTTTTGTAGGTGAATTCCATGGAAAGTGGTCCAAAATTGGAAAATTTTAAATCCAATATTTTCCAACATTATGTTTTTTCTGAAAGACAACACCCTAAACTACAAAAAAAATTCCAATTCTGATCTTGTCTGTGCTGGGGTTATAAATATCAGCTATTTATTAAAGTCGAAAAATGAAAGAATTGCTTATTTTTCACGCATTTATTTTTACTAATAAATAATATAGTAGTATGTTTAATTATATTTTTTATGATTGATACATATATACATTTCAAAATAATTGACGCTTTGAGCTTCTGTTGTTAATCATTTTTACATTAAATTTTCATAAAGTTAACCCTGTGTCAATGTAACACATGTGACGCTTAATTAACATTTTTTTTTCTAATTCTTTAATAAAACCCCTCTTAGGAAAAAAATAGGCTAGTATATTACCGCAAAAAAAAAAAAAAAAAAAAAAAAAAAAAAAAGGCTATTTTTCTTCTTGAAAGAACGCTTTGAATTTGTGTAACACGTGATGTCACGTGTGTTACATGCTAAAGTCACGTGTGTTACATGTCAAAATATCACTTAAAAACTTTCAATAATCAATGTATTTCAACATAATAAATAACATACTCACAATGCTATAAAATAGATTTATTTGTTGAAAAATTTCAGATTGAAAATGATACAGAACATCCTGATTTCTTCCAATATCTACCATTCCTACTGGAACTGGTAGACTCAGTTTTCCGATTACGTTCTCATACTGGTATGCAATTATATCAGCTTTATCTGGCCAGTACCATTTTCCTTTTCTGGAATACTTCATTACTGATACTTCTATATCAGTATCTACAATTGACAAAACTTCACCAGGAAATTTACCATCATAGGAGACTAAGGCCCAATCACCAATATTCAGTTTTTTGCTTCTATCTACATCCTCGTCTTCATATACAATAGTTGATGATGGATCCTTACTTAAATTTGTCTTAAACATTTCTAAAGTCGAACCATCACAACAACTAATAACATGCATCTTACTGATGCCTGAGGCATCGTTAACATTTTCCCAGGGATTTTTTTCTTTTATCATCTGAAATTTTTTCTTCACTTATATGAAGAACAGTTACTTCATATCATCTTTTGCTACTTTGTAAAAATCAGCAGAATTTTGTCCAATTGTAGCATTTTTACCTTGACTCATGACTATCTCACTAGAGATTTGGCTGAGCCACCAATTTCATCAACAACACCTTTTCCATGTGATATAGAAAAATATTTCCAGGAAACTTTGCATTTGAATTTTTCTGATAGCATACATAGCAGTTTGCCAATGAATCTATTTTGGAATTCTGATGATGGCCCATCTGAGTAAATTATGAGCATGTCCCCTTTTTCAAATTGAATGTAGTCTGTCAAAGCATTAATAAAGGTAAAGACAGAATCTTTTCCTTTGGGCTATCTGTGATTATCAGGAATGGTTGGCAAATTTGGTTTTTGCTATACAAAGCAGCAGTAAATAAATGGATTTCCGAGACCACAAAGCACTTTGGACCTCATTTTGATATTCACAGCTGTAAGCCATTGCGAAGTCACACTGTAAAAACATGGCAATCCCTCCTCTTTGTCTTCCGCAAATGCTGTAGACTGAATCCGTTTTATTCTCACATGTTGTTTTTTTTTTGTTTTTTTTTACTTACATATTTTTCTTTAACTTAAATAAATTTAGTTAATTTTCTTTCATTTTCTTTGTGCACATGTTTATTATGGAAATAAACGAAATTAACATTAAAATAAACATGCACGTGAAAAATATTGTGTATCACTTGTCCTCGAAAAAAAATGAAACATTTTATTAAAAATAAAATAAGCACGTGCACGAAAAAAAAAAAAAAAAAAAAAAAAAATGAAAAAATGTATTTAAATTAAAGAAAAATTATTTAAGTAAAATAAAATGAAATAATGAGTAAATAAAAAAACTGGCGGCGTCATTAAAGCGTCTTTACACAAAACATGCGTTTGTGCCGGGTCCAGTCATGGTGTCTTACCTTTTTTTTTTTTTTTTTTAGCTTACACAATTAAAATGAAAATATCGAAAAGTTGAGAAAATAATTTTCTTTATCAACCGTATGGAAAACAAAGCCGGACATGTTTGATTTTTTACACTAAGTCACCAAACTGGGTTCAAACAGTTTAAAAAAAAAAAAACAAAAAAAAAAAAAACAATAAACTACCTGATATATTTTTATGAGATGAAAAAAAAAAAAAAAAAAAAAAGTTTTACACTAACCTGCACAGATTTGAAATATTTTCAATGAACATTTTCTAGGGACGGTGCTATCCAAAACCAATGACCAATTCTCCCAGGACAAAATTTGACTACTTTCCGACTTCACGGAGCTTTGGAAATGCGTGAAATTTCGCACGGGTAACGCACATGATGCTAAGGTGTAACACATGTGACACCAAATTCCTTCATTTTCAGGGTGTCAATGAATAAAAATTTATCGAACAACTATTGTAATAATTAGAATATTCCCTAAAAATGTAGAAAAACCTGTTTTTAAAAAAAAAAATAAAGGTACAATTTGCAGAGTTTATACATTGTTTACAAATTTTTCAAATATCCTTCCCGTCTGAATGTAATGCACGTGACGCTAGAAACAAGACTATTCTAAAAAAAAATGGTCATAAGTATGGGGATTTTTTATGTACTGCATAAAAGAGTAATGGTTTAAAAATACATAAGTCAAAAAGAAAAGAGTAAAATATTATAAGGAGATTTTAAATAAATTTTATCGCTGAAAACTTGTCCGAACTGTAACACATGACATGGAATGGCCCTGCACAGTAGAGGGGAATCATAAATTCACATTTATATTGTTACTAGCAGGGAGATTCGACATTACCCGGGATTGAATGATGATCAGCGAATATTTCACACTCCTATATTTTTACTGTCATCGAAATCTGTGAAATCGACCGGGAGGAAGCTTCACATGCCTCCATGCAGTAACTTAGTCCAAAATATATGTTGTTCTACATTGCATTCTAGAGAACCTACTGTTTCTTTTATAAAATTATTTTTCCAGTTAACAAAAAAAAAACAAAAAAAAAAAACATTAACAAATTTATGTGCGGGTTTGAACTTACAGACCAAGTCATGCAAAAAAGAAAGAAAAACAAAACAAAACAAAACAAAAATTTTCAAGTCTTATAAAATTCTTTGCAGTTAATGGAAAAAAAATTAAGAAATTTATATGTGGTGTTTGAACCTACAGACCACATCATGGAAAAAAAAAAAAAGAAAAAAGAAAGCCATCAAATTACCCACAGTAGAATTTTTATGGCCCCTTGTTCTATCATTGTTGCTAAGCGATGACATGGAAAAAAAATGGCATTACTGATGATAGATAAATTAAAATAACGGTTTCGATTATCAATAATTATCAGGGGTATTCGAGACTTATACACTAAAGTTCTGTAAATTTTAAAGAAAATCTGTTCAGCCATTTCAGAGTCTATAAGGAACGAAATAAAGTTGCATTTATATAATTGTAGAGATTCGATTTATGTAGGAGAAAACAGAAAAAATATAAGGATTATTTATAAATTTTTATTTCTTCTCATCTGGGTTGGTACACCAACTACTAGGTGCTCCCTTTTAGATAAGATCACAAAAAAAAAAAAAGTCTAATGAAGATCTTGCACTGCCCACCAAACTCCAGCCCCATTACCGCAATCTTGCACCCCGTACTTGTTTTACTTCAATGGAATGTGCTCCGATGAACTTACTGCTCTGGTACCCCCCCCCCTGCAACGTAAATAAACCCGACCAACCAGATAATCAGCTAAATCCCACCTCTGTAGGGTGTTCTACTGTAATACTTCTTATTCTTGAACTGCTAGTCTTTGGAATTTGTTTTCTGGATCCTGTTTCCACAACTATACCAACATACAGAAATTTAAATGTAATGTGAACAAACATTTCACTGCCCAACTCCTCGCGTAAGGTGGCTCCTATAAATCTAACTCCTAATTCTTGGTAGCTGCTTATGTCTCCGTACTTTGTTTGAAGTGAATAAAATAAAATAAAAATAAAAAAACATCTTACTCCAGAATCGTAGCATAAATTTCCCAGGAACTCATTAAAATTTTGTGCATACCACGACCCATTAAATTAAAATACCCTATCAGCAATATTGCTCTCATCTGCCGGGAAAATTATCTGTCATGACATGAGGTAGAGTTTATCTAGGAGGAAAAGCACTCATGAAAAAAAAAAAAAAAAAAAAAAAAAAAACAGTACCAGTTTCTGCTAATTCACAAATGAAGGATTCTAGGTTTCTGAATTTTTGAGATGAGGATTGATAATTTATATTATTTGGACTACTGTTCTCATCTCGTTACTTGCACAACGTTTCAGCCGATGTAACCTCTAACCTTCTTTAGGTGTATTTTGTTGAACTCTGGGAATCTGCATAAAATTTTGAACAGAACTCTTTATTTCACCCACGGGGTAGCATGCTCTTGTTATGTAAGCCATAACATGGTAGAAATCTTAAGAAATTCACAATTATATTCTGAGTATTACTCACCCTGAGGATTGAATATTCACCCTCCATAGGAAGGTCAGTCACAACTGAATTTTATCTAAATACTTTATCTGTTATACCACAACCTTAGTGCAGGCGATAGTAAGAATACAATAATAAATTAAAAACTTCTATCGGTCATAGGTGACAGAACGAGCGCATTCTACCCTGTGGATAAAAAAGGTTTCATTCAAAGTTCCATGCAGATTTCCGAGTTCAACAGAAAGATTTCCGAGTTCGATAAGATACATTTGATACGGCTGAAACGTTGTGCAAATAACACTTAAGATGAGAAAATTAGTTAAAATAATCCAAATAATACAAAATGAAGGATTCCTTAGGTGACCTGTCTCTTGCAATTAGGTTTAATTCTTAGAACATACAGAACACGAAGGATATTATGACATTTAGAACCACACAAGTTTTAATTCTTCAAATGAAAATGGTCAGGAAAATATTTTGATCAAAAGATAATTGAATTTAAAGTAATGATTTTTAAGTCACTGCATAACAAATGCTTAAAAAATCTTTTTGATCAAACATTGCAAGTTTTTAACAACCAATATCTATGCCGCATCCTTCATGTTTGCTGGTACCAATTCGTCCCAAACGCTACCACCTATTCATGCTACCAGATACTATTCCTCAGACTTTTCTTTCAAGATGTCTCCGATGGTTTGGTCACACCCTGCGCCAGCACCATCAACCCAGCCTCATTCCAGGCTTGGAAAAAAACGATGCGATGATCAGCTGAAAATGTGGCTCAGCATGGTGAAGCAAGATGCTGATCTGATCTTGTGTACTCGCCTCTACGGAGCACGCTGCTGGAACCAGGAATTACTGAACCTGATATCGACTGCAGTTTCAAACTGACGTGTCTGGGGGGGGGGGATCTATATAAAATGCATAGAATTCAGTTAGAAGAGCTGTCTCAACCAACCTACAGTGACCGCTAACACAACAACTTTACATTTGGTTCTTTGATATGATGGAGGCAAGTAAGAAAATTAGGTTTATATCTTTTGGAACACAAAGGAACCATAATTCTCTACATTTGACTTTGATTCATGAAAGAATTTACTTTATGTCTGTCAGGTTAAAGGCTTCAAAATAACTTTCAAAGGATTATTAGACATTTATACTTTAACCAGTGAAAATAAGAGATTTTTCCATTTTTTGTAAATCAATTTCTGAGATTTTGTGACAGAAAATCTGCCACGTTTTTGCAACATTATTTTGCTTGTTTCTTTTCTACTGTGCTCCATTGCTGTCATTAACACTTACGTAATCAAGTAATTGGCAGTGGTAACGCTCTGCTGGTTAGCAATGGTAGAAGTCCCCAATCTTACTCCATCGACTCCTAACCTCAACAACAAAATCATCTCTTCATCTCTGCACTAATGATATCAACAAGGTAACAGAAAATCCAATTTACCAAATTTCTACTACTAATGATTACTATTCTATTATCCTGTTGATTACTGTACACTTATTAACCCTTATCCTCGAGTGGCCTCCAGGCTTTGATAAGTGATGATTCCTATGTAAAAAATTATATATATATATATTTATATATATATATATATATAATTATTTTTTTACTATAATAATTAAAGATCTACAGACACTAGTGTTTCATCCTTTCGGGAATCTTTAGTGCAGGGGCAGGGTGTCATGATTAATACGAGTCGACAGATTCAAACTCGGCAACACAAACCATCTCTAGCTCGATTAGCAAAGACCGTATCCAATCGGCTACCATTAACAGCGTGAAATAACGTTGAATTTAAACATTTTAAATGTTCTTTACGTCAGTCACACAGTGATCTAATCGTTATTCGATGATCTATGCATAAGAGCTAAATTGATTGACTTAATTCAACTGAAAATGCTCAATATATATATAACAACCTCAATAGCTTTACCATCCAGATATACTTTCGCCACATTTGAGTTCTTAATCATCTTCATTGTTTTAGACGTTTTGTACAAAAACTGGTTATCTCTCAACTTGCTTATAATTCCATCACACTTCTTAGACAACTAATACAGCAAGCATCTCAAAAGATAGAGCTGCACCAGACTTCCTTTCCAAAAACCGAGTAGAACTTCCCATTTTCTTAGGCGCTTTCTAAAAAAAAAAAAAAAAAAAAGTGCGTAAAGGATGGCTTCTCCTGGCGGTGTACCAATGGACAATGTAGACAGTGGGTGTCATTGCGCACAGGATCGTTTTTTTGCACATTCCAATTTGGATATTGCAACTATAGTGAAAATAATCTATTTATGGGCCTTCGAAATGGCGACAGTAAAAAATATTAAGAGAGGATGCGGTGTTATATCCGAACACACATACACTGATTGGAAGAACTTTTTGAGGGAAATTTGTCAGGAGTATTTCCTGAGGAATCCCCGGAAGATAGGAGGCCCAGGGCACACTGTAGAAATTGATGAATCTTTATTCAACTAGAGGAAACATAACGTTGGGAGAATCCTTGAATCGCTCAGAGTTTTCGGTGGCTATGATATCATCAACAAGGAGGGTTTTTTGGTCACCGTGCCAAATCGAAACGCAGAAACCCTCCTTCCAATAAAAAAATATATTCTGCCGGGTACAACAGTCGTTTCCGACTGTTGGAAGGCCTATAACAAAGTTGGAGGAGAAAGGTTCCAACACCTCACTGCGAATCATAGTATTCACTTTGTAGACCCTATGATGAAGGCAACAACGAACCACATCGAGAGGATGTGGAAGGAAGCGAAACAAGCAAGAATGTGGGACCAGCCGGGAGCTTCTGAATACATATTTACTAGAATTTATGTGGAGACAAAAATTTGGAAACAATCCTTTTGTCTCCATCATAAATCATATTTCCGAAAGCTACCCGTTATAAATAACATCATAAGGCGGGGTAAATACTGTAACCAAGGTCAGGAAAAACATTGTAGTCCACATCGTAACCAGAAAAAAAAATGTATCCCGGGATTCTACTGAAATATCTCACACTGTTAGTGATAATCTCAATCATCAGCATCATCAACATTACCCAGATAAAGCAAACAGCAACACAACTGCTTATAAACCTCTTGATTAGTTTTTCCACTTAAATAAAACAAACATAATCATACACACTCCTTCACAAGCAAACTTTTCTGCTACTTACAAGGACTATTGAACTTACAAACTTTCATACTAACACGACTCACATACAAAATATCTTCCTCTAAATAGAATGTTGTTATCTTTACAACCCTGACCAACAATCATTATGTGCCATTACACTTGTGGTAAAACTATGAATCTTAAAATTACTTTCAAAATGTATTTCAAATGGTTGTGATATAGTTATAGCAGAAATAAATCGGCATTTTAAAATGGCTGACACATGCTTCTTTTAGGAGTGAAATTTGAAAATGCTTTTGAAACCTTTAGAGCTGTCGATTATAAATCAATTCATGGCACAAGTTCAAATTTAAAAAGGGGGAAAAAGGTATTATGGTTTATTTGTGCTAAAAAAAAAAAATATATATATATATATATATATATATATATATATATATATATATATCTTTCTCATAAATTCCTCTCCTATCATCAAAGAAATCATTTAAAATGTTCAGTTTCTTTTTCAAATATGCTACATATATATAATTATTACAATAATAATTTTTAATACCTACAGACACTAGTGTTTCATCCTGTCAGGAATCATCAGTGCAGGCAGGGTAATACAATTACTACTGGTCATGAGAATCGAACCCGGCCACAAAGCCATCTCTGGCTTCATTAGCAAGAAACAAACCTCACACCTAATTTCAATTGCGAGAAATATTGTTGACATTTTAACATTTATTTTTTAAATGTCATAGCATCCGGCATAGTGATCTAAGGATTATAATATCATGATCTGTACATGCGAGTTTAGATGATAGACTTTCTATTTCAACTTTAAAGTGCTCCACAATAAGAACCGGAGAGGTAGATAAAGTTAACTTGGAAAAAAGTTAATTCTTCTTTGGGCTAACCCTCCAATAATCATAGTTAGTATAATCAGAGTTTGTATGCCTACTTTTTTTTTTTTTTTTTTTTTTTTTTAGGAAGTCATCCCCCCCCCCCAATTTTTTTTATTCGCTATTCTTTTATTTTCTATATTCCCTAGATAACCCCAACATTTTTTTCTCTTATTAAATATTTTCTCCCTCAATTCTCATCCTACTCAGTATTTCTCTTGCCTTTGAAATCTTTGCTCTCCCTTCTTTTCCTTCTATCACCTCTAACTTTTCCTTTTCTAATCTAAAATGTACTTTAAAAAAAAAAAAAAAGAAAAAAAAAATATCTATTTTGCCCATACTTTTGTTCCTTGCCCCTTTTGATGAGAAGTTTAGCTTTGAAATATCATGGCCTAAATAGCCCCACCCCCTTATTTCTCTTTCATTTATTGTAATTGTCTTTAACTTTATTGACACGATAATGTATTAAAGCTGTTATGTAACTTTAATCCTTATATATATATATATATTAATTTTATTTATGCAAACATTAATGGCTACATATGTGCATACATGTTTCTGTAATCACCCACGTTAGGGGATTACGTCTTCAGGCCAAGAATTACCGCATAAATAAAATTAATATACCTGCTCTGTTCACTCATTGAGCACTATTTTGGTAGACACATGTTGTTTCATTGGATGTACTTCTAGGAAACTAAACTCTACTGGCTATATATATATATATATATATATATATATATATATATACACACACATAATCAATTTAAAAAAAAAAATACTAATGAAATATTTGGCAGAGCTTCAGATAAAGGATTTGGCTAGTCTTAAATTTTTTAAAGAATAATCTATTATATAAAGCACATTTGTTTGTGTGCATATGTATTCGTATGTCCAGATAGAAGAAATAAAATAAAGAACCACAAATTTGATATATTTTTGATCATTACTCTAAATGAATAATATCTAAAATTTAGAAACAATTCATTTTTTGGGGGTCAATTGGGATAGGTTTCGTTGGGGGGGGGGGGGGGGGTCGATTTTTCAATTATTTTATTAATTTTGAAAAAAAAATGTTGACCCATCCTCTATGAAACTATTATATAAAGGAGAGTTGTCTGTATGTGTGGGTGTGTGCAGACAGAGAGGAATGGGCTGGGTGGAGGAGAAAGGGATTGGGGAGAGGGAAAAAGAAAATGAGAAAGAGATAGATAGAAAGAAGTAAAAGTTTTCATCGAAATATGTTACACTTTTGCTCCAGGCAATGTCGGGTAGCTCTGTTAGATTTTTATTTATTAAAAAAAATAAATTAAAAGATATTTCACTCTTCCAAGGTGAGGAAGGCTATTTTGCTGTTATACCATTACACAGTTGGTGTAACTGAAAGTTTCTGTAGAGTGTAAATCCTAGTTACTTGCTGCCATATGAGGACAAAGTTGGTTTTTAATTTTTTTTTTTTTTTTTTTTTACTTAGAAGTCACAACTAACCAAGGCCCACAGGCCACTGGAGGATAAGAGTTAATGAATGTAAAGTAGCAGTGTAGTAATCGTTAACTGGGTAGAATTTGATCATGGGGACGGCTCAACAAGAACTTGTTTACATTAGATTTGAAAGCTATCATGTTGTATTTAACTGAGAGGCATGCCAGCGGAACAGTGTTACACAGGCAGGTACTTCGAGGAAAGAAGCTTTTCATGGAATCTGCACTTAAATTTAGGCACAGATAGAGAGTTGGAGAAATCGTTTATAGTGGTTGTAGCTAGTTGAGTGCTTTTTTGTTAAAGTTTAGCAAGGAGGAACCATAGATTAGAGTTCAGTCGAGCACTTGATATGAAAAGAAAATGAAGATAATCCAACTCTCCAAATAGGGAACTCTACATTAGGACAAAAATAACAGTAATTTCATAATGTATGGTTGCTAATTTATACTATTGTCGCATCAAAGTTAACTGAACATATGAAATCTGAATACAAAAATTGTATTAGTCAACAATAAATAAATCCCTTCATATTTGTTCAACATTTTTTCTTTTTCTATTCATAAAATTTGAATACAAAATAAATTGTTTTGAAGCAATGAAAAATATTTTCACTGTCAATAAGCGACCATACATTAGGAATTAGCATAAAAATATCTCAGTTGACCTTCTGGCTCAGAGTAAAGAGTAGTATTTGTTCTGATACTACACTTCATCTTTTCTGTTCTCGGTCAATGAAAAAAGAAATCCTTCTAGACCGAGGTAATTTTTATATTTGTCACAATTCAGAGTCCCCCCACACCCTTTTGGAAGTTGGGTTTTCCCCAAAACAAACCTTGTGTCTTGTGGGAGAGACAAATAAATAGAGACTTCTCTGAATGAAGGCGGGGTAGACACCACACTAGTACGTAAGTTTTCATGTTTTTTTGTTTTTTTTAAATGTAAAAATAAGGGATTTCAATTACACCGACTATAAAGTCAATATCCTTTTCCCCAATGAACACACAAAGAATGAAAATCAATTTGCTTTGGTTGCTAATAACCTGTTTTATTTGGAGACTAGCGAGGAACGAGGGGGGGGGTCTTGCCGGGTCGTAAAATACGAAATATATTTAGATTGATGCCGATTTTCTAATTTACATGGGCCAATTCTCTATTGAATATTATATTGTACCTAATATATAGTACTATCATAAGTCAAAGTCATCAGTTACCCGACTAGGGTATTAAGACCGTATGTTAATGTTTTGATCCTCTTTTGTCAGAGTTTCAAGTAGCACTAGTAATTCAGATGAAATATGTGAGGATAGGGCCACTGGCTCAGTAGGAAAACTGATATTGATAAAGGTCTTTGTGGTTCTTCCATTCTGCAGCCAGGCATAACTTGAAGGCATTTACTAAGGGAACTTAGTTCATTCCAAATAGGAGCCACTCTACTAGAGAAGAAGTGGCCACAGGAGCCAGGATGATGCTGGATCTGCAGATTTTGTCCCCTGGTGGACAGGTTGAAGGCTGAAGTGAACAAGCTGTTGCCAAGTTGGGGCAAGGTCTGTTATAGCGAACATTGTCAAAACCCTTTATTATTTTGGAGGCCTGTAACATATCGGCACGCTGTCTGCAGAATTCTAGAGTAGGAAGGTTGAGAGTAAGGGAGGCGTTTAAAGTAGGGTAAATTAGAGATGCCTTTTGTTGCTCTACACTGAACCCTTCTCAGAGTGTCGTTTTCTGTTTTTAAGTTCGGGTACTAGTCCACGGAAGCATATTCCAAGTGTGGGCAGATTAGGGACTTATAAAGAAGCAGGAAAGATGTTGTATCCAGAGTTGTAAACATGGGTTTGATGGCTCAAAGAATCCGGTTGGCTTTGTTCGATTTCAAAAATTAAAAAATAAATAAAATAACTATTTATTTTATTTATTAGAAAAAAAAAAAAAGAAAATGCTGGAATCAAAATCAAAACAGTGTTCCAGCCGCATCTCTTACCGATGTAGCTATGGAGAAATACCTAAGAAAGATTTAACATTAAACGACTTGAAGAAATTAATTAAATTTGGGCATGTGCAGAAAGTAAAAATATGTCGGAAAGTTGAAATGAACAGTTTGTATTTCAATTTACTGTGAGTATTATTCATCCATCCAAACAAAGATTTCACTCGTTATAAATCATCCTTTGTGTATGATTCCTGCTAATTTCAGTGTTAGATGACCAATAGTTTATTAAGAGTTTATCGGTTAAATATTCACAGACAGACACACACATCTACTATTTTATCTATATAGATTTTTCTCTCACCCCCCTCAAACAAGTGGGATAAGCTCCAAACATTTTCTAAATAAATCTGGAGGGTAATTATTATGACTTTTTAAATCGTTTTGATAACAATGGAAAATGAGAAAATCAATTTCGTGAGAATTCCAAAAAATGAAAAAAAATAAATAAATAAATAAAACGGCCGAAAAATCATTAGATATAATAAATATTGTAAAATAAATTTAAAAAAAAAAAAAAAAAAAAGAAAAAAAAAAGTTAAATTGATTATTTGTTTTAGGGTCCAAATTTATTTTTAACAAGGGAGATAACTAAACTTTCAATTTCATTTCTTTGCATGCAGAAAATGCATATTTTTCATGTTCACATACGAAGCGAAGCGGTTTCTAAATTTGCTAATAATTTAACTAATCTTTTATCCATTTTAATATCTGACTGCGATTCGATTCTAATCTTATATTGTTTGATGAATGTGCTAAGAAACAAATTGAAATTTTACAGTTATTTCCCTTGTAAAACAAATAAAATAAGCCCTTATTCTGAACAACTGACGATATTTTCGTCCTTTAAATTTTGTGCAATTGCAACTGTCTACAGCGTCACAAATTTATGGACGGACTTCCTGACAAGGTCTTTACTTTTTAAGAAGGTCGTTAAAAAAAAAAATCAATAAATAATGACATGAGTGTAAAAATAAGGTATAAAAAGACGGAGATAAAACATCTCCGTATCTTTTTTTTCTCCCTCCTTTCTTTTCAAGTCTTTTGTGATTTCACTGATTTACAAGTGCGTTCGTTCGATTTAGAGTTTTTGGGGGAAGTTGGCTTTATTATTATCTATAAAAAAGATGAAACCTTTTTATTTAGTTACGGGTGGTAAGAAATATTCGCCAAGAATGTATATACAGCGGCCGGAAAGTTTGTAATTTTCAAGCCAGTAAAAAAAAGCAAGCACAAAGACAACGGAGAAAATATCAACTGAAAAGATTCAAGTTAAGTTTATTCACCTGCCCATACCCCCAAGTTTGACACAAGGTCAACGTATAAAAGAGTTCTCTAGATCCCTGCACCCACCCAGAAAAAAAGGGGCATTTTGGACAGGTGAAAAAAAAAAAAAATAAATAAATAAAAAATAAAATAAATAATAGCCGTGTCTTCCCCCCCTCAGAGTACCTCAAGCGATCAGTAGTAAATCAAACTCTTGTAAAAGAGGGTAATGCCAGGTAGGATACCCCTCCCAGGACATCGGGCAGAACAGATACAACACTTCGATCTTATAAAAAAGATTAGAGTTCAGAATTTATTTCTTGGATCATGAAAAAACAGCACTTATGCACTTATGTTACCGTGCTGAAATAATGTTATGTAGAAAGCCATTCTTAACATGGGCGGATGTTTTGTAACTATTCTGTACTTTCACCTAACAATTTAATAAAGATATCGTAAAACTTGAATTTAAGTTGAAAATACTATTAAAAAAAACAAAACAAAACAAAAAAACGGTAACAAGCAAGCACTAGAAAAAAACTAGTGTTTTCTGTAGAAACATTTTATGTGTATTTTTAGTTAATTTTTTTTTTTAAATGACAAAAGGAAGCACAGCTTTAAATATATTCTTATATTTACTTCAACAGTGCTCAATACACGAGCAGAAGTGGCCTTTTGGTCAAGATCAAATTGTAGTATCTGTTCTTCAGGTGCAGCACTGCAGCAGCATTCTATTTCTTGTTCTCTTTCGGTGGAGGAGAAATCCTTCACGACTGAGACAATTTTTATTTTTGTACCTTTTCTCCACGTTAAAAAACGACCCTGGTGTCTAACTGTCCCGTGGGGAGGCATAATAAATAGGTTTGCCTCCACAGAGGGTAAAGTTATAGGTCAGTTTTTATTACGCGTGTGTGTGTGGGGGGGGGGGGTCGGCGCAGTAAAAAAAAAAAAGGGGGGGGGGTAGTCTATATTGGGACAAAAATAAAAATAATACCTCAATCTAGAAGGATTTCTCCTCCACTATCCAAAAAGTGGAAAGTGTAATATCAGAATAAATACTACACTTTGCTCCTATCAACATCAAAGCTCAGTATAGTAGTATAAAAAATATACTTATGGCAAGTAAGCTACATAGAAACATTTGTTTCATTCACGAGGGAAATCATCAGACTAATTGTACTACACATATGCATATGAATTGCATGCATCAGTAATAAAGAGACTTATAAACATATCTTAATGACAGTTATTTTTTTAATGATGAAATTATTTTTTATCCATATATAAGTGATGTTTTCTTTTGTCATCTTTTTTCAGAAGTGATACATTACTGATACATTGGATTGCAGTGTGATGTGATGTGTGCTCAATTCATTATTAAATCGATAACGCAGGAGGCACGTCAAATTATATCCATATTTTCTTTGTTAATATGATAGATAAAAATCAGAATGATATTTCTTTCATTTTAAACATTTAAGGTAATAACGGATGTTTGCGCCAAGTAGAATTTTTAAAACATTCGTGAGAAAAAGAAAAATATCACGTAAATCTTTTTTCTTATTTTTACCGATTTATCTCGTTAAAGCGTTTGATATGAAAAAATAAATAAATAATAAACGAATGATAAGACAAATAAAAGCGAAAAATTATGAATTGTATACGTTTACAGCGTCCTAAATTTGCTTTTTTTTTTTTTTTTTTAAAGAGACATTTCGTTGGTTTTGTAGTTTTTAAAATGTAACAAAGTAAAAAAAAAATATTTATAAAGATTTAATATCAATTCTTTTTTAAAATACGGTTACTACTTTTGTACACACACACACACACACATATATATATATATATATATATATATATAGTAAAAAAAAAACAACAAAAAAAAAAAACATAATTATCCACTCATATATATATAAAGTTTTAAAAATCAAGTTCTTTCTCCATATTTATTATTTAAGAGTTCTTTTTCTCACTAACCTTAATATAAAAGTTAAGGAAAGAAAATACCAAGTTCTCTTAAAAATATAAAAAAAAATAAATTAACTATTTTAGTTTTTTTTTTTTTTTTTTTTTTTTATTTTATTAGATCTAAGTTGTAATATAATTTCAAATCTACAAATCGCATAAAGATTTGAAAAGAAGATTGAGGACGTTGAAAACGTATAGAACGAATAAATGTACCTGGGTAAAGAATTATAAAAGTAAAAAAACAAAACAAAAAAAAAAACAAAGTCTATATTTGGTATTTAATAAATAAAATTACTATAAAATTAGATTTTGATTCGGTATAAAATACTAAAAGTGATGAGTGACAACGAAAGTCTAGAGATAACTTACTTCATCTTTTTTTTTCGGTTGGGTTGTCATAAAACAAGAGAAAAACAAAAGAAATGGATTTGAAATATACATTGACAATCAGGAGTTCTAATTTCACGAGTTTTTAATAATTTAAAAATCATTAATAAATACTTATTAAAATTATGGTTTTTATTCATTTTTTTTTTAATAGAATAATAATAAGAATGAATTTTTAAACAGAACGCGGGAAGATAGTGAATGAAAATTGTTGTTCAAGTCAATTTTAAACAAAATCAAATATAACAGTTAATAAAAAGATCGGTTTGATGATTTAAAAAAAAAAAAAAGAAAAGAAAACGAATGGCTTTAAGATATGTTCAGCTAGCTTCATCGTTTTGGATGCTAGTAGTTTTTAGTAGTTTAGAAGCTTTTTATTTGAGATTTCTTTATATTATATATATATATATATTTGAAAGTTAGAGAGGAAGAAAGAGAGGAAAGAAGAGTCGCTGGCCGGTCGGATCAGTAAAGAGCACAGACAGGCAAAAATATGACGAGAAAGAGAGAGAGACGGAGGAGAGTCGTAGAACGGCCGATTGAAAACCGGATATGCGAAAACACAAAACAAAAAAAAAAAAGAAACTCGAGTGGTTGCAGACAGTATGGAAAGTAGACAAATATGTCCCCCCCTCACGAAAAGCTGTCGCTAAAAGCTTACCTGGAGTCTGTCAGACCATAATCAACAGCAACAATCAGAATCTGCTTTAATCTTTGGCTTCCGCCATCTTTAAAATAGGCTCTGCGAAGTTTATTCGGAGACAGATTTTCGAATTCGTTCGCAGAGAGAAAAACGCAAAAAGTACGAAAAGAAAAAAATCTTGCTCGCACATAAAAAAGAAGAAAAATATAAATTATTATTTAAAAAGAAGAGTACGATCTTTGCTTTAAAGAAAGGAGGAGAAGAAGAAAGAAATGATGTAGTAGTGCGTACTATAGCAGCGCAAAGAAAGAGAGAGAGAGAGCGCAAGAGCGTGAATAAAAGAAAAGAACTAATCTCAACGATACAGAAAGAGCGCTTTCTATGGCTTAGAGAAAGAGAGGAAATAATTTTGAAAGTATACGTTTATGTACCAGACAAGATGAGATCTACAAAGAAAAAAAAAAGTATAATAATAATTATAATAATAAAGTTTATTAGAAGGATTTAAAAAATAGTTAAAATTAATTAAATACTGAACAATTTCACAGAGATCCAAATCGGAAAACTATATATATATATATATGAGTTTAACTTTAAGAAAGCTAAAAGTACAAGGTTAAACATTAAACCAAATCTACAAGATGAAAAGGAAACAAAGGCTTAATTAAAAAGAAAAAGGAAAACAGAGGAAGCTAATTAATTAGCGAAGATGTGGAAAGGTTTCAGGTGCAAATTAAACTCGAATCCAATTTACACGTAAGGAAAGATGGATGATATTAATATGAATCGTTATAACATAAAAGACTGAAGAGTTAAAAAGATAGTGACAGAAAGAAAGAATAAAAGGAAGGAAGGGAGAATATGGAATTATATCGACCCAAAATTGCGATATATATATATAGGACTTCTCTCTCACACATTATATATATATATATATATATATATATATATATATATATATATATATATATATATATATATATATATATATATATTAAAACATGGCAAAAGTCCTAAAAACGAGTTATAAATCATCAAGGTTGAAGATGAATTAATGATAGAAAGAAAGAAAATAAAAAAGGAAGCAAGGGATAACAGTGCGAAAGAGAAAGATAGCAAGTGCGTTGGAGTGTTTAAAAAGAAAGAAAAAGGAAAGGAGAAAAATCATAAATGTCAAATACACGGAAAGTAACGAAATAATTACCTTAAAAATGGAAAGTTCAAATATATAGGGGGGGGGGCTTTGATGTTTTCATTTTAATTGAAACAAAAGAAACAAATAGTTCGAAAAAAAAAAAAAGGAAAAAGACATAATAACGAAAGTCGAATAAAAGAGACTAACTTTAAACAGAAACTACCGAAAGTGCAAGAAGACAATGGATGGAAAAGTTTAGAAGTTGTACAACACGGTAAAAGGAGATTCTTCCATAGAATCGAACCAATTTAAAAAAATAAATAAATAAATAAATAACAGAAACATTTTTATGGCGCACGTACCCATCACGGTACGGAAATGTCATATTCCCAAAAATTACGTAAATTGATCAAATAGTTTTATTTTTATATATGAAAAAAAAAATTTTTTAACGATTTAAAGCGATTAATGTGAAATCAGTAGTATTATAAGGCTGCTCTCGCAAGTTTGGACGATTTTGAACTTAGCTGCCTGCCCTTGTTTTTTTTTTTTTGTTTTTTTTCAAGATGGTGACGTGAGACAGTTCCTTTTTGCTTACTCATAAAATTTGATTTTCTTAGTTAAAAACAAAACTACTTGACTAATTTACGTAATTTTTGGAAATTGAAATTTTCGTTCAGTGACGGATATGAACATCATAAAAAATTTTCTGTATTTTTTTTTTTAATAAGGTTGAATTCTAAATAATAGCAAAAAAAAAAAAACAACAAAAAAACATGAGATAGAGAGTGTTGGGCAAATATTACCTAACGCTACAACAGAACCCCGACCACTCTAATTTGTTGTTTAGAGGTCCCAGGTATTCGAGGTCGTTGACAACGAATCTGATAGTCAAACCCGTCGCAAATTTATCGTTTGCATGGCATGAATCCCTGGACCTTGGAACTATTTTGCGTCATTTCATGGCCTTTGGTAGTGTTTTTCTTGCATGATACATTGGCAATTCTTTTCTGAACCCTATCTAGGAGTGAGAGACTAATAGCAGATACACCCGCCCAAATGTGGTAACAATACTTCGATGCAAAGGCGAATGGTGGCCTTGTAGAAGTACAGAATACTTTCAGGTGTAAGCAACTTTCTAGCACAGTAGAGAGAGCCCACCTTCTTTGCAGTAGCTTTGGCAATGCCCTCAATGTACTTGTTTCAATTCATGTTCCTTGTGAAGCCAAGGAGTTTGAATGGAGAGTTTTTTACGTAGCATATCATAAGCAATGGCTATCAGTGGTTGAGAAGGTTTCTTGTAATTATTAAAGGAAAAAAAAAAGCTTAGTTTTGTCCCATTTCACTACAGACTGAAGGTCTTTCTGTAAGGTTTCAGCCATTGCCTTGGATATGTGTACATTCATTTTCCCCTCATGTCTGTTAGATAGCGTGGTGTCATCAGCAAATATACCCATCTTGGAAATAATTTTATCAGGGAGGTCATTTATGAACATGGAGAATAATAAAGCTTCAAGGATCAACCTCTTGGGCACGCCTACATTTACATTATGTTTTGATGTATAGCCATTGAGGACAACCAGAATTTTTCTCAAAGGCAACATGCATGCCATAGATTTATTTGGCATAAGTCCAGAACAAATAGACAAAAGTAGAAGTTAGAAAGAGTTGTAAAAGCAAAATAGCTCCAGCTAAGAGAAGATATGCCGAAACTATCAGAAATTAGGAACTTGTGATCTCTGGAAAATTCATAACAGTGTAGTAAAAAGAAAGATTTGATTATATTAAGTAATGCCATATGATTTAATTTTCATAAGATCCTCGTGCCACACCCTGTCAAAAGCCTTAGATATATCTAGGGCTACTGTCCTAGCCTACACTGTCTTATCCAGTGTATGGTATATCTGTTCAGAGATTACAGTAGAACAGGTTTGCCTAAATTCATACTGTTGGTCAGAAAAAAAGGTGGAGGACTCAAAGATTATGCCAAAGAGATGGAGGAGATCAATAGGGCGATAATTGAAGGGGTCACTTCTTTCGCCAGGATTCTTGTAAACTGATACCACAGAAGCAATTTTTCAGCAGTCAGGAAAGCAAAATTCGGTAAGGCATTTGCTGAAGAGTTTGGAGAGAACTGGGGCAACCTCAGCAGAGCATTTTTTTTTAATAGTATGGTTGGGATAAAATCAGGTCCACATGCCTTTGAGGTGTCTAGGTTTTTATGATATGAACTTGAGAAGGAGTGATTTTCAGATCATTGAGTGTGGTTTCTGGTTGCAAAAGAAAATCTAGGAGGAGGTGGTTGTAATGATATCGCTGCTCTTTTATTTTGGTGACTTTTGTATATACTCTTTCGTCCCGGTTTCCTGATCTAACTTTTGTATGCACTCACGCATGCGCAAAACAACCTTTAAATAAAGTGGGAAGCCATTATTAATTCAGTTCCTTTCTTAACTAGACACATGTGTTCCAGATCTCATTATTACACACAGCCTTTGAGATTTGAAAAAAAAAATCACTTAACCGCCAGTCGAGTGTGAGGGAAAATTTACTCGCCCCAAAATCACAAGTTCCTAATTTCTAATGGTTTCGGCATATCTTCTCTTAGCTGCAGCTATTTTGCTTTTAGAACTGTTTCTAACTTCTACTTTTGTCTATTTGTTCTGGACTTATGCCAGATAAATCTATGGCATGCATGCTGCCTTTGAACAATGGCAGTTACACAAGTAGAAGTAAACCATTGAGGACAGTGGAGTTTGCTATAAAACTTCCATATGAGAATACGTAGTTCGATTGCTGCTCTGAACAATTCAACAGCCCCGTTTGTGCACTGTTCCACAGGAAGAGAAAAGATATTTTCCTTATGAAACAACTCTGTTGTGATCCCTGATGGCTTCCCAGCCAGCCTTCTTGCAGTACATTGTCGTTTTCAATTTGGGATCGAGAGTTTAGGGTGATCTGCCATCATCACATGATCAGCATTCCCTATACTGATCACATGACACAATTTTCAGCTACTGTGGTCAGAAATAGGTCTAGAAGTGAGGCTTGCTGATCCTGTGGATCTGGGAGACAGGTCAGAAATGCTACTTTCTGTGTCAGCGAATGTGATATAGAAAAGTTACGTGTGATGCTACCAGCTGTGTCTGCGTAACTAGAGAAACCAAGCCTGTTACTGTGGTGAACATTAAAATCATCAAATACATGTACCTAGGCGTTGGTATGTTGGGAAGGTGCTGCATCCATGATGTGAGATACATGGTTGATTAAGGTACAATCCTGAGATGAGGCAGAAGGGTAGAGAAAATAAAAGTAACTGATGTTATGTTGCAGGTTAAGTCTAAAGCACATGAAGTTCTGATTGTCCAATTCCTGTTTGGATTCCCTAATCAAGGGAATAGTGTTGAAGGGTGTTGAAGAGTGTGGAAGGGTGTTGAAGAGTGTGGAAGGGTGTTGAAGGGTGTTGAAGAGTGCTGAAGAGTGTTGAAGGGTATTGAAGAGTGTTGAAGTGTGTTGAAGAGTGTTGAAGGGTGTTGAAGGGTATTGAAGAGTGCTGAAGAGTTTTGAAGGGTGTTGAAGAGTGATGAAGAGTGTTGAAGTGTGTTGAAGGCTGTTGAAGAGTGTTGAAGAGTTTTGAAGAGTGTTGAAGAGTGTTGAAGACTGTTGAACAGTGTTGAAGGGTGTTGAACGGTGTTGCAGAGTGTTGAAGAGTGTGGAAGGGTGTTGAAGAGTGTTGAAGGGTGTTGAAGAGTGCTGAAGAGTGTTGAAGGGTATTGAAGAGTGTTGAAGTGTGTTGAAGGGTGTTGAAGGGTATTGAAGAGTGCTGAAGAGTTTTGAAGGGTGTTGAAGAGTGATGAAGAGTGTTGAAGTGTGTTGAAGGCTGTTGAAGAGTGTTGAAGAGTTTTGAAGAGTGTTTAAGAGTGTTGAAGACTGTTGAACAGTGTTGAAGGGTGTTGAACAGTGTTGCAGAGTGTTGAAGGGTGTTGAAGAGTGTTGAAAAGTTTCGGAGGATGTTGAAGAGTGTTGAAGGGTGTTGAAGGGTGTTATGAATATAGACTCCAAGCCCGTGTATGTGTCTGTTTGAATTCTTACAGCAAAGTGGGAGATAACCAGACATATTAAAGTCATGCAGACATTGGTGTGGCTCTGTATGCAATCATCTATAGGTAACTGTCTTGTCACACTTCTTTTGTCTTCAGCAGTATTTTCTTGCATATTCCAACCATCCTCTTGGCTAATCTGTTTGATTTCGGATAATGTGGAAATGACGTGTTGTGTAGGAAGCTGTATGATCTGGAAAAAACTTTAAATTCCCTGCTTGTGAACCGTGGACCATTTTCCCAGTATAGAACTTTGTTCTTCAAATATTGCTTTTATATTTTTTATGACGGCTGCTGACGAGCTGGAGTGAAGGTGTTGTATGAATGGACTTTGGCTGTGCTGGTCCGCTACAAGCATATATTCCTTCCCAGATATTGAGAATAAATCTGTGCTGACATATTGCAAAGGGTAAGTAGGAATTTCATGCTGGTGCATTGATTCAGCAGGGATATTTGCTTGGTACTTTTGGCAAGTGTGACAATTTAGCACTCTATCTTCAATGTCATTATTCATATTTGAGTAATATGAAAAAAGAGCTCCAAAAAGGCATGTATTTTTAGCCTGTAGCGGACCAGGGTATAATACCCTAGCTCGTCACAAGAAAATAATGAAACGAATGGAATTGAAGGAAACAAAGACTCAATTGATGGATAAGATAAACGTTGTTTATTTGCTGTTGAAAGAATGAACGTTTTAGTTATAACATGTGTTCATGTCCGCGCGTGTGTAACCAATGTTCGTTGCGGGGTTGGTGTTGTAGCAAGAATAGGAAATGTGTGTTCATCTCACTGTCGTTTGTTCGTGCGTAGGAAAAGAAATGAGTGTTGTAGTGGAAATGAGAATGATAGTCCAGCGTGTAGACAAAAAAGAGGATATGAGAGTTGACGTCAGTTAGTAGTCAGCTACGCGAAGGTGTTCTCAGGGACCAGTAGTAGATAGAGAGAGAAAGAGTGGGAATGTGTACATACAGTCTGTTAGCTCATGCTCCATACATAGTAGTAAGTGGCGTTGACGCGCGAGAGCGTGCGCCTCCCTTTCGGGAGGCGGCTGGTTAGCCCAACTTCTCTGGTCGAGAGCTGGTCCTAAAAGGGGTTAGAAAGCGCTTGTCTCTTTGTTTTATACTCGTTTCCGGTGGTGTTTTGCACATGTGTATATTTCCCCAGAAAGCGGAAGTGACGTCGTCCATGTGTGCGTTCGTGTGCGCGTTAGCGTGTGTGTCTATACACGTGAATGTGAGTGTATGTACGCGAACATGAATATGTGTACATGTGTGGATGTGGGCGCGTATGTTTGTGTGCGCGTATGTATATGACATAGCTTGAAATGTGAATGTGTGTTTTTGTGTGAGACTTGAAAAAGGCTCATACAATGCTCCTCTTCCTAGGAAAAAAAAAATGCATGCAATGTATATACAAGCCTTAAAAGTCCCAGACGGATGCGAACCAGAATTTTGCCAGGGTCACCCATACTGAATTTATATTAAGAACAGTGGCCTCCACATTTTGGCCAAGTTTTAGGAAAATCTAATGGATGGATCAAATGCTATGGGGCAAAAAGTGTCATTTTTGGCCATTTTGGTGCATTTTTGATTTCGTTTAAGTCCCTAGAGACGTTAAATCCAAGTGTAAATGAATAAGGGTGCAGTTTCAGGCCTTAACACATGTATATTTGAGTTGACCACCATGAAAAACTTCTATATAGTCAGACATATCAAGTTTTTGTTGAGAAATATGAAAAAAATAAGTGCCACAAAAAGGGGCGTGTTTAGCATTGAAAGTCCTTGGGGACGAGAACCAGAATTTTGCCAGGATAACCCATACTGGGTTTATATTAAGAACAATGGGCTCCACATTTTGGCAAAGTTTCAGAAAAATCTAATGGATGGATCAAAAGTTATGGGGCAAAACATGTAATTTTGGGCCATTTTGAGGCCTTTTGGACCCCTTTTGAGCCCCTGGGGACCCAACGGGAATTTTCGTCAAAAAAAAAAATTTTTTACTGTGCACATCTATTTAATGAAATACAATTTGTGGCAAAATTTCAGGAAAAACTAATGGATGGTTATCTGGCAATCATTCGGAATAATGGATATACAGACAGGTACATGAACGGATAAACGGCCGCCACTGAAAACATAGGTCTCTCTCCGATAAATTAGGGGGACCAAAAATGGAATCAGACTCCTTAGTAGCCCAAAGCGTAATATCTTTTGTGACAGAACGAACGTTATGGGTTAATTCATTTATTTGTACAACCAAAAGTAATGGTTTGGTCAGACTATGCCTAGACCCTTGTTACTCAAATAAAGCAATGCGTAGACCACATTATGTCACTCTGACATTTGAGGACATCACTGCTGAACTAAATGGTGCAAGATAGTTCATAACCTTTGACATCAAGTTTGGATGCTGGCACCTAAGCCTAGGCAAGATTTCATAAAGACTTACAACATTTATAACACATGCTCAACAGGTTTTCCATGGGAGTAAAATGCGCTCAATATTAATTTCAGGGAGCTATGAAAGAGAATTTTGGTGACCTTAAAGATACCCATTCTATATGTGATGACATAATGGTATATGAATTCGAAGAAGATGGTAGTGATGATGAAGCACTGAAACAACTTAGGGCAGGAGAAAAAAAATGCAAGTTCAACTCAGAGAAATTTGTGGTAAAGACATCTGAAATGCGCTTTTTGGATCATATCATCTCGAAACATGGTAGCAAACCAGATCCTAAGAAAGTAAAGGTGATTATAGAAATGCAACCATCCGAGGATGTAAACGTAAAAAAGATTTGAAAATCTATATGTTGTTAAATGAATGCCCTGTCAGTAGGGAAATGAGAAGAGTTCATATATGAAGGATAGGATGAATGTCCTATTTGTAAGGAAAGGAAATGAGTACATATACGAGAATATTTTTACATACATAGGTGTAGAAGTCAAGCTGTGTGTGTTATATTATTTAGTCTATATTTTTATTTTTTATACCCACATTCACCCCTAACAAAGCATATCGCCACTTGGACATAAGGGGCTACTATTTGGGACTATGCCTAAGAAAGATTAACAAGATGTTGGTTTATGTTACATTTAAACTTCTGCATATCAGTACAGTCAGAGAAGCAGGTAGTAGTAAGGGAATTCCAAAGTCTAGCTGTTCAGGGGAAAAAATTATTAGAGTAGAAAGTTTTCTGGCATTTAAGGACCTCAACAGTGAAGGGGTGAGATTTTGTTTCTAAATGGGTTTATTGAGGATATGTACATCAAGGGGGCACAAGTGCAACGAGTTCATCAGAGCAAAATCTATTAAAATATTTGTAAAATAGGAATAATAAACAACACTGCAGCGATGGAACAGGGGTTGGAGCTTAGTTAACAAAATGGAACCTATTAGATTGAAGACTATTTTTGGACCCTATCCAAGAAGGAGAGGTTAGTGGTAGATGCACCCGCCCAGATGTGGCAACAATACTCCATGCATGAGCGAATGGTGGGCTTGTAGAGGTACAGGATACTCTTAGGTGTGAGTAGTCTTCTAGCTTGATAGAGGGAACCTACCTTCATTGTAGCAGCCTGTGTCAGAGGTTACTAATTTTGGATTCTAGGTTCTTGTCAAGGTAAAACTCAGGGCCAAAATGTTCTGAGAAAGTTTTGGTTGCATCCCAAGGGAAATTTTTGGGGTTTGAAAAAGACACTATGAATGAGTTAGCTCGGTGTGTGATTTCGTGGACAGAAAGAAGAAAAATCTATCAGGCACTTCTTTTTATCATCTCTTATTGTGAACTTAGTGACCTGAGAGATTGCCTCAGGTTGTCAAGCCAGAAAGGAAGTTTAATGCTTGCATCAATCAGTGCTCAGCTTAGAAATGAAGCATGAATTCAAAATTTAATGGAGCAATGTTGCTTTTGTCGCCTGCTGTGAGTATAAGTCCAAGAGAACTGAAACTGCCAGAAAATCAATAATTTACATCCACCCTCACTAAAAAAGCCTCACCCTAGGCTGGTATCACACAAAATAGCAAGAAGGATGAAAAAACAGAAAGTGAGAGCACCAATCAAACCTCCATGGAAAGAGTGTGGTAAGTGCTGAAACTTTGGAAAGGCTTATTGCCAATCAAATTCCAAAGAAGATTAATAGTCATTTCAACCAGAAATTAATAGTAAACAGATATTGCGATAATGCAAAATAATTTGCAATGATTATTGAAAGAGGCTGAGAGTGCTGGGAATCTGGGGAGAAAACACTTTAAGGAGCTAATCATCTATAATATAAATCTCACCTGTCTGTTTCAATGTATGTATGTATGTATGTATGTATGTATGTATGTATGTATGCTTATATATCTCGCAAAACCTTTCGAAAAAGGCGACGGATTTTCAGGAGATCAGTATTGTTTTGAAGTTCGATCCCTCGAACAATAAAAATTTAAAAATTGGCTAAAAACATTAATTCCTTCACCTTCAACTTGGCACTTTTCTGCAAGGAAGGGTCGCTTTTTTCACCAATATTTTCAAAAGTCTTCCGGTTTGGCGATGGACGCAATGGCAAAGACATCATGTCTTTATTTCCACATTCTTTTCCTCCTTTGCGGTACAGGTTTGAGCCTGCCTGCCTACTATCATTTTTTTTTTTCTCTCAAGACACACCTCCAAACACCTGGGCAACTCCAGGTACCCAGGCTAGTAATAATAAAAAGGGATGGTAAGAAGGTCGAATCAATTCAAGATGAACAAAACCTGAAAGAAACCCCCCTACCAGCGTTCAATCTTCTGTGTTCCAAACAGGCTAGCCAAAAAGTAATCTCTTCAAGAGCTCAATAGGGAAGGAAAAGATTACAAGACTAGCTAACAAAGTGTAGAGCCATTCTTGAAATAGACAAATTTAGTTGCTGCAAGAAACAAAATGGTAGCATTGTTGTAAGGTTGAAACTTACCTGATCTTGAACGCTTCCAGTACTATATTATGATGTGAGATAACTCTCAAGGGAGAGTACTGTAATACTGTAAAATCAGCAGGAGTACTAGTAGTATGCAGCACATACAACTACCTATATTGGACACTACTGGATGGTAAGCTCCGCTTACCCTTATATCCTATTCTTGTAACCTTTTTGTTTAAAATATTTTTCTTACACCTAATCCGTGTTCCGTGTTTTCCTTCCGTGATCCCAACCTTGGGTCCACATCAGTTATTAACGGTGCATAATGATTACAGTTCTCCATTGTAAGAAATTAAACGAATGCGTGAAAAATAAAACAAAAAACAAAAGGGATCTTACTTTGTTCGGTACTTTTCAGTTAACTTATAAGCGAGAGCGGCACAAAGGAGTTAATGAGGATGTGGCTAACATGGCGGTCACAATTGCACATTAATTTCATCACATCCTTCACACTCTCCTTGACGGCAGAATAGACTTCCTAGCAAAACAAACAAAAACAAAGGGAGATAATGCAGAGACGATTAAGGAACAATAGTAAAATATTCCAGGAAATATACAGTACCTATTAAATACTATGTTACTATATTACGATGTGGAATAACACTCTCAGGGGACAGTATCATAATACCATAGAATCAGCAGGAGTACTAGTAATGCACAGAGCATACAACTACCCATAATGGACACCACTGGATAGTAAACTCTGCTTACCCTTTATCCAATCCTTGTAAACTTTTTGATTAATATATCTTTCTTACACCTAATCCGTATTCCGTGTTTTCCTTCCGTGGTCCCTAGATTGGGTCACGTCAAGCATCGATCCAGTCAGAAAAGCTTTTCTAGGTAAAGAATTAACCTAATCAGAAGCGGTCTTCTCACGTTAAGACAGAAAGCTATCACCAAAAAATTCAAAGCAATTCAGTTGTTAAATGTTTTTGACTCCTAATAGAGGGTATGACATCAATGATTTAGATGATAGTTTTTATAACAACAAGTTATAATAACCAACCAATGAAAAGCTTACAAAGTTACTATAAAAATTGTCGAATTTTGGATTCAGTCAGTTCGCCGTCGTGTCCATCACGAACCTGCATTTGATTCTTCACCGCCATCTTTGTTACTGGGATTTACTTAACACTCAAGATCGGAACTGTATTGAATCTTCACCGCCATCTTTGTTACTAAGAATTACTTAAAACTCAGGATTGGAACTGTACTGATTCTTCACCTTCATCTTTGTTCAACATAATGTCTTAACACTTAACATCAGTATATTTAATAAAGCGATTCTGACATCTGGTTTGTTGGTTCTTATTACCCAATGTTTTAAATCTAATCATTTAAATCTTTGTGGTCATACTTTTCTTCTATGCCAAAAATATTGAAACAAATGTCTACCCTTAAACTGGTTAAGTGGTTGAGCAGAAACCAGTGTTTTAATTGTGACATGATCACTATTTATTTCTTTTAGTATACCTTATAACATAAAAATAAATTACCAGGCAAATATACCCTGTGGATCAAGTGCAAGACAGATTCAAACTATTGCATTTAAAGGGGCGGTCAGAATCTTAAAAAGATCTCTCGGTTGGAATATCTGAGTTAGCGGGTGAATGTTTTGCATCCAGTATGATGCTACATCCTCACCTTAAACAAACTGATGAGAAAAATTTTTTAAAAAGAGAGAAATAATAGTTAATATTTAAAAAGAACTTACCCCTGGGCCCCATTGCAGCTTCACAGTAAATATGACCACCAAAAGTGTATTTCTATCCAACACCCGAATGTGAGCTCAAGCAAGTCAGAATTTTAATGTGAACATTAGTTGTTTTACTCAGAAGTAAATAATAAACATTTATTAATAAACTAGCCTGGGTGCCCGGTGTTGGCCGAGTGTTTGGAGGTGTGTTAAGCCAAAAACATTAAAAAAAAAGTGGTAGTAGGCAGGCAGGCTTGAACCTGTGAATGTGGAGAGAGGTGTTAAAAAAAAAAAAAAAAAATATATATATATATATATACCATATATATATATATATATATATATATATATACCATATAATATACTGTTCACTGAACAAAACAGGGCAGGGTAGAGCGGTAGCCCTCGATATATCTAAGGCTTTTGACAGGGTATAGCATGAAGGTCTTGTCAGGAAAATTAGATCATATAATATCAATGGAAGAATACATAATGTAATTAAATCCTTCTTAAGAAAGAGAAAAATCCAAGTTGCGCTCGACGGTCGTGCATCTAAACAATATGATATAAATGCGGAAGTAACTCAGGGGTCTATCCTTGGACCTTTATTATTCTTGATATTCATAAATGATTTCCCTGATAAAATTGTTTCTGAGATGGGTATATTTGCTGATGACACCACTCTCTATAACAGGCATGAGGGGAAAACAAATGAACACATATCTGAGGAAATGGCAGAAACACTAGAGGATGACCTCCAATCTGTAGTGGAATGGGGACAAAAATGGATGGTCACATTCAATGCTGCCAAGACTAAGCTTGTTTCCTTCAATAATTACAAGAAACCTTCTCTACCACCAACAGCAATGGCCAAGAACACATTACCTGAAAGTACTTCCTTTAAACTCCTCAGCCTAACATTTACAGGGAACATACGTTGAGAGCATTGCCAAGGCTGCTGCGAAAAAGGTGGGCTCTCTCTACCGTGCTAGAAAACTACTTATGCCTGAAAGTATCCTGTACCTTAATAAGGCCACCATTCGCCCATCTATGAAGTACTGTTGTCACATTTGGGCTGGTGCATATACTGCTTGTCTCTCACTCCTGGACAGGGTTCAAAAGAGAGTTACCAACCTGATAGGTCCTGAACTGTCATCTAAGCTTCAGCCTCTGTCCCACCGACGAAATGTTGCATCCCTCTGCCTTTTCTACAAGTACTTTAATGGTGAGTGCTCTGACGAACTACAAGCACTTGTACCCCCTTGACTTGACTACCCCCGACAAACCCGACAAACAGTTAATTCCACCCCTTCACCCCCCTTCACAGCACAGTAGAGATCCCTAGGTGTAAGAAAGCCTTTTACTCCAATAGTTTCTTCCCCAGAACTGCTAGACTTTGGAACTCCCTTTCGAGATTCTGCTTTCCCAACTGTACTGACATGCAGAAGTTTAAGTCAAAAGCATTGAAATTAACCGAAGTCAATCTAACGGTGACGATGACTTGCTAAAATGTCGGCAAATAATTCGACCCCTCCTTGTACAAAACGGCTGAGTTTAGAGTGAAGGAAGTAATGTTTTTGGCCAATTTTTCGATATTTGTTGTCCGAGCTTTGAAAAGATACTGATCTTGTCAGAATTCATTGCATCTGTTAAAAGTTTTTGTGAGACATACAAACAAACATGCATACATACATACATTTAAACAGACAGGTGATATTTATATTATAGACTAGCGGGGGGGGATTAAAAAAAAAAGTAAGTATGAGGATCGAACCTGAACCGTTGAGGTAAAGTTGTAAATTAAAGTGTGAAAAAAAAAGCGTGCAACGTTAACCATTGCCCCACCGCGACATGCTAACGGAAACACGTTTGAATTTATTTAATTACTTGGATTTAGCAGGTGCCCGTTTTAATGAGTCAATGGGGTCAAGTTTTACTGCGGGATTTCATTCACTGCTGAACGCTTTTTTTTCCCCCCAAGATGTTATAGGAAAAAGACTAACCCACATGCGACGAACGACAAATGTTGAATAGTTATCTTCCCGAAATTGAGCAAATTAAATAGACAGGCAAGCTTCGTTGTTAACTCTAAGATATTACGATTTATATGTGATATAAAAAGTTTTAAAAAGTTGTGAAGCGAGTGACCGCTTCTCTGAAAAAAGTCTTTTGTAGACACACAGAAAAAGCGAACATACATACATACATATATTTTCGCTTTTATATTTATAGATGTGTCTACCCAACACTGCCTAGGAGTTTACTTTCAATTTGTTATTGTTTCCTTAATTTTTTTTTCCTCAAATGTTGAAACTAATCTATGAATAATTTATGTAACTGAGTCTATGATGTGAGGAGTTGGACCTCCTGTCACAGAACAAACCAGTATAGTGGAACGGTTGAATGTTGTATATCACGTGATAAAAGTAACAAAAAAAAAATCATTTAAAAAAAGGAAAAAATAACACTTAAACACAATTTATTTAAGTTTTTTCCAGAATTCCTCCATTCCGAAAAATCCTCCAAATTGATCAAGTAGTTTTTTTAACTAAGAAAATCAAATTTCATGAGAAAGCTATAATGTTATGTTGTGAACCGCCATCTTTAATAAATAAAGAAAGATAACTCAGTTTAAACTACTGAGATCAAAACCAGTATAGTGGAGCAATTGAATGTTGTCTATCACGTCATAAAGTAACATTTAAGATGAACAACAAATAAAGAAATAAAGCTCACCAACTTGAGTAACTACAAACCGTGTGAATTTATTATGGACAACGTGTACAAAACATGCTTATAAGAAAGTCAAAATGAAAAATGCAATTGCTGGAAATAAGGGGCGATAACTGTATATGTCTCAAACTGAAAGTGTTGTTCATTGTGTCCGTGTGTGCGTGTTGCATGTGAAATAAGGCTAGATAGTAGTTTTGACAACACATCTCTATATGTGTATGCGGTGTGATGATGTATGGAAATACAATCTGGTTAGTGAGGATTGAGGACATGCGCTGCATGGAGAGAGATGATATGAGAATGATATGATGGATGTGTAATGTGATTCTTAAAGAGAAGTTTAGATCCAATGAGTTCAGAGATAGATTAAATAGGAGATTTTGATGGTAGCCATGTTAAAAGAATCGATGAGAGTTCTTGTGTTAGTAGATCTAGAACAGTTGAGGTTGAAGGTTCGGTTTACAGAGGGAGGCCAATGAAAACATGGGAGGAAGTAATAAAAACCCGGCCAGAGATAGGTTAGTTTGGAAGTCAATATCTTAAAGTTGCTCAACCCATGTCAATATGTTAACTGGAACGTGATGATGATGATGATGATGATGATGATGATGATGATGATGATGATCGCAATGACAATGACGATTAAACTAAGAAATCACAGAGAAAAAATTATCAACCAAATACTTTATTTATTAAAGACTAGCGGGGGGGGGGGGTATCCGGCGTTGCCCGGGTGTTTGGAGGTAAATCAAAACTCCTGGGGGGGGGGGGGGTTTAAAATAAAAAAAAAGTTTTGGTAGGTGAGTATGAGGATAGAACCCGAACCCTTGAGGCAAAGTTGGAAATTAAAGTGTGAAAGAAAAACATGCGACGTTAACCATTGGGTCACCGCGACATACTAACAGATACACGTTTGAATTTATTTAATTATTTAGAATTTGCAGATGCACGTTTTAATGTCTTAATGAGGTCAACTTGCAGGGTTTTTATTTTTATTTTCCCAAGATGTTGAGGGGGGGGGAGACCAGCTCCCCTTGCCCAATTTGAATAGCAATTGTCTGATATAAGGAAAATATTTCCACATTGATCAAAGCTGGCGACCGGAAAAATACCGCCAGAATTAGTGTTGCTTTTATTATAGCAAAAAGCTTAATCCATATGCGGCGAGTGAAAACTGTTGAATATTTATCTTCCCGAAGTGGAGCAAATTAAATAGACAGGTGAGATCCGTTGTTAACTCGGAGATATTATGATTTATATGTGATATAAAAAGTTTTAATAAGTTGTGAGCCGACCGAGCGCTTCTCTGAAAAAAGCCTTTCTTGGACATACACAAAAAGCAAACATACATGCATACATTTTTGTTTTTATATATATATACTAGCGAGTGGTACCCGGCGTTGCCTGGGTGTTTGTAGGTGTGTGTGAAAAAAAAACGAAGCCTTGGCGCGCATAGTAAAATGTGAAAAAAAAACAGGTGCCCGTTTTTTTACAAGTTAAAAAAAAAACGAAGCCTCAACACGCAGTTGGAAAATAGTACAGTGTGAAAAAAAAACAGGTGCGCATTTTTTACGAGTTATTGACGTGACGGCGATAGCTATTCAGCAGTTAGCATTTTGTGTGGGACGGTTTTTAATGAGGTCAATAAATCGGTTTGTTTATTTTTAAAACCCGCTCCCTGTTTATTAGGGGGAGCGTCTCGTCTCGAAATGAAAGCTACCGTCTGATATGATGAAGTCGACATTGACCAAACGTTACTTAGCTCTCTAGAGACCACTGGCTTTCGGCCAGTAGGTATTTATTTGCTCCCCCACCGAGCAAATTAGGCACAAGGCCGATTTTTAATGTGAGGAGTGAAGGGAGGGGGAAGGGAAAAAGGGGACCAGCTCCCGAGAGGTGGGAAATGGGAGCTGGTTAAAGGTCAGGCATGTGGGGTTGCCCCCCACATCTGGTCTTTGCTTGCAGTATCTGCCGGAACAGACACTAAACTTTGATCTTGTCTCCCGGGCCCCGGAGGGCGCACGGGCCAGTGGCTTTCGGCCAGTAGGTATTTATTTGCTCCCCCACCGAGCAAATTAGGCACAAGGACGATTTTTAATGTGAGGAGTGAAGGGAGGGGGAAGGGAAAAAGGGGACCAGCTCCCGAGAGGTGGGAAATGGGAGCTGGTTAAAGGTCAGGCATGTGGGGTTGCCCCCACATCTGGTCTTTGCTTGCAGTATCTGTCGGAACAGACACTACACTTTGATCTTGTCGCCCGGGCCCCAAAGGGCACACAGGCCAGTCTGGCTTTTGGCCAGTAATTAGAGTGAGTTTCGCTTTTTTTTGTACCGAAAACCGAATGTAACGCATGCCGATCGGAACATGTCGAATAATTAACGTTTAAAAATCAAAAAAATTAAATAGACAGGCGAGCTCCATAGTTAACTCTGAGATATTACAATTTATAGATGATATAAAAAGTTTTAAGAAGTTGTAAACTGAGCAAGCGCTTCTCTTAAAGAAGCCTTTTGTAGACATACACAAAAAGCGAACATACATACACACATTTTCGCTTTTATATATATAGATAAGGCATACAAACATACATACATTCATACATACATTTAAACATACTGGTGAGATAGATGGCGGTTCACAACACAACATAATAGCTTTCTCATAAAATTTGATTTTCTTAGTTAAAAAAACTGCTTGATCAATTTTTTGGAATGGAGGAATTCTGGAAAAAACTGAAATAAATTGTGTTTAAGTGTTATTTTTTCCTTTTTCCTGAGCAAACACAAAATGGAAATTAAAAATAATGTTAGTTAGAAACACGGAAATAAGTAGTAAAAATAAAAATGAAAACATCAGAAATAATAAATAATTTAAAATGTCTGATTTTTTAACTGAGTTTCAAGTATGTAAAAGAAGACACATTACTTATGTTTCTGAATATTTGGGACGAGGATCTATTATTTGTATTATTTGGATTCTTCGGACTACTGTTCTCATCTTGAGAATTTTCACAATGTTTTGGTTGATGTAACCTCTGACCTTCATGTGTATGTTGTCGAACTCAGAAATTTACATGGAATTTTGAAGAGATGGCCTGCAAGGACCTGTAGTGTAGTAGATAAAGTACTTGGTAAAATTCAGTCATAAAGTTACACTCTTCTGGAGGTTGAAAGTTCAATCCTCTGTGTGGCCAACACTCAAGATACAATTGCAAATTACTTACGACTTCTACCCAGTCATTGTTGACAGAATGAGAGCATGCTACCTCTGTTGATTAAATAAAAGGTCTCGTTCAAAATTCTGTGCAGATTCCAGAGTTCAGCAAACTGATTCCCTGAGTTCTACAAGATAAACCTGAAAAAATTCTCTTAAATGCCAATGGGGGTGCCCAGGCAATTTTTATTGAGACAAGAATGCCTCTCCTTTAGCGGCGCTTGCCTATTTTCCACCTTCCGACCTTGTGTCACACTTTGATGTGGTGGACACCAAACAAATATCTACCCCCATTATTAGTAAAAAATATTGCACATATTATTTTTACTAATTATTATTTACCATATTATCTTATTCCTTCATTTGTAACACCCACTCTTATGAAGTTATGTAAGGACCCCTGATCTTCAAAAACTTGGCTCATGTTGTCTCGTACTTCTGGAGGCCGTCACATTAAATCTGGTATGCTGAAAACAAATAACAAAACTCACGCAGGCAAGAAGGACAACAGACGTTTGAATTCTATTCTAATTTCACAAAATATATTACAGACTTTTTTACAAATATATGGTTCAGTTCTTAGTAAGTTTTTAAAAGTCTCAAATCTCTCTTCTCTTCGGAGGCAGTATGCAGACGGTCAGAGGAGGGGTCACGTCTTAGGGAGTGGTGTTGTTACTTTGAGTACCGCGCACAAACTCTGGCTGAAAACTGGAGACTCTCTCGAAACTGACTAATTTCGCGTGGCACAAGCATTAAATAGGAGTGTGAGTGTTCAGGGTGGAAAGTTTCCTCAGCCAATCAAATCATGCCACGCATTTACGGAAAACCCCAGATTGCGGGTGTGCAATCCAGTAATGTCACTAGCTTACAATCTTAGATTCAAAGTTAACATCTAATTCTCATGACCCCATGGATCACCGGCTGTCAGTCAGAACCCCCTGGCACTGACTTGTCAGGCCAGACGATGTCAATGTTATGGTTCCAAGTTTTCCTGTCATCAATTTTGAAATACAAAATATATCTCTAATTCTCAAACAATAAGCAAATATATGACAATGAAATAAAATATATATTTATATCTTCTATTTTAAGTCTTTGGGATATCTTCTGTTGCCCGGGATCTATTAAAGCTATCTTAGCATACCCGGCTCCCCAATGAGGAGCAATTCATTCCCTCAGGTCGATCATGTCACACATTCTCATTTCATATCTAAATGCTATTAAGCCAATTTTTTCTATGTTTGCATTTTGTATAATTCTGGCTCTTCTCCTCTTTTGATGAGAAGCATTTAGCTTTGAAATGCCATGTCCTAAAAAGGTTTTTTTTTCTTAATCTTGAGTTGTAAGCCATGTTTAGTTTCAGAACAGTTTCCGATGGTTAGTTGTTCTATACAAGTCCTGGAGTTGACTGGTTCTCAGTAGACAGTTCTTGAGTTGGAAGCCACAGAGCAAAATGAAAACAGTTGTTTGAAGAACTCAAATAATACAGACAAATTCCATGTATTTCATTGTTCGTCCCTGGGTGTTTCTCATACAAAGACCACATTACAAGAAGTCAAGCTATATGAAGACCTAATGACAAATGTGGAGAAGAGAAAAACAAAGTGGTACAGCCAATGTCACACTATCATTAGGTTTCACAAAACAAGCAAACAACTGCACAGAGAGGAAGAAGGAAGGGGCAAGCAAAGAGAAGCGGTGGGAGGACAACATCCGAGAATGGACAGAGTAATATGCTCTAGAAGACATAAAACTGAGAAGGGCTTTGCCAGGTCATCTTTGGCATACCAACGGTCATTCAAATCAAGGGACAGATTAGAGAGAGATTTTTTTCTATAGAATTTCAATATTTTCTGTAAACAATATCTGTTTCTTTTATTCAAAGAAGAGGTGTGTTGTACAGAAAAATAAAACTCATATAACCGTTATTGTCAATGTCAAAAATGGATGGTCACATTCAATGTTACCAAGACTAAACTTGCTTCCCTCAATAATTACAAGAAACCTTCTCAACCACGAATAGCTATGGCTTAAGATACATTACAATTTCAAACTACTCAGCTTAACGTTCACAGGAAACATCAGTTTGAACAGATACATTGAGAGCATTGCCAGGGCCGCAGTGAGGAAGGTGAGCTCTCTCTACCGTACTAGAAAGTTGCTTATGCCTGAAAGTATCCTGCACCTCTACAAGGCCACCATTCGCCCATATATGGAGTATTGTTGTCACATTTGGGCTAGTGCACCTACTACTAGTCTCTTGCTCTTGGTTAGGGTTCAAAAGAGAGTCGCCAACCTGATAGGTCCTGAACTGTCATCTAAGCTTCAACCTCTGTCTTATCAATGAAATGTTGCATCCCTTTGCCTGTTCTAAAATTATTTTAATGGTGGATGCTCTGACGATCTACAAGCCCTTGTACCACCTCAACATAAATACCCCCAACAAATCTGACAATCAGCAAAATCCCACCCCTACTCAGTAGAGATCCTTAGATGTAAGAAGGTCTTCTACTCTAATAGTTTCTTCCCAAAACTGCTAGACTCTGTAATTCCCTTCTGGGTTCCTGTTTTCCCAACTGTACTGACACGCAGAAGTTCAAGTGTAATGTGAACAGACATCTTGCTGCTCAACTCCCTACATAGTATCTCTGCAACTTATGTCCCCGATTGTAGTCCCCTACATCAAAGTGGCACTGTGCCTTGTTTGGGGTGAAAATGGAAAAAAAAAATTTATTTTTTTAATTCAATGACATTCAATAAAAAAGATATAGTTTGCTGTCCTCAATTTCTTTTATTCTTGTTGACATCTCTAAAGTATACGTTTTATCAGTGGCATTATAGTTTCCAGTTGTAATATATATATATATGTGTGTGTGTGTGTGTGTGTGTGTGTGTGTGTGTGTGTGTGTGTGAGAGAGAGTGTCTATATATATATATATATATATATATATATATATATATATATATGTGTGTAAATATGAATGTGTGTATATACATGCATATATATGTACAAATATATGTATCAATATGTACATATATAACTATATGTATATAGACGTATGCATATATATGTGTATGTATATGTATCTATATATAAGTATATATATGTATGTATGAATATATGTGTGCGTGTATATATATATATATATTATATATATATATATATATTATATATATATATATATATATATATATATATATTATATATATATATATATTATATATATATATATATATATATATATATATATATATATATATATATATATATATATATATATATATATATATATATATATATATATATATATATATATATATATATATATATATATATATATATATATATATATATATATATATATATATATATATATATATATATATATATATATATATTATATATATATATATATATATATATATATATATATATATATATATATATATATGGCATAATCACGTTGACACACCGACTCTCGGCAGATCACCAAAGTTAAGAAGCAACATTGAGCCTGGCTAGTACAAGATGAGTAACCATTTGGGAATTCTAGGCACTGTATGTGTTTTCCACTTATCTCGGCATTGTTTCCAGTCGTCCTGAACCTCTACTTGCCACTGGTATTTTTTTTTTTTTTTTAACATAGGCATCACCACATTATCAAGGCCCAGAGGCCACTCAAGGATAAGGGTTAAAGAGTGTACAGTAGAAATTGGTCAATATAGTAATCATTAGTAATGAAAATTTGGTAAATTTGATAACTTATATGGAACGGCTCATCAAGAACTTATTTACTTTAGACTTGAACACAACCATATTGTAGTCAGCCGGAAAACAGGAAACCGGAAGACAATTCCACAGGCGTGCAGTTCTAAGAAAGAAAACAATGTCGACTCAGGAGAGGTGTGGTTGGAGATTGTGCAACTCTTGTCAAAAAAATTTAACATGCAGGCACCTTTACAGTGGGTATCCATAGTCTGTCAAGACTGAAGGAAGCCTTTATATATATGTGTGTGTGTGTGTGTGTGTGTGTGTATCTATATGTATGTATATATAGTTGAGAAACTGGTGTGGTCTATCCTTCTCTCTAGGGTAGATGGGACTCTCTTAAGCCATGGTAGGCACCCCATCTAATGATGGCATCACAATAAAAAATACCTTTGATAGCCTTGGCGAAGCATCAAATATTCAGCTACCAACAAGATATGAATTACACTACAAAATTTGTGCAGTGAGTTCAATCTCAGCTGTGTCCGCGCTGGAAGATGTATATATATATATATATATATATATATATATATATATATATATATATATATATATATAGGGTGAACAGAAAGTCCTTGGACCATTTTTAGTTTTAAAATTAAATATTGTTAAAATCACTTTTTCTCTTTTCAAAAAAAGTAAGTATTTAGTCTAACTATTGATCTAATTATTTTCAACAAAAATATTAAAATAATTTTGTTTAAACTTTTAGAAAAATTAGCAAACGAGAGGCCATAATTCAGCTTCATTGCGCGGGAAGGACAAACTCAGAGATTATTAAGCTCTTGAAAGTGGCTAAATCCACCGTGTACCATGTTGTGAAAAGATCTAAGGAACTTGGTACATCTGAAGACCGTCCTAGGAGTGGAAGGACTGCTCGAACAAAGAAGGTGATTAAAGCTGTCCGAGAGAGGGTAAAGAGGAACCCGAAGAGATCTGCAAGACAAATGGCTAAATACATGAATATGAGCGTGACCTCGATGAGAGCCATCGTAAAAAACGATCTCCAGTTGTCCCCCTACAAGATGAGAAAGAGACAGTACCTCACACCTGCCCAAAAGCACAAGAGACTTGAAAGAGCAAAACTTCTTCTTGGAGAACTGAAGGCTGGCATGGCAGAGCGAGAGATCGTTTTTTTCTGATGAAAAACTCTTCACAATTGAAGCGACTGTTAACAATCAGAACGACAGAGTTTACGCAAAATCTTCGGCAGACATTGATGACTCCGTGAGAATAGTTTTCCGCCGACAAAAGCCGTCTTCCCTCATGGTGTGGGCTGCAGTTTCCAAATCTTGGAAGTCGCCTCTGATTTTCGTGGAGCAGGGGGTTAAGATCAACACAGATCGCTACATTAACGATATTTTGGTTCCAGCATTTGAAGAGATGAAGAAACACTTCAAAGATCAGCCTTTCACCTTCCAATAAGATGGAGCACCATCCCACACCTCCAGAAAAACTCAGGACTGGTGCCAACGTTATTTTCCAAGATTCTGGAGTAAGGAGATGTGGCCTCCTGCATCACCTGATTTGAATCCCATGGATTTTTCGGGGTGGTCTTTGCTGGAGGCATAGGTCTGTTCTGTTGCTCACCCAAGTGTTGATGCTTTGAAGACATCTCTTCTGAGTGAATGGACTAAAATACCTCAGGAAACCCTGCGTGCCTCGGTTGGTAACTTCAGACAGAAAATTGAACGTCTAATCGAAAGGAAGGGACATCACATTGAAAATAAATAATTTGAATTTATTCTTGGTTTCCTAACTTATAATTTTCATTCATGTTTAATTTATATTTTTGTAATTTTCTATTAATAAACCACTTTTGAATTGGTCCAAGGACTTTCTGTTCACCCTGTATATATATATATATATATATATATATATATATATGAACGGTACGTTTCTTGCTAATGATGTTAAAGGTGGCTTTGTGGCGGAGCTCAAATCCTTTGACCAGTGTTAATCATCATCTCCTGCACTGATGATTTCATGAGCATGAAACTCTAGTATCTGTAGGTATTAAAATATTTATTTATAATATATATATATATATATATATATATATATATATATATATATATATATATATATATATATACAAAACACGTGTCAGTGGATTATTATATTTTAAAAAACTATATATATATATATATATATATATATATATATATATATATATATATATATATATATATATAAAGGAATTTTGTTTGTGTGTCTGTGTGTCCATAAGTTTGTTCCCAATGGACTCCAAAACGACTGAGCCGATTTTTATGTAATTTCATATGAAGGTACTTTATGTGCCTGGCAATGTTCTGAAATAAGTTTTGTGTCAGTAATCAAAATAATCCGACAAAAGAAAGAACAGGCAATTTTGACCAAAATTAACACCTTACACATCCTAATATCATAAATGCATTTGAGAAGTTTTGTTACCAAACAATCCGAAAGGCGTTACATATAAAATCAACTGTAGGTCTTTTGATATGACAGGGGTTCATTCAAAATAAATGTTTCTGTTAGAGCACAATTGAAGCATGATACTTGACTTTTGCATTATAAACCTTAATTGAAGCCATTATATATAAAAGTAATTTAATAAAATCAACAGTAAGTTCTCTACAGTGCAATGTAGACCATAATATATTGTCAACTATGTTACTATAAGATGTATGTGAAGCTTCCTCCCGATGCACCATGATGGATCTCCAACTAAAGTAGGTAATCAATCGATTCTATTTAAAAAATGGTTAATTTCACTGATTTCCATTGGTTGGAAATAATTTCAGTTAACATGTTCATGCTAAATCTTGTTAATATTAGGAAGTGATGAACAGAGCATATCTACACGAACCAAAGAAAGAAAGAAGATACCATTTGCTTTTTAGCATTCGTTCAAATTGCATCTCAATGTCAAATCTACCACTTCTGTGTCATGACAAGGTGTAATATTTTTAGTGTCATGATAAGGTGTAACATTTTTAGTGTCATGATAAGGTGTAACATTTTTAGTGTCATGATAAGGTGTAACATTTTTAGTGTCATGATAAGGTGTAATATTTTTAGTGTCATGATCAAGTGTAACATTTTTAGTATCATGATCAAGTGTAACATTTTTAGTGTCATGATAAAGTGTAACATTTTTAGTGTCATGATCAAGTGTAACATTTTTAGTCTCATGATAAGGTGTAACATTTTTAGTGTCATGAGAAGGTGTAACATTTTTACTGTCATGATCAAGTGTAACATTTTTAGTGTCATGATAAGGTGTAATATTTTTAGTGTCATGATCAAGTGTAACATTTTTAGTATCATGATAAGGTGTAACATTTTCAGTGTCATGATAAAGTATAACATTTTTAGTGTCATGATCAAGTGTAACATTTTTAGTGTCATGATAAAGTGTAACATTTTTAGTGTCATGATCAAGTGTAACATTTTTAGTCTCATGATAAGGTGTAACATTTTTAGTGTCATGAGAAGGTGTAACATTTTTAGTGTCATGATCAAGTGTAACATTTTTAGTGTCATGATAAGGTGTAATATTTTTAGTGTCATGATCAAGTGTAACATTTTTAGTGTCATGATAAAGTGTAACATTTTTAGTGTCATGATAAAGTGTAACATTTTTAGTGTCATGATAAGGTGTAACATTTTCAGTGTCATGATAAAGTGTAACATTTTTAGTGTCATAACAAGGTGTAACATTTTTAGTGTCATGAGAAGGTGTAACATTTTTGAGTGCCATCGATAATTGTGATCTGAATATTATGACAAAATGTGGCCTTTTTCAATTTTTTTTATCTTTTTGTTTTTGCTGAAAATGAAGCCATGTACTGGATGGCAGACATTCTAAACAGACCCTTTAAGTGCAATTGTTTTGATCTCTCTTACACTTGGTTCACAAAGTATGTTTGCCAGATGGCTTTCGCCAATCTTTATTTATGAGTTCGGTTGTTTCTATAATTATTGAAATAATGAAGATTTTCCTCATCTCCTGGCAAAGTATAGTTTTTTTTGTTTTTTTTTACATGGAGATCATCACTTATCAAGGCCCGAAAGCCACTCAGGGATAAGGGTTATTGCGTGTACAGTAATCAATGAGATAGTATTGTAGTAATCATTAGTATTGGTGATTTGATACAGTGTCTTACTGAAGGGGGCGTTTTGTCAGGAATTTGTTTATGTTGGATTTGAAGACATCCAAGTTGTAGTCAGGTGGGAAACAGGCAAATGGAAGAGAGTTCCACAGTCATGCACTTCTGAGAAAGAAGCTCTGCTCATAGAATCTACATTTGGATTTAGGCACAGATAAAGAGTGGGGAAAATTATTGACAGTAGTTTCAGCCAGACGGGTGTTTCTCGTGAAAGATTGGCGAGTGGGGGGCGAGAGATTGGATCTCAGACGAACGCTTGCTATGGAAATAATGATAACACAAAGACAGGCTCGCAACATCTCTTTTGTGGGAGAGAGGCTGCAGAGAAGAGAAAAGGGCATCCCCCACTAAGCTACGAAGTCTGTTTTGTACTTTGTCAAGGCAGGATAGGCTGTTTTTAGCAGCTCCTGCCCAGATGTGGCAGCAGTACTCCATCCTTAGATGTACTTGGCTTTTATACAGATAGAGAATTGCATCAGTAGTGAGATATCTTCTGGAGCGGTAGAAGGATCCCACCATTTTCCCAGCATCCTTGGCAACAGACCTGATGTACGTGTTCCATTTCAGATCAGGAGTAAAGGTCAAACCCAGAAGCTTGTCAAAACATGAAGCCTCCCCAACACGGGAGCCATCCATTTCAATTGATGCCAGATGGGGATCAGAGCATTGATGATGTAAAGATAGAAGCTTGGTTTTGGATGCATTAAAAGTGACCAGCCACCCCTTCCCTCACTGTACCACGTGCTCAAGATCAGAGAAGAGAGAATTAGAGAGAACTTTGTCATTTACGGCCTTTGATGTGTTGCCATAGATGGTTGTGTCATCAGCATAGATGTTAACGAATGATTTAAGTATGTGTTTTGGGAGATCATTGATGTAGATCAGGAAGAGAGTTAAGCCCAGGATGGACCACTGAGGAACTCTAGCATTAATAATGTGGGCCTCTGATTTCTGCCCATCAACCACTACTCTTATGAACCTATCAGAGAGAAATGATTTAATGATTGAGAAAACATTTCCAGTGATACCATAGCTGGAAATCTTGTGAAGTAGGCCCTTATGCCATACTTTATCGAAGGCCTTTGATATGTCAAGAGCAATTGCCCTGGAAAGGAAGCCTTTGTCAAAAGATTCACTAATCCTATGAGATATAACCGTTAGCACATCTGCTGTAGATCTTGTGGAGTGGAAACCATATTGTATGTCACTAACAAGGTTTTTCTGCTGAGGTGGTTGACTACTTCTTTATTTAATATAGAGTCCAACAACTTACTCATGACACACAGGAGACTTATTGGTCTGTACTGAGAGGGAGATGACTTTTCACCAGAATTCTTAAATACAGGACATACTGATGAGGTTTTCCAGAGTGTTGGAAAGCACTTCTCCTTAAGGCAACGCTTAAACAGTTTTGTAAGTATGGAGGCAAGTTTTGGTTGGAGCTTTTTCAGCACTATAATTGGAATGCCGTCAGGGCCAGTTGCTTTACTGGAATCAAGGTGTTTGATTAGCTTGGCGCACAGATATTCGTATGTTGCATAGCGTGTTGTCCGTTATAGGAGGAAATATGGGGAGTTGTTGGCCTTTGTCGCATAGGGTAGAATTAGCTGCAAATTTCTTGGCAAATAGTCTGGCCTTGTCTGATGCTTACGAGATGACCTCAGGTTCATTGATGATGGTTGGGATAGAACGCACACTTCTGTTCAGGATCCTGTTTGCTATTTGCCAAAATTGGTGGGAACCAAGCTGCTGCTCAGCTAGTTTGGATTTAACGGACTGAACATATAGCTCTCTTGCATTTTTTATTACTCTTTTACAGTGATTGCTGGCAGTCCTGAAGGCAGCTTAAGCCTCAGTACATCTATTACATTGGTAGCTATGGAAAAAGTGATTTCTGTGTGCGATGGCAGCAGCACATTCTGGGGAGAACCATGGCTGGCTGTTAGGTTTTTGATGGAAATTTTTTGATGGTATGAATCGGTCTATGCCTACAATTAACCATTCGGTCAGGTCTGATACTATAGAGGACACATGCTTTTTAAACATGGAATGCAGAGGTAAATAAGATATGAATGTACGGAAGCTATCCCAGTCAGCCATAGAGTATCGATATACAGTATGGTGGAGAGGTATGTCTGAAGACTTATTACATCTCATTTTGTTGTGAGGAAAAGGTAGTATCGAGTACACAGGTGGGTTTGTGAACAACCTGAGTGAGGTCATAGGCAATGGCAAAATCATGACAAAACCTCCCCTCATCATTGGTCTTATTTGAGTGGGTCAGCCATTCCACATTATGGACATTGAAGTCACCGCAAATGTGAATGTTAGCCGAAGGATGAGCAGACAGGATGTGGTCAATTTTCTCAGATATGCTCTTAAAGATAGTAACCCCATTATTGTGGGGGTGATAGAGGGCAAATATAAATGCAGTGATGTAAGCTAGTGCAACCTGAAAGCACATATAAGGTAAATTAGGGTCTTCTCTGGAGATATCCCTACCACATGGAAAGCCATCTTTAATGTAGGCACATATTCCATGCCCATGGCGATCTTGGGGGTCAGATTTAGATATTAAGTTAGAGTATCCTTTAATTATGAATTCGTCTAGGGAAGTGGTTGGCTTTATGCCAGTTTCACTTAGAAAGAATATGTCTGGTTTCGTCTCCTGTAATTGTGTTTCAACCTCTAGAAAGTTGGAACGTAGACCCCTGATGTTGGAGAAGGAGACCTGGTAGTAGGGGTCTACGTTGGAGGATGAGGTTCTAGGTTTATTTGTGTTTTTTTTTTTTTTGAGATTTGTAATGTTGAGGTTTTGGGATTTGTGGAGCAGGTCGATAGATTTGGTTGGAGCAGGACAGAGATGGAAAGTAAGAGAGAAAAAGACTTTTTTTCTACTGTAATGGCAAGAAACCACTATCAATAATTTCCCCCACTCTTTATCTGTGCCTAAACCTAAACGTAGATTCCATAAACAAAGCTTCTTTCTTAGAACTGCATGCCTGTGGAACTCTCTTCCATTCGCCTGCTTTCCAGCTGACTACAATTTGGTCATCTTCAAGTCCAATGTAAACAAGTTCTTGATGATCCGTCCCATTAATTTACCAAATTTTCACTACTAACGATTACTATATGATATTGTACCATTGACTACTGTACACTCATTAACCCTTATCCTCGAGTGGCCTCTGGGGCTTGATAAGTGTATGTAATATATGTAAAAAAAAAAGTGTGATTTTATCTGTTTATCATAGTATGGGTTAACCTATATTATAGTTCCTTGCTATCTGTTTGTCGGTTCCACTTTTTCTCAGAAATTACTTGACTGAACTGGCTGAAAATTTGTATGGACCTTTTTTTAGGATAAGTTGCAGCGAACTAATTATTATGCTATCTGTTCGATGCACAGTTAGGATTTGATAGAGATTAATAGTGATTAGTATTCAATACTAAAATGAGCATTAATTTGTCTACGACCAATATCAAGCACATGCTATTATTTTTGAAGGAGTTCATTCTGACAATCAATCATACCAAAACAGTCTCAAAGTTTTTATTGACGATCACATTATCATATTAACAATCCACACATTTTTTTCAATTGTTCAATTTTTAGGGGTGAAGTGTGGTGGAGAGATGGACTTCAACAGCCCTAAATTCTTAAAATCTCAGTGCATTTTCATAAAAGACAAAGTAGTTATTTTTAAACTTTAAATCCATTCATTTTGTAGGCCAACAGAACCGGGGGGGGGGTGCTGAATGTACATTTGGTTCATTAGATCAATAGAGACATTCCATTGTCACGTTGTATTCAGCTAATGAATGAGGTTTTTCTTTCTTCATTATTTTGTGCGATTTCATTTCCTCATTGTACAAACAAAAAAAAAGGAAAGAAACGACAAGCAAAAGAGGAACTTTACCAAATGACTTTAACAACAAAGCAGTCAATCATAAAAATGTTTCAAGAAACAAAACTGAGGTCAAACACTTTTGCAAAGACAGTGCTCAGTGTGTTTGCGATAGAGCTACACTAATTTTCTGTCTTCATACATTTACAATTAAATCATATAGATTTTCCACAGTTGTTGTTTATTTAATCATTCATAATTTGTAATCGTACTAAATGACACACAGAGCATACATTATCATTATCAGTCAATAATCAGTACACCCTTATTCATGTCATTGTCATTAAAATTCAATTATATACTAGACTAACAGATCGCCCGGTATTGCCCGGTCATAAAATATGCTTAATTAGATATTTTAGTTCATGCAAATTTCGTATTTATTATTACAGAGCCAATTCTGTATTGATTATTATATTGTATATATATATGGTGACTTCAATGCACGGTTGGATCAGACAATGAGACTTGGTCTCCGTTGGGTCCATATGGCATTGGTAGAGTCAATTCAAATGGTATGCTGCTTCTCCATCTCTGCAGTGAACTAAATCTTGTTATCACCAACACTTTTTCCCACCAGAAAAACAAGGAAACCTGGTTCCATTCCCAATCTAAACATGGCCATTTGCTTGATTACATACTGTGTAGACGTGGTGATCTTGGAAACTTTTGCAAAGTTAGAGTAATGTGTGGTGCTGACTGTGGTACTGATCATTTAAGGGTCAGAGCTAAACTGAGAATTACAGTTCGCAAAAAAAGCCGTTTTAATGGTGTCAAAGTGCCTAAACGTATTGATGTTTCCAAATTGAAGGATCCAGTTGTACGAAGTTCCTTGAAATCTGCTTTCAACCAGGTAAATTTCTCAGATTGTGATTGGGAGACAGTAAGGGATACAATATACCAAAAAGGTGTTAAAGTTCTTGGATTGAAGGTTCCCAGACATCGAGATTGGTTTGCTGATAATTTCAATCAAATTAACCCTCAAATTGATAGAAAACGGAAAGCTTATTTGAAACTCCTCAACTCTTCACCTCTGAATAAGCCAGTTCTCACTGCTCACTTTTCTTCTGTGCGCAGTGAGGTTCAGTGTTGTGTGCACCAAATAAAAAACAAATGGTGGTCTGACCTCTCCAGGGAGATACAGACTGCTTACTATCATAGAAATGTCAAGACATTCTACACTCTGCTTCATCAGGCTTATGGTCCGAAATCCTCTTCAACTACACCACTCCTGGTGAAGGACGGGAAAACCTTGCTGAAAACCTCAGATGAAATTATGCATCGATGGCATGAACACTTTCATGATCTTTTTCATAACCCATCCAATGTTGATGTTGCTGCAATAGAAAGTATCCCTCAATGTTCCTTTTGTCCGGAACTTGATGTTGAACCGACTGTTGTGGAAACAGCTGATTGCATAAAACAGATAAACTCGAACAAAGCCCCTGGGCTGGATGGCACTCCTGTTGAGCTGCTGATACATGGTGGTGTCAATGTACATTGTGTGGTCCACTCTTTGATACTGTCAGTATGGCAGGGTGACCCGGTTGCCCAAGATTGGATAGATGCCATCTTGGTTATGTTGTACAAAGGAAAGGGTACAAGGTCTGATTGTGGAAATTATCAAGGTATCTCACTGCTGAGTGCGGTTGTAAAGATATTTGAACGGCTCTTGCTAAATCGATTGGAAAAGTATGTATGTCCTGATATCCTTCTGGAATCCCAGTCTGGTTTTAGTGGTGGGCGAGGAACTGTGGATATGGTGTTTTCTGCTAAACAGCTCTTGGAAAAATGTATTGAACAGAGTATTCCTCTTTGCCAGGTGTTTGTGGACTTAACCAAGGCATTAACACAGTCAACAATGAGGCTCTCTGGAAAGTGCTGGAAAAATTTGGCTGTATACCTGCTTTTACAGACAAGTTCAAGCAACTTCATCGTAGTATGAAAGGTCGCGTCAACTTCAATAGTCGGTTTTCGGAAGAATTCCCCATTGATATTGGTGTGAAGCAGGGTGATATAGCTGCACTAACATTGTTTTCGCTCTATCTGACTGCTGTGCTCTGGTATGGTTTCCACGATTGTGATATGGGTGTTTATATTAGATTCCGAACGACTGGAAAAGTGTTCAACCTCAGAAGATTCCAAGCCAAAACACTTGTTAGTGATGGACTTGTTAGGGAACTGTTGTATGCTGATGATGCTGACCTGGTAACACACTCCCCAATAAATATGCAACTAGTGATGGATCTCTTTACAAATGCTTGTACCTGCTTCGGACTGACAATTAGCATTAAGAAAACTAAAGTCATGTACACTCTCGCTCTCGATTATCTGTATGTGGAACCTGATATCTTCATCTGTGGAAAGCGCCTTGAAGTCGTAAAAAACTTTGTCTACCTTGGGAGTGCCTTATCAAATGATGGCATTCTTAATACGGAAATAAGACAGAGAATCAGTAAGGCATCTGATGCTTTTGGAAGGTTACAAGATAGAGTCTGGTCTGACGGTTATCTAACTCTGACAACTAAAATTTCAGTATATCAAGCATGTGTAGTACCATCTCAACTCTACGCATCTGAAACTTGGACCTTGTGCCGGTCACATATAGAATTGCTCGAGAGGTTCAATCAGCACTGCCTTAGATACATTCTTGGTTTAAAGTGGTATAGCTTTGCCCCTGATACATATGGCTTAAAAAAGGCCAAAACAACCAGTATTGCTACCATTGTTATTAAGAACCAGATGCGTTGGGCGGGTCATCTCATCCGGCTTGAAGACTATCCAAAACAGTTGTTCTATGGTGAGCTCTTTCTTGGAAAAAGACCCAAAAAAACGTTTTCGTGATAGCATCAAGGAGAGTCTGGTGAACTTTCATATTTCTGTTGACAGTTGGGAGTCCCTAGTATATGATCGCAAGAAGTGGAGGACACTGATATATAGGGCACTGAATACTTTGAAGCAGCCAAAATAGACTGAGCGAAGCTTAAGAGAGCATGTAGGAAATGCCAAACCTTGCCGCCCAACCATGAAGATCTCTGGATCTATAAGGTGTGTGATCGGGCTCTGTTGTCTAAGGCAGGTTTTGTTAATCACATGAAAACCCACGATAATACAGGTTCCGCTGCTGTTAGTTTTATACAAATCAGTAAACACTTTCAGTGTCATGTCTGCTTGAGGGTGTGCAAGTCACTGGAAGGGCTAAAAAGTCATCTTCGGGCATATGGACTTTTAGTGACTGAGGGAGTGGCTCTCGCCTGACAAGACGTTGCAATCATCATCATATATATATGTAGTATATTAGTGATTTCAAAAGTAAAAAAAAAAAATGACTTGGGCACAATCAGCTAGAATCGAAACCAAAATATTTAAATCAACTTCCGCCTAAACTTCAATTTTTCTATTTTTACTGACTAAAAACCAAATTGAATTTGTTCCACAGGTCCGAATCCTCTGTATATCAAGTTTCAAGTCTGTAGACTAAAAATTGAAAGTAGTTTGGTACAGACCATTCTGCACATACACACACACACTATATATATAAATAATATATATCTATAATATATATATATATATATATATATATATATGAATACACATTCATTATATATATATATATATATATATATATATATAATGAATGTGTATTCATATATATATATATGAATACACATTCATTATATATATATATATATATATATATATATATATATATATATATATATATATATAAATAATGAATGTGTATGCTACTGAGGTTTCAAAGTACGAAGCAAAGCAGGACAGGATTATCTGTTTACTCGAAAAGGCATCTTTGACCGATGAGCATATGCAAGTTCACCATCTGCGGAGGAGTGTGCTGGACGTCTGCAGGATTGTAATTATGCGTGTGGTGTCACAGAGCTTAGGAGCTGCCGAAGATTGCTTACTGAACCCTCATTCATCGTCTTTGATTAGAGAATCCACCATATATATATATATATATATATATATATATATATATATATATATATATATATATATATAATGACCACAAAAGTACATTCATACATATATATATATATATATATATATATATATATATATATATATATATATATATATATATATATATATTATATATATAGAGAGAGAGAGATTATGACCACAAAAGTACATTCAACAATAAAAAAACACGGTATGAAAATAACACTAGCGAATAAATACTAGGAACTCAAGGAAAGCGGACATTCGCCGGTAGTCGAATGGAAAATAATAAGACAAGCTACCACGTGTAGGGACCTAGACGACCCATGTAGATTATGCCTTCATGAAAAATTTGCTATCCTGTACTTTAAAGAACCCCAACATCTATTAAACTGTAAAAGAGAAATAGCAAACAACTGTGTTCACAAGATAAAATTTACTCTAGGATAACGATACAAAATAGTTTTAAAACTAACAAAAACAATAGAAAATAAACAAATAAATTAAATAAACATGAATATACATAAACGATCACACATATATGTATCTATATATATATATATGTATATATATGTGCATATATGTATGTACACATATATATATTTATATATAAACTAACATAAAAAAAACCAAAAAAACACTAACATAGATTTAAAACAGATCAAGAAACTAAATATCCACGCTAAATAGAGCACACACAAAGGAACAGGTCAACCAGAGGTTAAATAGGCCTTTGTCCGATAAGTGCATGCTCATTGGCTGACAAGAAGGGCGCGGTGGATACTAGAAAGCTGATTGGCTAACTAAAATCTCAATAGAAGATGCGCATATAAAAACAACAAACAACCACAGAATTCGCGCATAAGCCTGAAGAGTCCTAGAGTGGATGAAACGCGGAATATTCAGTGTAGCTTAATCACCATATACATTTTATAACTTACTAATTAGCTCTACCTACGTATTGAGCAGTTTTGAAGTAAATACTTAAAGTTTACGCATAAATCTATACTTTCGTATATTAATTTTATGTGAGTAAATTAAGTAGTTATATATATATAGATATATATACACGAGGGACATGCAATAAGTAATGCACCTGACCCATTTCCCATAGTAGTAGAGCAACGAAACTTGGCACAGTTATTAGTTTTTCTCTACATAGGAACCACCCAGAGTTATATGCATTTCTCCTATTGTTTGATACAGCTCTGGAGACCGTTTTTATAGAACACTCCAGGTTGGTCTTCCAACCACGACGTGACTTCAGAAATCAAGGCTGCATCATCTGGGAAATGCTTTCCTTTCAAAAACAACTTCATGGCTGGGAAGAGGTGAAAGTCAGAGGGTGTAAGGTCAGGAGAGTAGGGAGGATGGGGAAGGATTTCATAACCACACGCCTGTGCTTCTGATCTGGTGACATGTCAGTTGTGGACCGGAGCATTGTCCTGCAGGGGGAGGGTACATTTGCTGATCTTGCCCCGCCTCTTGATTTTGATAGCTTCCCTTAATTTCCTCAAAAGTGAGGCATAATAGGCTCCTGTAATTGTGGTACCCTTTGCCAGGAAATCTGTCATCATTACTCCGTCCTGGTCCCAGAAGACTGAGCATGACCTTGCCAGCAGAGGGCTGCACCCTTGCCTTCTTTGGAGGTGGTGAGTCCAAGTGCTTCCACTGCATTGACTGGGCTTTGGTCTCTAGATCATAGTGATGGACCCAGGTTTCATCCTGTGTAATCAGTCTTTTGAAAAACTTTGACTCATCTTCTTAGCACATCTCCAAATTCATCCTCAAGCACTCAACGCGTTCTCGCTTCTGGAATGATGTGAGAAACTTGGGAATCCATCTGGCAGACACCTTATGCATATGCAAATGGCAACCTTTATGCTTCTATTGTCTAAGAAGGTGTTAAGAACGGCTTTCGGAATAGACACCCCCAACCTCCCCATGTTAAGAACGGCTTTCGGAATAGACACCCCCAAGCTCATCAGCATACTCAAAAACCTAGAAAAGTTGACATGTCGAATGTGAACGGTGAGTTGGATGTAAAACGGAACGAAATTTAAATTTCCATTACATTTTTAAAACAACCGTAAAACAAAGTATTCTCCGCAAGTTTTACCATATAAACTTTTATATAAAACGTTTATTTGCTTACCTGCCTCTTATAGCGGTAAAGTCAGACACAATGTCAATTTATAATCAGAAATCTAACTCATTAAAAAAAAAAAAAAAAAAAAGATAAAAGGACTCTGGCAACTGGCTAGATAGATGAAAAATTGTATTCTATGATAATAGCGCATCCAGCTATCGATCATAAAGCAACCCCTCCCTCCAAAAGAGGAGGTGATGTCTGGGAGAATTTCCGCCTGAAATCAACCAGAACTGATATAACGCTTTAATCCTAACTCGGACGGCAGGTAGAAAACGTTCCGAAACTTATCATTCTAATTCTAAGTTAAAACCGAGATTTATTCGCATATTGAAGGGAAGTAACTCTACGGAAATCTGCACGCACGAACACCGATTTAAAAATTACAAAATTAGATCACTTAGTTTTGTAGTTCTACGATGTTTGCATCGCCAACTTTGTCACATCTGACCTCAGTGGATTACGCGAAAGTATACGAACCAGCTGAAGATTCGTTTTTATTGTTAGACGCCATTGAGAAAGATTACAAACTCTTGGATAATCTCCGCCCGCTCATCTGCCTGGAGATTGGATGCGGCTCCGGCGTCGCACTTGTTTTTCTTGCTCAACTTGTGGGTCGGCATGGAGCCCTTTTCTTGGCCACGGACATAAACCCTTCGGCCGTATGGACTACCTTGAAAACCGCGGCTCAAAACGATGTTTATATAGAAACCGTGCAGACAGACTTAATATCTGGACTTCTACCGAGGTTGTCTAAGAAGGTCGACGTTTTATTATTTAATCCTCCGTATGTTGTAACCCCGAGCGAAGAGATACGGTTTTCTGAAGACGACCCTTTGCCTGTATCGTGGGCCGGGGGTAAACGGGGCCGCGAAGTTATGGACAGACTTTTTCCCCAAGTGAACGATATTCTTTCAGAAACCGGTGTTTTTTATTTGGTTGTCATACAAGAAAATGATCCGGAAGAGATCGCCAAACTTATGGGCCAGTTTGGATTTGATGTTCACTGTGTGTTAACTCGGAGGTCTGGTATGGAACTGCTTTCCGTACTTAGATTTACAAGAAAATGTACTAAGGCGTCTCTAGTTTAATTTTAAATGTATGTATATGTTAATCCAGAGTGCCTCCTCGCTGTTCATGCAAAAACACTATTTTAATAATGTTTATTTAAAAAAAAATATAGTACTTGATTTCACTGAATTAAAAAGTACACTAACAAGTTGCATTGTTGAATTTGAGTTTTTGTGCTGAATATGGACGGTGCTATATATATATATATATATATATATATATATATATATATATATATATATATATATAATTTGCTGACGTACACGACACGAGTGAGGCCCCAGTCCCCCACATAGCGAAATACGGTAAAATCCATTGAAAGCGGTCGGTGGTTATGAGAAAATAAAGCTGTGTACGCATTATAAATGTTTCTTTTCTGTGTCTTACGTTATACATTAGTACATTAGGGGTCATTTTGAGTTAAAAGTTTATTTACGCGTCGGCTCCGATGTTGTACGCAAGGGAGCTTTCATTAACCTGAAAAGAAAGGAAAAAAATTTGGCGTGTGTGTGTGTGTTTTTTGTTTTTATTATTATTTTGGCTTGAATTTTGCGCTTTTTGGATTATTTTATTTATTTATTTTTTCTTGGTGCCTATTTTTTTGACCGGAGATTATAGTTATAGGTAATTATTAATAGGAAAATTGGTGCAAGTCCAGATTAGAACTTGTGGCGATAAACAAAAATAAAAGAAAACCCGTGCAGACTGCAGTGCAGTTGATCCGCGCTATTTTTTTAAAAAATAGTATTTAAGTAGGTCCCGCAGACGAGCCTCGTTCTGACATTCGGAAAATTTAGGTTAACAACCGGTGAAGCTACCGAAAAATAACCCTTTTGAATGGAGATGGAGACAAACAATATTTTAAAACTTGATTTCTTAATTTTACTTAAAAACAAAATGTAAACATGGTGCGAATGCAGAGAGTGATCCGCCGCGCCGCACTGTTTTTTAAATCGTATTTCCACATTTAATTAAAATTTTATGATGTTTTTTTTTTTTTTTTTTTAAGGTTAAATTGTAAGGTTAAAGTACAGAATAGGTGCTTTTTGAATAATAACGTTATTATTTCAGCACGGATCACTCTCTGCATGAATACCGCACACATATATATAATAGGTACGGGCAATTTAATGGCTACTTCCGCAGGTGTGTCAGAATTTTTGACACCCCTAACACGAAACTGCGAATAAAATATAAAAAACTCGTAATTTCTCTTTTAAAAGTAGGTTGTTTATTTTCTTTATGGATTACTTCCAAAATAAACTTTTAAAGTTGTTTTAAAAGTAATAGAAATATTTATTTATTTTTTTAAAACAGTAATGAAATTAATTGAATTTTACGAGCTTAGTATTTTTCAAATTTTAAACTTTAAAAATCTATCAAAATTTTTTCTATTGATTCTATGTTTACAATATTTTTAGGGTCAATGTGAAATTTTATGCTCTTTCCAATAAACCAAATATAATATTTTAAACAAAGTTTTTTTTTTTTAATTCACCCCCCCCCCCATTTTCAAGTGTCTATTAAAAAGTAAATAATTAATTTACTCACCAAAGTTTTATATATCACAAATTGAAGATAAAAGATCAATAAATAATATATTCAAATTTAAAACAAAAAGTAGTGTTTTTTAGAAATTAACCTGTAAAGTCCGAAGTTTAAAACCTTTTTTTTTTTTAAACACGTTTGTTTTTTCTTTTTTTTTTTTTCTTTTTTTTAATGAAACCTTGGTCCTTGCTCCTTTAATTGAAAAAATAATTAGGGCTTGAATTACATTTTTCGAGTAATTATAAGCTTGGAAAGACAAGGGGTCGAATTAATTCACGCCTCCCATTTTGAAATGTCTATTAAAAAGTAAATAATTAATTTACTCATCAAAGTGTTATATATCACAAATTAAAGATAAAAGAACAATAAATAATATATTCAAATTTAAAACAAAATAGTAGTGTTTTTTAGAAATTTACCTGTAAAGTCCGAAGTTTAAAACCTTTTTTAAAAAAAAACTTTTTTTTTTTTTTTTTAATGAAACCTTGGTTCTTGCTCCTTTAATTGAAAAAAAAATTAGGGCTTGAATTACATTTTTCGAGGAGTTATAAGCTTGGAAAGACGGGGTGGAATTATTCAATATTTTTCACAAAATTTCTGGCACACCTACCGTTTTTAACGCCGGTTAACATAATTTTTTAAATTTTCGATTACTTTTTTTATTGTATTTGAAAGATTATAGTTTAAAGTTAATTTCTCAAAGAAAAAAAAGTGTGTGAAATAAAAAAAAAATACATGGAATAATTTTATCTCAAATCTGAAAAACCCTAGATTTCACGTAAAAATTCATTGACAAAAATCGCGTTTACATTTTTCTGGCAAAGAAAATATAAGTTTTCTGGAATTATTTCCAAGTTAAGTTAAAGTCTTAAGATAATGAATTATTACAATAAATGTGCTTAACTTTTGCTAAAAAAGTAATAATTATCTAAAAATGTATCACTGGTTGGACCGATACTTGTTTATCGTATCCAAAAAAAATTCTGGCGGCAAAATTCAAATATGTATGAAAGGACAAATTAGACATAAGTCTTTATTTAACATTATTCTGGCATACCGAGCGACTTTTTTTTTTTTTTCTTAGTCGCAGAAAATGCAGAAAAGTTAATTAAATTCATTAATATACTACTGACAATTTATTCTTAAAAAAAAAAAAAGTTAGCACCATTATTTATTAATATTAAAACAGAATTACAATTGGTTAAGAAAACAATTTATAATTATTGAAAAAATGACACATTAAAAAAATACAGACTTACGTTAAAATTTATCATAATGTTTACGTTTAAAGTTCATAAACACAAACAGGCGGGTAGTTGAAAATAGGAAGAGGGTGAGCAAAACAGACTAATTTTCTTTTCAACTCTGCGCATCCGTACTTACCGACATGGAACGTTCGTATAATTTTTGCCATTTTTTATTAAATTATTTTTCTATGTTCCTGTTTTTCGATTTAATTTTTTTTTACTTTATTTTCCAAGATTATATGAACATTATTTTACGTTGATAATTATACGTTCTTGCGTGCAATGGAAATGTTAGAATCTTACATATAAAGATTACGTTAAAAAGCGTAAAAAAAGTAGAAATATTTTTGACAATTATAATTTTTTGTGTGAAAATATTAAACAATGCTTAATTCAATAATAATATTGATAGTTCAGAAATTAATTTTTCTACGAGTTATATCGATTTCATTAATACAGAATTCAGGATTTTTTTCGTAATGGTCCTGTAAAAATTATTTTATTTTTATTTTATTGTTACAAATTACGATGCTTTATTTATATAAAAAAAGCAAAAATAAATTCTTGCGTTTTTTATTTACTACTGAAAACCATAACTTTAGTAAAGGTATTTTTGTTTAAACAAAATAATACATTTCCACTAAGATTTAAATAAAAAATAATTAGTTCATTATATTCCGCGATCATTATTTGATAAATACTGCAAATTTCATTAAAATTGGTTAATTTCCAGATTTTTGGTGATTTTTTTTTTTTTAAGTAAACGGAGGGGTCAAAATGAATACCGATGCTCAAAATGTTTGAACATTTTGAGCATCGGTATTCATTTTGCCCGTACCTATATATAAACAAAATATTTTAGAAAATAATTTCTTAATTTTAAATAAAAATTGATTGTAAAGAATTTTTAAAAAATAATTAATGTAAAAATATTGCAGTGTTTACATAGCTGGTTCTTTGGGATAATAGGGGCGCCTGAAACCTCTCTTGCAAAACGAAAAAGCTTTAATGTTTTTACTATTTTAAAGCGTTTTTTTTTTTTCTTTTTAAGTTTGGAACACAAGTAGTGGCTAGTTAACTTAGAACAATAGGGACTGCCAAAATTCACCACAGAATTACCTCACCCTATATGTATGTAACTTTATTATAAATTAATATTATCAGTATAACTTTTGTACCATTTAAAAGAAGGGCAAAATAAACCAGTAATAAATTATTTTTAAATTTAAATTTTTTTTTTATCGAACGAAAATAATGAAATTGCGAGACGAAAATCGTGTTGACATAATTGGCGCTTTAAAATAACGTTCCCATGTAGTAGACATTCTGAACATGAAAACATACCCGTATTTAATAAATCTAGCAAAAATCAACTAATGGTCAGATTTTCGTGAAATTTTCGATACTTATCCATTTTAGAATGAAATTACGTATAAAATGCAGTTTTCGTAAAATATACGAGGGAAAATATTTTTTTTAGTGCGTGTCCCCCCCCCCCCACTCCCCATATTTATTTTTTCGAAATTCGAACAAAATATATTCAAATCTATCGAAATTTCTATTTATTATAAAATATAAGAATTCAAATAAGTAAAAAATATTTATTTTTTTAAAATTTAAATACACATATTGAACAAAAATTTATCTTGAAGTTGCAATTAAAAAATTAATATAAACTTGATATTATTATGTTTTGTTTTTAAATAGCATTTTATCGAATTAATATATGCTATAATCTGTTGAATTGCCAAGAAAAAGAAACTTTGTAAACATTAATTAATTTTTAAAAGATTAAAACGATTAAAATTCCATTATTTCAAAATGTTCTGTTACAACATAGATTTTTAATTGTGTTTACATTTTTTTTTTTAAATATTAAGTTTTAATATAAATATGACTCTTGTCAGCTATTTTATCGCCAGATTAAAACCAATTTGAAAATATTATTGCACAAATATTAAGCATTTAGTAGCCCCCCCACCCCATTTTGTTTGTGTTGCGGGCCAGGATATAGATATCCTAACTGGCTACAAAAGAAAATAATGAAACGAATGGAAAGAAGGAAACAAAACTCAATTGTTGGATAAAATAAACATGTCGTTTATTTTCTGTTGAAAATAAAGGGTTTAGGTGGAACAAGTGTTCATTCAGTCGTTGATGACTATGCGCATGGAAAAGAAAGGAATGAAGTAGAGGAACGAGAAATGGCAGTCCCGCATGTAGAAAGGGAAAGAGAGAGTGTTGGCCTCAGCAAAGCCGCGCGTGCATGATAGCAGTCGTCCACGTGGAAAAGTCTTCAAGCCGAGAGCTGTGGACGCGAACTTGTGTGGTTGACAAACCAAGGCAAAAGGAAAGAAAGAGGAAGTTGAATGATTGTTGTTGACTTTTATACCGGGGTCAGTGTTCTGACTGCGCATGTCTAGATTTCCTTTCAGGGGAAGTGACATTTCCCATGTGCGCATATGTGTGCGTACATGTGTGTACGTTAGCGTGTGTGTATGCACATGAATGTGAGCGTATATACGTGAACGTGAATATATGTATGTGTCTGTGCATATGTGCGTGCATACATGTGGGGGTGTGTATGAGGATGTGTATATGTGTGTGTGCGTATGTGCGTGCATACATGTGGGTGTGTGTATGAGGATGTGTATATGTGTGCGTGCGTACATGTGGGGGGTGTATGAGGATGTGTATATGTGTGCGTGCGTATATGTGTGCGTACATGTGGGGGGTGTATGAGGATGTGTATATGTGTGTGTGTGTATGTGCGTGCGTACATGTGGGTGTGTATATGTGAGAAAATAAAAACATGTTCGAACATTTGTCTCGTTTTACCGAACAAAATATGGGACTCCGTAGGTACCCAAATGAACATTCAGTAAAACCGTATTTCATATTTAATATACAAATGTTTATGATATTATTAATCGTTAAACTGTGTAAATCTTAAAACCTAACAAAATTATAAAGATTAATTATTAATTGCAGTTTGAAGAAGATAAACAAAGGTTTTAAAAATCATTAAGTCGCTTCTGCTTTTCCATAGTTAACACAAATTTGACGTCACGGAAACATGCGATCAATTTTTCACAATCAGTCTCTCGTGGCCCGGATGACAAGATCAAAGTGTAGTATCTGTTCCGGCAGATACTGCAAGCAAAGACCATATGTGGGGACAACCCCACATATAAGATCTTGGTCAATGTAGGGGCAACCCTTCATACCAATTGTCACTATCCAGCTCCCATTTCCCTTCCATCGGGAGCTAGTCCCCTTTTCCCTCACCCCTCCCTCTCTCTCCACATTAAAAAACGGCCTTGTGCCTAATTTGCTCAGTGGGGAAGCACCCTATAGAACAACAAGGGCACATGCGCATGACGGAAATTCTTCAGGGTTTAAATGTATTGTAATGCTTTTATTGGGGTCGAAAAACGTTTTTCAGCCGCCACATTACTTCCTATTTACTTGCCTCCCCACGAGGGTAGAGTTAGACACAAGGTCAGTTTTTAATGCATTTACTACTAAAAACGAAATGGTGAAATATAAAAGCAAGATAAGCTAAAAGTAAAAAAAAAAAAAAAATTTAATTCCATGAATTAAAGAAAAATTCAAAGAAATTTTGGTACTTGTACAGTTTAATCAAGACATTCAAAAATGAAAATATCGAAAAAAGGTTATATTGTACGTATCTGCTTTGGACTGAAGATCTCCGAAAAAAAAAACTTCACTTAATTTGATTGAGTAGTTTTTTTTTTGTTTTTTTTTACAGCAGAAAACCACGTTTTTTATGAGAGCACGTTGAAGTCAGCCATTATGAAATTTATGGAGCACGTCACGGGGAGATAACTCTAGTTAAAGCGCCGACACTCCTTCCCCATCTTTAATAATAGCTTTTCTTCCTAAAAATCGAACCTTCTGCTCGGTATCATAACAAATTGTTTTATTGCTGTAAAAAAAAAAAAAAAATTACTTGATGAAATTAAGTGAGATTTTTTTTCGGAGAACTTCATTCCATAACGGATACGTACAATTTAAACTTTTTTCGATATTTTCATTTTTTAATGTCTTGATTAAACTGTACAAGTACCAAAAATTTAATTTAATTTGATCGAGTAGTTTTTATTTTACAGCAGAAAAAACGTTTTTATGAGAGCGCGTTGAAGTCAGCCATTATGAAATTTGTTGAACACGCCATGGGGAGATAACTACAGTTAAAGCGCTGACACTCCCTCCCCATCTTTATTACTAGCTTTTCTTCCTAAAAATTAGGTACGGGCAAAATGAATGCCGATGCTCAGAATGTATAAACATTTTGACCCCTCCCTTTACTTAAAAAATCACCAAAAAATCAGGAAATTAACCAATTTTAATGAAATTTGCAGTATTTATCAAATAATGATTGCGGAATATAATGAACTAATTATTTTTATTCAAGTCTTAGTGGAAATGTATTATTTTGTTTAAACAAAAAATACCTTTACTAAAGTTATGGTTTTCAGTAGTAAATAAAAAACGCAAGAATTTATTTTTGCTTTTTTTATATAAATAAAGCATCATAATTTGTAACAATAAAAATAAAATAATTTTTACAGGAACATTACGAAAAAAAGCCCCTAGATCCCAAATCCGTATTAATGAATTCTATATAACTTGAAGAAAAATGAATTTCTCGAACTACCGATATTACTATTGAATTAAGCATTGCTTATTTAATATTTTCACACAAAAAAATTATAATAGCAAAAAATATTTCTACTTTTTTTTTTTAAATTACAGATTTCGCATAATTTTTATATGCAAGATTTTAATAATTTCCTTGCTTGCAAGAATGTGAAACTTTCGCCGTAACATATTTTTTATATAATATTGAACAATAATTAAAAAAAAAAATTAATTTAAAAACAGGAACATAGAAAAATAATTAAATTAAAAAATGCAAAAATTAATACAAACATTCAGAAAAGAAATGTACGAATGCACGTCTGGGGAAAAAAAAGAACTTTGTTCCTTTTAGTTACATGACGTCATTTTCACAGTCTTTTAACTGCCTGAAATTTTGGGTCTTTGTAATTTTTGTGTTTACAAAATTTTAGTTTGTTGTGTTTTGTGATCGCCAGAATCACTCGGTTTTTGGTCTAATTAATTTATGTTTTGTACAAACAAGGTGTTTTATTTTTATTTAATTCAATATCTTAGGACTTTACTAATTATCTTTGAAATAGACCCAGAAAACTAATATGTATCTTTTAAAGGATTTTTACAATGAATTTATTTAACTTCAAAATTTAGCTGAATTGGGTTATTCGCTGTGAAAACATTTTCATAACTTTTTTTTTTCATGTGTACAAAATTTTTTTTCCTTTTGGAAATTAAGTTTAGTCTTTAATCTTTCAAATACAATCCAAAAGTAGTTGGAAATCTACAAAAAAATTTTGATAAATCGGCTTTATAAACTATGTCCCCCATTTTTGTCCGCCCATTGTTGCCCGTACTTACTAAAAATCGAACCTTTTGCTCGGTATCATAACAAATTGTTTTTTCGCTGTAAAATAAAAACTACTTGATGAAATTAAGTGAAATTTTTTTTTTTGGAGAACTTCATTCCATAACAAATACATACAATGTAACCTTTTTTTCAATATTTTCATTTTTTAATGTCTTGATTAAACTGTACAAGTGCCAAAAAGTCAAACATTTATTACTATAAACATAACGAACAAGTGAAAATAAAAGCAAGATGAGTCAACGCAAAAAGGAAAACAGATTTTTTTTAAACAGCAAAGTTCAAATGTTTGTTTGCATAAAGCAGTTCAATAAATTTTTTTTTTTTAATAAAGAAATATTTTTGTAAATAATGCAATTCGGAAAGATTAATTTACTTACTTTCTATATCCATCATTCAAAGGGTCAATAATGATAGAAACACCAGTATCACATTTCACCTAACCTAACTGTTCAGATTTTTCAGAACGAGGTTCGTCTACTGGAACTACATATCTCAGCTGCACCTGTTAGGCGAAAGTACAGAATAGGTACACACAACATCCTCCCGTCCCCATGTTAAGAATGGTTTCCTAAATAATAACGTTATCTCAGCATGGATCAATAAGTGCAGGAGTACCTTTTATTTTCTTTAATAAAAAAAACAAAACTACTCGACAAGAACATGACTGTTTTTGTTTTAATAATTATTTTTTATTCAAAAATAAACATTTCGATAAATATAGTGCTACGCTACAACAGAACACTAGGTGTATCAGAAAGCGTCCATTAAAAATGATGATCAGAACTTTAATAATTCAACTTACTATTTTTCGAAGCTTATAACTACTTGTAATTCAAACCCTAATTTTTTTTTCAATTAAAGGAGCAAAGACTAAATTTTTAAAAATTAACAGGTTCAGTAGCAAATTATGCAATATTTGTTTTTTTAAAGCGGTTTTCTTTAAAAAAAATATAAAGAAAATCAACATATTTTGACTTGCTTCGATAAGTATATGTATATATAAATGCCAAAAAGTTACTTACCTATAAAAAAAAAATACTATTAAATGGGTAGTTCCATTCTTCATTGTTAAGAATTTATAGGGGTGGATGGATAATGTCGGAAAGACATTTTTTTTTTTTCAGAACATAGAATTTTCAAATTTTTGTTTTATTTTTTCATTGCCGAACAATTTAAAATTAAAAGAAAAAGTTGTCTAAAACAAAATTTTTGAAGAGTACGTTAGGATAGTACTTTTTTGTAGTTTTTACTGCATTTTAATTGATCCTAAACAAAGTTTTCACGAGCAGTTTACAAAAACATAAGCACTGAACATTTTTATGTTTTTCATTCTTTTTTTTTGGGGGGGGGGAAGATTCAATTATAGAACTTGTGTGGTATAACAGGTGCTTTTGCAGTTTAATTAAACATTTTCCCTTAAGTAACACATCTACATTTACCGATTAGAATGCTATTTAACATTTTTACGAGATTTTACTTTTTTCTGTTTACATTTACCCCTAGAAAGTGCAAAAATGTATTTTTTTTAAATTTTGTTTTAGACAACTTCTTTTAAATTTAAATTGTCCACCAATTTTTTTTAATTCTCATAATTTTCAACATGCTCTAAAAATTCAAAATTATGTAGTATTTTCCCACTTTTCATGTTATAAGCCTCTCCATACATTGCCTCATCGACATCTCGATATGTATTTCAGAGTTTATCGCCGTAAGTGCTAATCTGGACTTGCACCAATTTTCCTGCTAATAATTACCTATAACTATAATCTGCAGCCAAAAAAACACAATATAACAAAATAATCAAAAAAGCATAAATTCAAGCCAAAAATACCCCCAAAAAACAAAGCCACACATGCCAAAATTCTTTCCTTTCTTTTCAAATTAATGAAAGCTCCCTAGAACGCACTGTGTACAACATCGGTGCTGATACATATTTCGCTATGGGGGCCTCACTTGTGTATGTCCACATTTTTAATAGGATTTTCGGTGATTCAGAAGCAGAGAATATGTCACACATTAGACAATGATATAATCTTGATAATGCTTAAAAATAAAAAATTACACATACATTTTGGTCAAACATTACATTTTTGTATGATTAATGACACTTATTATCTGTGATTTTGTTTCATTTTCGATTTTTGAGAAATTGATACATTAGGTTCGGCCAAAACGGAAGGGGGGAGTAAGTATTTTTTGACGGGATCTCTTTAAAAATCTACCGAAAATCAAGTAATTATCCAATCAATACAAAAGTTTCACCGATTTTTAAGTGAAGAATGAACTTTATAACTGTGTACTTCTTTTTTTTTTTTTTTCCTAATCGATATTTATATATATATATATATATTTGCGTACAACTCCTGCTTCTTTATTTGTGGTTACAAATGTGCTTAAAATAATCAGCCGAAACTGAACAAAATATGTTGTATTGTGAGAAGGGTGGAGATTGTAAATAAAACAAACAAAAAAAACCAACTGCGCACATATCAGATTTTAAGGTTGAAAATCCGAATTTTGAATGTGTTTATTGTTTTCATCTTTTGTGTTTTGAAGTGTGAAATTTGTTGAATATGTTAATAATTATTATCTTTTAGATTAGCAAAGAAGAAAAAAATTATATATTCATTATTTTTACGAAAAACACTGTTTTTAAATCTGTGAAAAATAAATAAATTTTCTTTTAGTGAATCCAATACTGCTAAAATACCATTGAATAGGAAATGCTTTGAAGAATCGATACCAAACAGAAAAAAAAAACGATAACTAACTGCGCATTTTGTTAAGAATCAAAAATTACACATACATTTTGGTTAAGAATACGATAATTTGTTGCGGCAATTTGTTGTTACGTGATATCGTCTCACCTATGGAAGACCATGAGGCCTACAAACAGTTGTTATCTCCCCTTTTTCTTTTTGCTGTGACTTGCGCTTGACTTAGTTGAAAGTGTGGGGACTTGCATCTATCACACTCTCTCGTCCAGAAACACTTGGTCCTGATGGCAAGACAAGGTCAAGATGACCAAGCATGATACTAGATGCTGGAGTTGTCTTCAACACATACGGCTCCTAGCATTCCCAAAATGGTCACCCATCTAGTACTGGTCAGCTTCATCATTGCTTAACTTCAGTGTTTATGTAGGCACCAAATATATATATACAATAGAACTCTAGGATACGGTGGCCCTAAGATATGTTTTTTTCAGGCTATGCTGTGGAATATGATGTATTTCCGACCCCTGGTTACGGTATTTGCCTCGTCTTATGATGTTATTTATAATGTTATTTGATTATATACATGTGTAATATATACTGTACTGTATTTTGTTACTAATTTTTAATGCTATATATATATATATATATATATATATATATATATATATATATAGCTTATAGTAATTTACAGGACTAAATAAATTTATTTTGTCTTGTAAAGGCTACCATAGTTTCTTCAAAACTATCATTAAATTTTTTTTTTAATTTCGCCACGCAAAATCTATACAGTGAGATAAAAGATGGAATTATTTGAAATTCAGGTACTTGTGCATATTTTTTTAGCAAATCATCCTAGATCTTATTTAGTCAAAAAAATAATTAATTGGTTCAAAAACCTTTTAAAAAATTCGAGTATTTTATCCATTGAGACAAAAACGGTGGTGAATGGTGTTTTTTTTTTTGTTTTTTTTTTTTTCAAAAATTTTTAATTCTATTAAAAATAGTAGAAAAAGTTTTCTATTATTCTGCTTTTCATATGATAAAATTCAGGTTTTTATCTTTCTCGGAAAAAAAAAAAAGTTTCTCAAGAATAATGAATTTTAATAGATTTTAATTTGTTTAAAAAAAAAACAACTTGATTTTTCTGCCACAAAAAATGTCAAAGTTGACAAGCTATCTAAGTTGACAGAAGATTCATTTTTTTTTTTTTTTTTTTGCATTTGGTAAAAGTTATTTTTTGTAAATTATTTTTGTTTTGTTTTTTGCTCAAATCTTTGTTGGCACCATTGCCCAACTTTTTAATTTGCTTGAGTATTTGAATTGAGAGCCGCTATCTGTTAAATATAAGGGAAGGGGTAGTAAACGCAATAGGTATTCTTTCATCTTAGGTGATTGGAAAGTCATTCCCTGTTATTAACTGCTTGTAATTTGTTACTGAAATATAATTATTATATAAAAAAAAAAATGAATATAATAAAATCCATTACAATATCTATCAAGCCAAAAAAGATATTTCCTTTATTGGTCCCCTGATTTATCGGAGAGGGACCTATGTTTTCAGTGGTGTGCGTCCATCCGTGCGTCCGTTAGTCTGGGCGATTGCCGGATAACCGTCGATTAGGTTTTCCTGAAATTTTGCCACAAATTGTATTTCATAAAATAGATGTGTACAATAAATTTTTTTTTTTTTTTGCAAAAATTCCTATTGTGTCCCCAGGTGCTCAAAAGAGGTCAAAAATGCCCCAAAATGGCTAAAAATTACACGTTTTGTCCCATAACTTTTGATCCATCCATTAGATTTTTCTGAAACTTGGCCAAAATGTGGAGCCCATTTAATATAAATCCAGTATGGGTTACTTTGGCAAAATTCTGGTTTGTGTCTCCGGGGATTTTAGTTCTAAAATCGACTCTTTTTGTGGCACTTTTTTCATATTTCTCAACAAAAACTTGATATGTCTGTTTTGTAGTGTTTTTTCATGGTGGTCAACTCAAATATACATGTGTAAAGGCCTGAAACTGCACCATTATCCATCTACATTGGGATTCGACATACCCAGGAGCTGAAAAGAGGTAAAAAATACCCCAAAATGGCCAACAATGACACTTTTTGCCTCATTGTTTGATCCATCCATTAGATTTTCCTGAAACTTGACAAAAATGTGGAGGCCATTGTTTTTAATATAAATTCAGTATGGGTGACCCTGGCAAAATTCTGGCTCACATCCCTCTGGGACTTTTAGGGCTAAAAAAATATGCTTTTTTAAAGCCCTTTTTTCATATTACTTAAAAACTTCATATTTATGTCTATATAGTGGTTTTCCATTGTGCTGAATTCAAATATACATATCTTAAGGCATGAAACTGCATCGTTTGTCCATTTTCACTGCTAATGTGGCGTTCTCAGGAGCTCAAAATTGAAAAAAAAATGTTGTCTCATCCATTAAATTTTTCTGAAACATTGGCAAAAATGTGAAGGCAATGTTGGCCCTTCACACTTCCCACATTCATTGTTTCTTCAATATTTTTTGTGGCGTCATTTGACATGCAGCACCAGAGGGGGACCACGCATGCGTGGATTGTTTGAATTTGATATCAAATTCATTATTTTCAATATTGATCACTCAAGAGCAATTATAGTGCTGATAAAGCTTCAACCAGAACATGCTCCCATACTTACAAAGCTGTTTAAGTGTTGTCTTTAGGAGAATTGCTTCCCAACACCCTGGAAAACCTCATCAGTATGCCCTGTATTTAAAAATTCTACTGATCGATCATCTTCCTCTCGGTACAGACCAATCAGTCTCTTGTACATCATGAGTAATTTGTTGGAATCTGTGTTAAATGGAGAAGTAGTTAACCACCTCAGCAAAAATAATCTTCTTAGTGACATGCAATACGATTTCCATTCTGCTAGATCTACAGCAGATATGCTGATGGTTATATTTTATAGAATTAGGGAATCTCTTGATGAAGGCTTCCTTTCTAGGACAATTGCTCTTGATATATCAAAGGCCTTTGATAGGGTATGGCATAAAGGTCTATTTCCTAAGATATCTAGCTATACCACAGCTGGATATGTTTACTCAATTATGAAATCATCTCTGTCAGATAGATTCATAAGAGTAGTAGTTGATGGCCAGAAATCAAAAGCTCATGGTATTAATGTTGAAGTCCCTACGGTGTCCATCCTGGGCCCAACTCTCTTTCTGATCTACATCAATGATCTTCTAAATAACATCCTAAGATCATTTGTTGACATTTATGCTGACAACACTATCATATATGGTAACACATTAAAGGCAGTAAAGACAAAGTTCTCTCTGACTCATTCTCCTCTGATCTTGAGCATATGCTACAATGGGGAAAATGGTGGCTGGTTACTTTTAATGCTTCTAAAACCAAGCTCCCATCTTTACATCATCACCGCTCTGATTCTCATCTGGCATCAATTGAAATGAATGGCTCTTGTCTTAGGGAGGCTGCATATTTTGACAAGTTTCTGGGCTTGACTTTTACTCCTGATCTGAAATGGAACACATAAATCAAATCCATTGTCAAGGCCACTGGAAAAATGGTGGGGTCCTTCTACCGCTCCAGAAGATATCTCACTACTAATACAATTCTCTACCTATATAAAAGCCAGGTACGGCCAATGATGGAATACTGTTGCCGCATCTGGGCAGGATAAGCTGCTAGAAGCAGCTTATCCTGCCATGACAGAGTTTAAAATAGACTTTGTAGCTTAGTGGGGGATGCCTTTTTCTCTTCCCTGCAACCGCTTTCTCACAGAGGAGATGTTGTGAGATGTTATTTTCATCGCAAGTGCTCATCTGAGCTTCAATCTATGTCAAACTCTCACAAAAAACACTCGTTTAGCCAAAACCACTATCAATAATGTCCCACACTCTTTATCTGTGCCTAAACCTAAATGTAGATCCCATGAACAAAGCTTCTTTCTTAGAACTGCACGCCTGTGGAACCATATTCCGATTTCCTGCTTTCCAGCTGATTACAATTTGATTGTCTTCATGTCCAACGAAAACAAGTTCTTGATGACCCACCCCTCAAGTAAACCAATTTACAAAATTTCCACTACTTATGTTTACTCATTAACCCTTATCCTCGAGTGGCCTCCGGTCCTTGATAAATGGTAACTCCTTTGTAAAAAAAAAAAAATATCCTTTGTGAAATCAGTTCATGTAGTTTCAAGGGTGATTGAGAAGCTGGTGTCAAATACTGGTGTCAAATACTGGTGTCGATGAATTTTAAATAAAACCCCATACTATACACTTTTTAAATTGCATTTTCACTCCATACAAGGCATAGTGCTACTTTGATGTAGGGGGCTACTATCTGAGACATAATTTATTGGGGTACTATGTAGGGAGTTGAGCAGCAAGATGTCTGTTTACATTACACTTGAACTTCTGCATGTTAGTACAGTCAGGGAAACAGAAACCTGGAAGGGAATTCCAAAGTCTAGCAGTTCTAGGGAAGAAACTATTAGAATATTGGGTTTATTAGGGGTATTTACGTCGAGGGGGTACAAGGGTTTGTAGTTCGTTGGAGCACCTACCATTAAAGTACTTTTAAAACAGGCAGAGTATTGCAACATTTTGTCAATGGGACAGTGGCTGAAGCCTAGCTGATAGTATGGGACCTTTCAGGTGGATGACTCTCCTTTGAACTCTGTTTAAGAGGGAGAGACTAGTAGCAGATGCACCAGCCCAACAGCACTCCATACATGGGGCAATGGTGGCCTTGTAAAGGTACAAGATACTCTCAGGCGTAAGTAACTTTCTAGCATGGTAGAGGGAGCCCACCTTCTTTGTAGCAGCCCTGGTAATGCACAATGTATCTGTTTGAACTCTTGCTCCTTGTGAACTTTCTTATCATATTCATTTCTTGTAATAATTATATTTAAATAACAAATTAAAAGCAGTAGGGAATAACTTTCCAATTGCCCTGTGTATATAAACTAAGAAAATTATGTCTTTCAACTCTGACTTGCACAAAGAAAAAAAATTGAATTCTAAGGAATTCAATTAATAATAAAAAAAATTACTGAATTGTTTCCCACAAAATTTGATAACTACTTTTGGCACAAGTGCACTTGAATACTACAGAAGTTTTTTTTTTTTAAATTTTGGAAGTGTTATACGGGGTGGAACGATAAAATTGTTGCCCTAGAAAAGATGACATGATTATTTGATGAAAACCATTTTTCCTTTTTTTTTTTTTGTTGCAGACCATCTACTAGTTGGCCAGTTGTATACAAATTCAAAGAGCAACAGGAGCCTTCTATCATGTCTGAATGTGACAATGTTCAACAAGCGAGATCGGTGATGCGCCGCCGTACAACTCATGCTCTTTACTGATCCAAGTTACGGCAACAGGACTATTACCAACACACTCAAAATGCATCGCTGGATTACCACAAATAACAGAGACGTGTCAAGGGTAATGAAAACAAAGTTTCCGATCATGGTTATGGTCTTTGGTGTGGTTTCAAGTGAGTGCCACATCATGCCACCTCACAGCTTCGAAGTCAACACCAAAGTGTGCCTGGATGTGCTGAAGAGTGTGGTGATCCCCTGGTGCAATCAGGTGGCTGCTGGCAGACACTGGGTGTGGCAGCAGGACTTGGCACCGGCCCACAAGTCCAAAGAGACCCAGGTTGGCTTCAGAAGGAGTGCTACGACTTTGCACCCTTCTTTCACTGTCCCCCTCCTCTCCCGATTTAGATCTGCTGGACTACTTCATTTGGTCATATGTCGAGAACATCACCAACATGACCTCCCACAATACCAAAGCCAGCCTGATCGCCACCATCCACCGAGTATTCGCCATGCTCTTGCTGAGCTCCTGCCGATACTTGTGGAAAAGGCATGCTCCTGGTTCCAGACCTGTATTGATATGGTGATTAAGGCTGAAGCTCTACTGCATAATCAAGTTACCTGAATTAATTTTTTCAATAAAAGTTTTAAAATAAAGCTGTAGTGTTGTTTTCTTTGAAACAACAACTTTATCGTTTTACCCTGTACTAGCGAAAGGGAAGATAATTTAGAATGTTTGTTTTCTAATCAAACTTTTCTGATAATTCAAAACAAGTTCAATAAAGTAAGGAAACATCACAACCGAAAACATTAAATAACGACGTATTAATTGAATTTACTTGAAATTATTAAAAATTTATCCACAATATTAAAAAAAAAAATTACATTTCAAATGTACAAATAAAACATAACATTCTATATTTCAAAATAATTATTTTCAAAATATTTTTTTTATAATGCCTAAATAAAATGTAACATTCTATATTTCAAAATAATTATTTTTAAAATAAATATTTTTTTATAATGCCTAAATAAAATATGACATTCAGTTTAGAATATTATGAAACGGAATGTATTTTTTATAACTTTTTGGTCCCCTGACAAAAGGAGGGTGGACCTGTAAAGTAACAGAACGGATTTTCCAGGAAAACTCCAATGCCCCCTATAGGGGGGTCTTTTAGGTTAAAATGGCTAAAATTGACACTTTTGTACTTATTAAAAAAATCGATGCCTTGGATTTTTATAAAACTTTCTGAAAAGTTGTAAGTAATTTTTATATAATTTTGTTTGTCTATACTTCGCGATAACTCTTAGGTAGGCCCCAGGGGCTCTTTTAAAGCTAATAAAAACACTCCATTTTTGGGACTATTTTACCATATTTGTCCAAAATTTTCTATGTATGTCTATTTAATAGCAGTTTTGTATGGTGCTGAACTCAAATTTAACTATGTTAAGGGCCTTGAAGAGTTTTGGGTGTAAATGGGGGAGGGCAAATGATGGACTTAGTCATTTCTTTTTTTGCATGATGCAGAACTCAAATTTACATATGTTAAGGCTTAAAACTGCACCGTTTGTTCATTTTCACCAGAATTTGACATCCTTTGAGGATTTTGAGGTTAAATGGGGGGGGGGCAAATGCTGAACTTGGTAATTTTTTTTTATGCCTCGTGCGCTCACAGAGAACCATGCATGCTTCACTTGTTCTCTTTTTTTTTTTTAAATAGAAATTTCTTTCATAAAATAAAATAACATAAGAATTGTAAGAGTCATTTTAGAATATTTTACATTAATTTTGTATCGTCATCCCTTGCCACGAGTATAAGTCTTCAAAAACTGAGAAATCTGGTGAATTAAAGTGCACTTCTGCCTAGTTTTCTTTTTCATCTAAGTATTTTGAAAAAAATTGCTTTCTATTTAATATACTAGCAGGCCATCCGGTGTTGCCCTGTTGTAAAACATGCTTAAATATATTTTAATTTATGCAGATTTTTTATTAATTATTATAGCGCCAATTCTCTATTGATTATTATATTGTACCCAATATATTGTAGTTGTTGCCTAATGTGGCCCGGTTATAAAATATGCTTAAATATATTTTAATTCATGCACATCTTATATTTATTATTATAGGGCTTATACTCTATTGATTATTATTAGGGCGGTGACAACAGAATAATCTTTTCATTATTTTTACTCTTGAATTAATATCTTATATGTTTTTATATGGACGGATGTGGTTCTCGCTTGATTAACTGCGTCAGATATATACTCGAGAGTCAAAAGAATAAAAAGAATATGTTTTTGTCACAGCCCTAATTATTATATTGTACCCAATATACAGTAGTGGTGGCCCGATTATAAAATACGCTTGAATAATATTTTAATTTATGCAGATTTTATTATTATTATCATTATTATTATTATTATTATTATTATTATTATCATAGAGCAATATTCTATTGATTATTATATTGTATCCAATATATAGTAGTGATTTAAAAAAATAAAAAATAAATATGACTTGGGTACCATCAGCTAGAATCGAAACCAAAACATGTAGCTCTCCAGCCTGATTCATTAATGTTTGACTTAAGTCCATACACATATGAAGACTTAAAAAAATAATGTTCTTAAAGATATAAATGTATAATTGCACATGCATAAAAGTAACATGTTTGGTAAACTAAGGCGAGAAAGTTCCAATTTTTTTCAATTTTGACCCCATAACAGCTATTTTTACTGGCTGAAAACCAAATCGAATTTGTTCCACATACTATACTGTAAAACAAATACTGACAGAATAGTTTTGTTTTCTCACACAGACATACAAGGTTTTATATATATATATATATATATATATATATATATATATATATATATATATATATATATATATACACACACAGTAGAACCCCAGGATATGGTATTAATTAATTCTGGGGTTGGTGAAATTGCCGTATGGCAGGACCTAAGCAAAATTTTATACAGTACATATTAAAAATTAGTAACAAAATACAGTACAGTATATAATCAAATAACATTATAAATAATACCATAAGGCGGGGCAAATACTGTAACCAGGAGTCCGAAAAACATTGTATTCCACATCGTAACATGAAAAAATGTATCCTGAGGCCACCGTATCCAAGGATTCTACTCTATGTATGTATATATATATATATATGCTAGCAGGGAGACTCGATATTGCCCGTGAATTATTGAGGATCAATGAATGTTTCACCCTCCCATGTTTTATTGTCATCGAAATTGGTAAAATCACCAATTTTCAATCCTCCCCACAGTTACTTAGTCCACAATACATTGTAATCTACATTGCACTGTAGAAAACCTGTTTTTTTATAAAATTATTTTTATATAAGGTCTTGAATTAAAATTGACAATGCAAATATCAAGTACCATGCTTCAATTGTGCTCTAAATAGAACATTTATTTCGATTGCTCCCCTGTCATATCAAAGAAACTACTGTTGATTTTATATGCCAGACCTTTCTGCTTGTGTGGTAATAAAAATTCTCAAATGCACTTGTGATGTTAGGCTGTATAAGGTGTTAACTTTACTCAAAATTACCTGTTCCTTCTTTCATCAAACTTTTCGATTATCGATACTTATCAAAGTGATTCCAATACAAAACCTATCCAAGAACACCGCAAGGCACATAAAGTATATTTGTGTGAAATTTCATAAAAATCGGCCCAGCCAGTTAGGAGTCCATAGGAAACGAACTCACACACACAATGTATATATATAGAGAGAGGTGTTGTTTATTTGTTTTTGTTAGTGATACTTTTGGAATGAATTCAATTATTTATACGAAAGTGTATTTTTACCTAAATGCGAGTTGGGAATAATTTTCCCTTTGACCAATTTGCTACCCCCAAATGGGGAGCAGTATATATATTATTTTTAAAATATAATTATATTTTAAAAACAATATATAGAAAGTAGATGGATGTGAAAGAAATCGTACATGGTATGTTCCGCTGTCTCCTCATCTCGGCAGCATTTTTGACAGATGGTCTCCACTGTCCGGTTGATTTTTTAATGTTCAGATTATCCTAAAAACTGAAGTAACGTGTATATATTTCCACAATTGTATTAAAAAAATACACATGGAGGGTATCTATAGTTTTTACTGATAGTTTAAAATCAATAAATATTTATCATTAGCGACAGAAAATTAGGTTTTAAAGAAAAGCAAATAAACAAACATTTAATAGAATTGTATTCGGAATAGAAAATTAGGCACAAATTTTTCCAATTCTGATGGTGATTAATCATTCCAACACTACATTGAATGCATATATGTAAAATCCAACATTGTTGCATTTTATTTATTTATTCTTTGTAATTAAAATTGTTATTTTTGTTTTTAGGGTATCAAGGTCTGATTGTAAATCATTGTAATTGAAATTGTTATTTTTGTTTTTAGGGTATCAAGGTCTGATTGTAAATCATTGTAATTGAAATTGTTATTTTTGTTTTTAGGGTATCAAGGTCTGATTGTAAATCATTGTAATTGAAATTGTTATTTTTGTTTTTAGGGTATCAAGGTCTGATTGTAAATCATTGTAATTGAAATTGTTATTTTTGTTTTTAGGGTATCAAGGTCTGATTGTAAATCATTGTAATTGAAATTGTTATTTTTGTTTTTAGGGTATCAAGGTCTGATTGTAAATCATTGTAATTGAAATTGTTATTTTTGTTTTTAGGGTATCAAGGTCTGATTGTAAATCATTGTAATTGAAATTGTTATTTTTGTTTTTAGGGTATCAAGGTCTGATTGTAAATCATTGTAATTGAAATTGTTATTTTTGTTTTTAGGGTATTAAGGTCTGATTGTAAATCATTTGAAATTGTTATTTTTGTTTTTAGGGTATCAAGGTCTGATTGTAAATCATTGTAATTGAAATTGTTATTTTTGTTTTTAGGGTATCAAGGTCTGATTGTAAATCATTGTAATTGAAATTGTTATTTTTGTTTTTAGGGTATCAAGGTCTGATTGTAAATCATTGTAATTGAAATTGTTATTTTTGTTTTTAGGATATCAAGGTCTGATTGTAAATCATTGTAATTGAAATTGTTATTTTTGTTTTTAGGGTATCAAGGTCTGATTGTAAATCATTGTAATTGAAATTGTTATTTTTGTTTTTAGGGTATCAAGGTCTGATTGTAAATCATTGTAATTGAAATTGTTATTTTTGTTTTTAGGGTATCAAGGTCTGATTGTAAATCATTGTAATTGAAATTGTTATTTTTGTTTTTAGGGTATCAAGGTCTGATTGTAAATCATTGTAATTGAAATTGTTATTTTTGTTTTTAGGGTATCAAGGTCTGATTGTAAATCATTTGAAATTGTTATTTTTGTTTTTAGGGTATCAAGGTCTGATTGTAAATCATTGTAATTGAAATTGTTATTTTTGTTTTTAGGGTATCAAGGTCTGATTGTAAATCATTGTAATTGAAATTGTTATTTTTGTTTTTAGGGTATCAAGGTCTGATTGTAAATCATTGTAATTGAAAGTGTTATTTTTGTTTTTAGGGTATCAAGGTCTGATTGTAAATCATTGTAATTGAAATTGTTATTTTTGTTTTTAGGGTATCAAGGTCTGATTGTAAATCATTGTAATTGAAATTGTTATTTTTGTTTTTAGGGTATCAAGGTCTGATTGTAAATCATTGTAATTGAAATTGTTATTTTTGTTTTTAGGGTATCAAGGTCTGATTGTAAATCATTGTAATTGAAATTGTTATTTTTGTTTTTAGGGTATCAAGGTCTGATTGTAAATCATTTGAAATTGTTATTTTTGTTTTTAGGGTATCAAGGTCTGATTGTAAATCATTGTAATTGAAATTGTTATTTTTGTTTTTAGGGTATCAAGGTCTGATTGTAAATCATTGTAATTGAAATTGTTATTTTTGTTTTTAGGGTATCAAGGTCTGATTGTAAATCATTGTAATTGAAATTGTTATTTTTGTTTTTAGGATATCAAGGTCTGATTGTAAATCATTGTAATTGAAATTGTTATTTTTGTTTTTAGGGTATCAAGGTCTGATTGTAAATCATTGTAATTGAAATTGTTATTTTTGTTTTTAGGGTATCAAGGTCTGATTGTAAATCATTGTAATTGAAATTGTTATTTTTGTTTTTAGGGTATCAAGGTCTGATTGTAAATCATTTGAAATTGTTATTTTTGTTTTTAGGGTATCAATGTCTGATTGTAAATCATTGTAATTGAAATTGTTATTTTTGTTTTTAGGGTATCAAGGTCTGATTGTAAATCATTGTAATTGAAATTGTTATTTTTGTTTTTAGGGTATCAAGGTCTGATTGTAAATCATTGTAATTGAAATTGTTATTTTTGTTTTTAGGGTATCAAGGTCTGATTGTAAATCATTGTAATTTAAATTGTTATTTTTGCTTTTAGGGTATCAAGGTCTGATTGTAAATCATTGTAATTGAAATTGTTATTTTTGTTTTTAGGGTATCAAGGTCTGATTGTAAATCATTGTAATTGAAATTGTTATTTTTGTTTTTAGGGTATCAAGGTCTGATTGTAAATCATTGTAATTGAAGTTGTTATTTTTGTTTTTAGGGTATCAAGGTCTGATTGTAAATCATTGTAATTGAAATTGTTATTTTTGTTTTTAGGGTATCAAGGTCTGATTGTAAATCATTGTAATTGAAATTGTTATTTTTGTTTTTAGGGTATCAAGGTCTGATTGTAAATCATTTGAAATTGCTATTTTTGTTTTTAGGGTATCAAGGTCTGATTGTAAATCATTGTAATTGAAATTGTTATTTTTGTTTTTAGGGTATCAAGGTCTGATTGTAAATCATTGTAATTGAAATTGTTATTTTTGTTTTTAGGGTATCAAGGTCTGATTGTAAATCATTGTAATTGAAGTTGTTATTTTTGTTTTTAGGGTATCAAGGTCTGATTGTAAATCATTGTAATTGAAATTGTTATTTTTGTTTTTAGGGTATCAAGGTCTGATTGTAAATCATTTGAAATTGCTATTTTTGTTTTTAGGGTATCAAGGTCTGATTGTAAATCATTGTAATTGAAATTGTTATTTTTGTTTTTAGGGTATCAAGGTCTGATTGTAAATCATTGTAATTGAAATTGTTATTTTTGTTTTTAGGGTATCAAGGTCTGATTGTAAATCATTGTAATTGAAGTTGTTATTTTTGTTTTTAGGGTATCAAGGTCTGATTGTAAATCATTGTAATTGAAATTGTTATTTTTGTTTTTAGGGTATCAAGGTCTGATTGTAAATCATTGTAATTGAAATTGTTATTTTTGATTTTAGGGTATCAAGGTCTGATTGTAAATCATTGTAATTGAAATTGTTATTTTTGTTTTTAGTGTATCAAGGTCTGATTGTAAATCATTTGAAATTGTTATTTTTGTTTTTAGTGTATCAAGGTCTGATTGTAAATCATTGTAATTGAAATTGTTATTTTTGTTTTTAGGGTATCAAGGTCTGATTGTAAATCATTGTAATTGAAATTGTTATTTTTGTTTTTAGGGTATCAAGGTCTGATTGTAAATCATTGTAATTGAAATTGTTATTTTTGTTTTTAGGGTATCAAGGTCTGATTGTAAATCATTGTAATTGAAATTGTTATTTTTGTTTTTAGGGTATCAAGGTCTGATTGTAAATCATTGTAATTGAAATTGTTATTTTTGTTTTTAGGGTATCAAGGTCTGATTGTAAATCATTGTAATTGAAATTGTTATTTTTGTTTTTAGGGTATCAAGGTCTGATTGTAAATCATTGTAATTGAAATTGTTATTTTTGTTTTTAGGGTATCAAGGTCTGATTGTAAATCATTGTAATTGAAATTGTTATTTTTGTTTTTAGGGTATCAAGGTCTGATTGTAAATCATTGTAATTGAAATTGTTATTTTTGTTTTTAGGGTATCAAGGTCTGATTGTAAATCATTGTAATTGAAATTGTTATTTTTGTTTTTAGGGTATCAAGGTCTGATTGTAAATCATTGTAATTGAAATTGTTATTTTTGTTTTTAGGGTATCAAGGTCTGATTGTAAATCATTGTAATTGAAATTGTTATTTTTGTTTTTAGGGTATCAAGGTCTGATTGTAAATCATTGTAATTGAAATTGTAATTTTTGTTTTTAGTGTATCAAGGTCTGATTGTAAATCATTGTAATTGAAATTGTTATTTTTGTTTTTAGGGTATCAAGGTCTGATTGTAAATCATTGTAATTGAAATTGTTATTTTTGTTTTTAGGGTATCAAGGTCTGATTGTAAATCATTGTAATTGAAATTGTTATTTTTGTTTTTAGGGTATCAAGGTCTGATTGTAAATCATTGTAATTGAAATTGTTATTTTTGTTTTTATGGTATGAAGGTCTGATTGTAAATCATTGTAATTGAAATTGTTATTTTTGTTTTTAGGGTATCAAGGTCTGATTGTAAATCATTGTAATTGAAATTGTTATTTTTGTTTTTAGGGTATCAAGGTCTGATTGTAAATCATTGTAATTGAAATTGTTATTTTTGTTTTTAGGGTATCAAGGTCTGATTGTAAATCATTTGAAATTGTTATTTTTGTTTTTAGGGTATCAAGGTCTGATTGTAAATCATTGTAATTGAAATTGTTATTTTTGTTTTTAGGGTATCAAGGTCTGATTGTAAATCATTGTAATTGAAATTGTTATTTTTGTTTTTAGGGTATCAAGGTCTGATTGTAAATCATTGTAATTGAAATTGTTATTTTTGTTTTTAGGATATCAAGGTCTGATTGTAAATCATTGTAATTGAAATTGTTATTTTTGTTTTTAGGGTATCAAGGTCTGATTGTAAATCATTGTAATTGAAATTGTTATTTTTGTTTTTAGGGTATCAAGGTCTGATTGTAAATCATTGTAATTGAAATTGTTATTTTTGTTTTTAGGGTATCAAGGTCTGATTGTAAATCATTTGAAATTGTTATTTTTGTTTTTAGGGTATCAATGTCTGATTGTAAATCATTGTAATTGAAATTGTTATTTTTGTTTTTAGGGTATCAAGGTCTGATTGTAAATCATTGTAATTGAAATTGTTATTTTTGTTTTTAGGGTATCAAGGTCTGATTGTAAATCATTGTAATTGAAATTGTTATTTTTGTTTTTAGGGTATCAAGGTCTGATTGTAAATCATTGTAATTGAAATTGTTATTTTTGCTTTTAGGGTATCAAGGTCTGATTGTAAATCATTGTAATTGAAATTGTTATTTTTGTTTTTAGGGTATCAAGGTCTGATTGTAAATCATTGTAATTGAAATTGTTATTTTTGTTTTTAGGGTATCAAGGTCTGATTGTAAATCATTGTAATTGAAGTTGTTATTTTTGTTTTTAGGGTATCAAGGTCTGATTGTAAATCATTGTAATTGAAATTGTTATTTTTGTTTTTAGGGTATCAAGGTCTGATTGTAAATCATTGTAATTGAAATTGTTATTTTTGTTTTTAGGGTATCAAGGTCTGATTGTAAATCATTGTAATTGAAGTTGTTATTTTTGTTTTTAGGGTATCAAGGTCTGATTGTAAATCATTGTAATTGAAATTGTTATTTTTGTTTTTAGGGTATCAAGGTCTGATTGTAAATCATTGTAATTGAAATTGTTATTTTTGTTTTTAGGGTATCAAGGTCTGATTGTAAATCATTGTAATTGAAATTGTTATTTTTGTTTTTAGTGTATCAAGGTCTGATTGTAAATCATTTGAAATTGTTATTTTTGTTTTTAGGGTATCAAGGTCTGATTGTAAATCATTGTAATTGAAATTGTTATTTTTGTTTTTAGGGTATCAAGGTCTGATTGTAAATCATTGTAATTGAAATTGTTATTTTTGTTTTTAGGGTATCAAGGTCTGATTGTAAATCATTGTAATTGAAATTGTTATTTTTGTTTTTAGGGTATCAAGGTCTGATTGTAAATCATTGTAATTGAAATTGTTATTTTTGTTTTTAGGGTATCAAGGTCTGATTGTAAATCATTGTAATTGAAATTGTTATTTTTGTTTTTAGGGTATCAAGGTCTGATTGTAAATCATTGTAATTGAAATTGTTATTTTTGTTTTTAGGGTATCAAGGTCTGATTGTAAATCATTGTAATTGAAATTGTTATTTTTGTTTTTAGGGTATCAAGGTCTGATTGTAAATCATTGTAATTGAAATTGTTATTTTTGTTTTTAGGGTATCAAGGTCTGATTGTAAATCATTGTAATTGAAATTGTTATTTTTGTTTTTAGGGTATCAAGGTCTGATTGTAAATCATTGTAATTGAAATTGTTATTTTTGTTTTTAGGGTATCAAGGTCTGATTGTAAATCATTGTAATTGAAATTGTTATTTTTGTTTTTAGGGTATCAAGGTCTGATTGTAAATCATTGTAATTGAAATTGTTATTTTTGTTTTTAGGGTATCAAGGTCTGATTGTAAATCATTGTAATTGAAATTGTTATTTTTGTTTTTAGGGTATCAAGGTCTGATTGTAAATCATTGTAATTGAAATTGTTATTTTTGTTTTTAGGGTATCAAGGTCTGATTGTAAATCATTGTAATTGAAATTGTTATTTTTGTTTTTAGGGTATCAAGGTCTGATTGTAAATCATTGTAATTGAAATTGTTATTTTTGTTTTTAGGGTATCAAGGTCTGATTGTAAATCATTGTAATTGAAGTTGTTATTTTTGTTTTTAGGGTATCAAGGTCTGATTGTAAATCATTGTAATTGAAATTGTTATTTTTGTTTTTAGGGTATCAAGGTCTGATTGTAAATCATTGTAATTGAAATTGTTATTTTTGTTTTTAGGGTATCAAGGTCTGATTGTAAATCATTGTAATTGAAATTGTTATTTTTGTTTATAGTGTATCAAGGTCTGATTGTAAATCATTTGAAATTGTTATTTTTGTTTTTAGGGTATCAAGGTCTGATTGTAAATCATTGTAATTGAAATTGTTATTTTTGTTTTTAGGGTATCAAGGTCTGATTGTAAATCATTGTAATTGAAATTGTTATTTTTGTTTTTAGGGTATCAAGGTCTGATTGTAAATCATTGTAATTGAAATTGTTATTTTTGTTTTTAGGGTATCAAGGTCTGATTGTAAATCATTGTAATTGAAATTGTTATTTTTGTTTTTAGGGTATCAAGGTCTGATTGTAAATCATTGTAATTGAAATTGTTATTTTTGTTTTTAGGGTATCAAGGTCTGATTGTAAATCATTGTAATTGAAATTGTTATTTTTGTTTTTAGGGTATCAAGGTCTGATTGTAAATCATTGTAATTGAAATTGTTATTTTTGTTTTTAGGGTATCAAGGTCTGATTGTAAATCATTGTAATTGAAATTGTTATTTTTGTTTTTAGGGTATCAAGGTCTGATTGTAAATCATTGTAATTGAAATTGTTATTTTTGTTTTTAGGGTATCAAGGTCTGATTGTAAATCATTGTAATTGAAATTGTTATTTTTGTTTTTAGGGTATCAAGGTCTGATTGTAAATCATTGTAATTGAAATTGTTATTTTTGTTTTTAGGGTATCAAGGTCTGATTGTAAATCATTGTAATTGAAATTGTTATTTTTGTTTTTAGGGTATCAAGGTCTGATTGTAAATCATTGTAATTGAAATTGTTATTTTTGTTTTTAGGGTATCAAGGTCTGATTGTAAATCATTGTAATTGAAATTGTTATTTTTGTTTTTAGGGTATCAAGGTCTGATTGTAAATCATTGTAATTGAAATTGTTATTTTTGTTTTTAGGGTATCAAGGTCTGATTGTAAATCATTGTAATTGAAATTGTTATTTTTGTTTTTAGGGTATCAAGGTCTGATTGTAAATCATTGTAATTGAAATTGTAATTTTTGTTTTTAGTGTATCAAGGTCTGATTGTAAATCATTGTAATTGAAATTGTTATTTTTGTTTTTAGGGTATCAAGGTCTGATTGTAAATCATTGTAATTGAAATTGTTATTTTTGTTTTTAGGGTATCAAGGTCTGATTGTAAATCATTGTAATTGAAATTGTTATTTTTGTTTTTAGGGTATCAAGGTCTGATTGTAAATCATTGTAATTGAAATTGTTATTTTTGTTTTTATGGTATGAAGGTCTGATTGTAAATCATTGTAATTGAAATTGTTATTTTTGTTTTTAGGGTATCAAGGTCTGATTGTAAATCATTGTAATTGAAATTGTTATTTTTGTTTTTAGGGTATCAAGGTCTGATTGTAAATCATTGTAATTGAAATTGTTATTTTTGTTTTTAGGGTATCAAGGTCTGATTGTAAATCATTGTAATTGAAATTGTTATTTTTGTTTTTAGGGTATCAAGGTCTGATTGTAAATCATTGTAATTGAAATTGTTATTTTTGTTTTTAGGGTATCAAGGTCTGATTGTAAATCATTGTAATTGAAATTGTTATTTTTGCTTTTAGGGTATCAAGGTCTGATTGTAAATCATTGTAATTGAAATTGTTATTTTTGTTTTTATGGTATCAAGGTCTGATTGTAAATCATTGTAATTGAAATTGTTATTTTTGTTTTTAGGGTATCAAGGTCTGATTGTAAATCATTGTAATTGAAATTGTTATTTTTGTTTTTAGGGTATCAAGGTCTGATTGTAAATCATTGTAATTGAAATTGTTATTTTTGTTTTTAGGGTATCAAGGTCTGATTGTAAATCATTCTTTTAATTTTGTAGACTTTTTCCTTTCTGAGATTCTCATGACTGTCTCTGCTTTTGTGGTGAAATCGACTCTGAAACTTCATGGTCTTTCTTTACCATCAGATTTTATTTGGAGTTTATATAATCGACTCATAACCCTTCCTGCTTCTCGTATGAGTTCCATAAAAAAGACTCCAACACAAAAACTATAACAAGTTAAGCCGAGATCACAATTATCATAAGGCCACCATTCGCCCATGTATGGAGTGTTGTTGTCACATTTTGGCTGGTGCGTCTGCTACTAGTCTTTCACAACTGAACAGGGTTAAAAAGAGAGTTGCCAACCTGACATGATCTGAACTGTCAGCTAAGCTTCAGCCTCTGTCCCATCAACGAGATGTTGCATCCCTCTGCCTGTTCTACAATGCTGAATGCTCTGACAAACTTGTACCCCCTCAACGCTAATAACCGCAACAAATCCGACAAGCAGCTAAATCCCACCCCTACACAGTAGAGATCCCTAGGTGTAAGAAAGCCTTCTCCTCCAATAGTTTCTTCCCCAGAACTGCTAGACTTTGGAACTCCCTTCCGGGATTCTGCTTTCCCAACTGTACTGACATACAGAAGTTCAAGTGTAATGTGAACTGACATCTTGCTACCCACCTTCCTTCATAATACCCTTGCAACTTATGTGCCTGATAGTAGCCCCCCCCCCACTTTAAAGTGGCACTGTGCCTTGTTTGGGGTGAAAATTGAATAAAAAAAATATTTTTTTTTTTACATTATTTTTCATCTTATAGAATTATACTGAAGTTTGATGTTTCTTGAATAATTTCTGACATTTTGTCTTGTTTCAAGATCAAGACGATATCAACTGATCCCTTTGATATCTTAAGCAGCATAGCACATGGCTTTCAGCCATTAAATTTACAAATTTTTGAGCATCTACAATGTCATACTATCAGATATATACTATATATTCTCTGCAGTGACCCTGTTTCATCTGGAGTATATGATCTGCTTGCATTAGATCTGTTGTCTACTTGCTGAAATGTGACAGTTGCATTTGTTGCCTTCAGATTATTTCATGGTTCTTGCCCCACCACAATGCTTAAATATTCTTCTGTGCTGCGGCTGAACAGATCAAACCTGCAACGATATACATTCACATTAGATCCACTACATAATCATCCCGGTGTTTGCTCAAAGGTATACCAGTGATCTCTTTTAGCATTATGTTCTGCAGTCCTGAACGTGCTGCCTCAGAATTGTATGAATGAACATGTATCACTGCCACATTTTCAGAGTTCTGTATTGTCTAACTATTATGATGTTCTTAAGTTTTATGCATTCCCTAATTAGCTAGGTAGCCTCTGTATATTGCTAACGGTTTTTATAACCATGACTTAATAATCTAATATATATATGTCTGTCTGTTTGTCTGTCTGTCTGTCGCCATATTTTCAAACTCTATCTCCTCTGAAACTAAAAGCTGCAGAGCGGCGCTAGGGGCCTCAAAGGACTAAATTTTTTACGGGCCGTTCTTTTATGGGTCTTTAGCCGATTAAAATTGTTTTTAAGGGGTCAAAAGTGGGGCAAAATTGCAAAAATCGTTAAACATTTTGTACATTCATCTTAATTTATTTGTAATTTTTAATCGGTTTATATGCGTGTCACGTTGCTGCAGTAGTAACGTAACCAGCTTTGAATGTTACAGTTTCAGTTTCGATTCTAGCTGATGAGACTAAATACTTTTAAAAAAAATTTTTTTTCACTTTTTTACAAGAGTTTATCGGTTGTTTTCCTATGCAGATCGATTTTGCAGAGGAAGAATGATTATATTACCTCTTCTTCCGTTGTTCTACTTTGTTATATCGTGGATTTCGATATAAGCAAAAGTAATAAATTCAAGGTAGAATGATTAATCAAACAATGGGTTGGGTAACACAATAAGGTTTATTGTATGAATCATACAAAACAAGAATATAGTCCAATGAAGGATATATATATATATACTCGGGTTTTTTTATATTCAAAAGTAATGGACTAATGAATTCAACGAGGTTGTTAGATAGTGCTCAATAAAAAGAGCTGATAATACTTGTTTATTGTTATATAAACATGCTCACATCCCGCTGCTACAAATAGCCACTTGTTTCAATCAAACGATAGATATCATCAGGCAGTGACTTGACTATTCAAAAGTTCAATTGAACTTTTGAATAGTCAAGTCACTGCCTGATGATATCTGTTGTTTGATTGAAACAAGTGGCTATTTGTAGCAGCGGGATGTGAGCATGTTTATATAACAATAAACAAGTAATATATATATATATATATATATATATTTATATAAAGCTGAATGTGTGTGTGTGCCTGGTCACGAATAGGCTCCTATATGGTTGACTATTTTAAAAAACTGATTACATATAATTATAGAAGATGTATTGAGACACAGGAATGAGTATGTTTGATCCTGCAGAACGGTGGTTCATTAAAATTGTGGGGTCTGCATTCGTGCCTGGTCCACAAAGTATGGAAATAAAAAATTTAAAAATTAACAAAAAAACGTTTACAAGTGTTTTTGATATAGATGTACATAAGAATACTTTGATAAGTATGTTTTAATTTAACTAGGAATGGTATAATAAAATTGTGGGGTCTGCGTTCGCGCCTGGCCTCCATAGAATGGAAATAGGCACAAACTTTAATAAAGACTTTTCATATCTATCTGCATAAGTATACTTTGATAACTATGTTTCAGTTTGAAGAAATATGGTATAATAAAATTATGGAGTGTTTGCACCTGACCTCCATAGACTGGAAATATATCACACAGTTTAACAAGGTTTTTTAATATAGATTCACAAAATATTGTGATAAGTGTTTCAGTGTGAACAGGTATAGTATAATAAATTATGGGGTTTATCTATTTTATTTTTACTTTCATCATATTTTGTGTTGGTTTTGATACCCCCGAATTCGAAGCCATCTCTTTACAACCCTTCCTTTTCATAACCTATCATCTATATATATAAAAGCGAAAATGTATGTATGTATGTATGTATGTATGTACGCTTTTCCTCGATGTCCACAAAAAGCTTCTTTCAGAGAAGCACTTGCTCGCTTCGCAACTTCTTAAAACTTTTTATATCATCTATAAATTGTAATATCTCACACTTAACCACGGAGCTCGCCTGTCTATTTAATTTTATTGACTTTCAAACGTTAATTATTCCACATTTCCTGCATCGGCACGCGTTACATTCGGTTTTCGGTATAAATAAAAAGCGAAACTTGACTCTAAACTCAGGCTCAGAGCCAGTGGTCTCTAGAGAGCTAAGTAACGTTTGTTCAATGTCGACTTCGTCATATCAGACGGTAGCTTTCATTTCCAGACGAGGGAGCGGGTTTTTAAAAACAAACAATTGACCTCATTAAAAACGATCCGGCACAAAATGCTAACTGCTGAATACCTATCGCCATCACGTCAATCAAAAACGCGCACCTGTTTTTTTTTTCACACTTTACTATTTTCCAACTGCTCGTCGTCAAGGCTTCGTTTTTTTTTATGGGCACCTGTTTTTTTCACACACACCTATAAACACCCGGGCAACGCCTGGTACCCCTCGCTAGTCTATATGTATAAAAGCGAAAATGTATGTATGTATGTATGTATGTATGTATGTATGTATGTACGCTTTTCCTCGATGTCCACAAAAGGCTTCTTTCAGAGAAGCGCTCGCTCGGTTCACAACTTCTTAAAACTTTATATTATCTATAAATTGTAATATCTCACACTTAACCACGGAGCTCGCCTGTCTATTTAATTTTATTGACTTTCAAACATTAATTATTCCACATTTCCCGCATCGTCACGCGTTACGTTCGGTTTCGGTATAAACAAAAAGCGAAACTCTACTCTAATAACAGGCCCAGAGCCAGTGAACATTCGTCGACTTCGTCATATCAGACGGGGGAGCGGGTTTTTAAAAACAAACAAACCGATTTATTGACCTCATTAAAAAGTGTCCCGCACAAAATGCTAACTGCTGAATACCTATCGCCGTCACGTCAAAAACACGCACCTGTTTTCTTTTTCACACTTTACTATTTTCCAACTGTGCGTCGTAAAGGCTTTGTTTTTTTTTCACGGGCACCTGTTTTTTTTCACACACACCTACAAACACCCAGGCAATGCCGGGTACCCCTCGATAGTGCTTTAATAAATCAGAGTCCATTTTCTGTAGGCTATTTTTGACCACAGTCAACGACGGGTACTTTTGCTAGTGTATATATATATATATATATATATATATATATCTTCTCTATAATATCTATCTATATATCTGTGAAAGTGTCTGTGTGTGTGTCTGTGTACATTTCCCTACGCAATAACTCTGTCAATTTTCAGTCTACAGACTCAAAATTTGATATACTGGGTATGAAGATTTGTAATTGGTTTTCGGCCAGAAATTTGGCTATTAAGGGGTCAAAGTTCAATGATTTGACCTTTGAGAACTCTACCAAACTCCTCCGCTAATTTTGGGTATAAACAATTGAAATTTTAGATATAGGTTCCTTGGACATGGATCTAACTTAATAACTTGATTTGAGCCCAAAACATTAAATGTTAAGGGGTCATAATAGGGGTCAAAGTTAAAAAAAAAAATTGACCTCTGCGGTCTCTACCAAATTGCTCAAACAATTTCTGGTCTAAACATTTGAAATTTACATAAAGGGTATTCAGAGATAGGGCAAGCTTTTTAATCGGTTTGGGTCGAAAATTTGAGCTACTAATATATAAATGTATGTATGTATTTTTGCATGTCTACCTAAAACCTTTGACAGAGGCGACGGATTTTCACAAGATCAGTATTGTTTTGAAGCTCGACTCTTCAGACGACAAATACCGAAAAATTGGCTAAAAACATTGATTTCTCACTCTCAACTGCGCACTTTTCTACTGGGAGAGATCGCTTTTTTCACCGATTTTTTTGAAAGTCATTCCCCTTTTCAATTTTCTAGCCTTAATTTAAACCTACATCACTCCCGGTTTGGTGGTAGTCGTAACAGCAAAGACGTCACATTTTTTTCCCATTCTTTTCATCCTTTGTGGTACGGGTTCGAGCCTGCCTACTATCAATATTTTTTTTTCTTTTTGCTCAACACACACCTGGGCAACGCGGGACACCTATGCTAGTATATATATATATATATATATATATATATATATATATATGACTACTTCATTTAATCACAGAAATTAATGTACAAAAATATAATTATATGCATGAAAATTCAGGCTTATGCATAATTGCCATATATATTTTTATAACTTCGATTTCGTTTTGGGGTTTTGTTTTTGTTTTCATTTTGGTTTTGCTTTTTGTGTTTGTGTTGTTTTTGTTTTGCTTTGCTCGTTTTCTGACTATTTTATTTTATTTCTACTATTCTACTATTTTATTTCTGTATAATTTTATTATTATTATTATTATTATTATTATTATTATTAATATTATTATTATTATTATTTAATTTTTCTCTTTTTTATATATTTTTCTTTCCTTCTTTATCTTTTCCTTTTCTTTTTCACTTTTTATTTTAATGTCGTTAATTTATTTCATTTTTGAATATCATGTGACCACCCTTTTGATCAAGATCTGCTGTGAACTTTTTTCCAATTTTCATTATGGCTCTACTTTTGTACAAGCAGCACTCCCTGAAGAGGTCAATAGTTACTTGTAACTGACTGACCGAAACATGCTCATGAATGTGTAGTGGCATATAAATGCTTATGTAAAACAAGTGTGGAAGAATATTTCGCTGGCAACGTGTGTGTAGTTCCTTTCTTTCATCTTCCCCATCTTTGTGTTATACAAACTCTTCCTTTTCTATCTTTATTTCAGATATCGTCTTTCATGACCAGCTATGCATTTAGTGTTTTACGGGTGCTATATATTATAAAAAATATTCAAGATTATTCAAGTTTCTAGTCTCATCTTCGATATTATTTTCATAACTTTTTGGCTGATGTAACTTTTAACCTTCTTTGTCTGCATCTTGTTAAAGTCAGAAAAGAGTACAAAATTTTTCATGGAATTTTTCATTTCATCCATGGAGAGTGTTCTTGTTCCATCAGCCAAGATCACATATTTTTAGTATCATTTGTATTGTAGATTTAACCTTCAACCTCCAGAAGACTGTCACTTAACACTTTATCAGCTGCACCATGGGTCCATGGAATATAATAACCAGGAAGACATGAGTCACTGAATGGTTTACATTCTTACGTTATTCATTTGATAAAAATACTAACCATGTACCTTTTTTTCTCCACTGAACTTTTGCTATCTCCACTTAAAAAAATAAAAAATAAACAAACCCTCCCTTGGGAAGGAAAGATAAATATATATCAGTATGTCCATTAATGTATGCTAGGGACAACCATTGTAATCTATTGAAATCAGGGTTACGGAGTCGTAGTCGGAGGGAGTTGGAGGTTTTAGTTGGAGTCGGTTAGATTTCTAAGAGTATTAGGAGTCGGAGTCCAAATTTTTTATCCTTAAGTCCAATAAATGTATTTTTTATATGGTTTTCCTGTTTGATTTTACTAGCTGCACAATTTAGCAGTTTTTGTATGGTTTTCTATTTATTTTTGGAGATATATCATATTTTGTACTGTACTGCAATGCTTCTATTTCATCAACATATTTTGATCCATCGGATGACTGCAAATCCTGTCTGGACAGCTGTTTTCGTTTTGGTGGTGATGTCACACAGAATCAATGAAAATTCTGTCTTTGAGTGAGATCACTGTGGAATACATTGGATAACAATTGGATTGTAATCTGAAAGTTATCCAGTTAATCAAATGGAATTTGGCAATTAGATTACTCCAGGATCAATCCGGAATTACAGTTTTATCCAAAAAAAAAAAAAAATGGGCCTAAATCAATAAGAAGCATCCCATGCTACTATAGCCCTTCATAGTTTTTTTTTCTGTTTTTCTATTGATCCTCTTTCGATAAAAGCAATATTACTTTTTTAAAACTTTCTTCTCTGCATATGTGTCTTTACTCCCCTCTTCTGATGAGAAGCATTTGGCTTCGAAATGCCATGGCCTAAGGCGGTTTCTTGATCCCTAAATATTGTATTCCTTTTTGAACTAACAGCATAATAAAATTTTATTGTAAATTTTTTATCCCTTTGTTATCTTAACTTATTCTATAAAGCTGGTAGAATGTATATGTGAGTATATTTATCATACAAGTGAATATTAAACGTAAAAATAATATACATGAAAAGTAATTATAAAATGCTGAATAGGTGTGGGAGGCTGGTATATGGATCTGGAGAATAGATTTCCATATAGGGGTCAAGGAGTCGGAGTCAAAGATATCAAAGGAGTCAGAGTCAGAGTCGAAGTCAACATCCTAGGAACTCTAGGAGTTGGAGTCAGTGTCGGACTTTTACCATGCGACTCCGCAACCCTGATTGTGTATGAATGACTGAGTAATATGTTTTCTATTTTGTTTCCTTAAAAAGTCTTCTTCCATCATCTTTAAGGATGGGCTACCTCTACACTCATTACAGGGATAGAGTGATTAAGTAGCTCGTAGATGAAAAGAGTAGGGGAGCAAGCACAGTCCTGTCAAACGCCTGACTCCTGTACACGGGCCCTTGTAGGTCAATAGTAGTTTTCAACAATCTGCAAAAAAAAAAAAACAGAACGATGGGTTATTTTGTTTTCTTAGAAGGCGTTGGTTACCTGTACGCTTGCTACAGGATGGAGCGATTAAGCAGCTTGTTAAACTTAAAAATAATACAAAGAACTGCGGCTTGTTAAACTTAAAAATAATACAAAGAACTGCGGTATATAAAAAAAAGTGGGAAATGTTGGATGACCACATGCTTCAAAGACATGCAAAAAAAAAAAAAAAAAAAAAGGCGTGGATTCAATTCAAGTTAGTTGACATAAATAAATAAATAAATAAAACCAGCATGCCTCAATTGCCATATAGGAAAAGACTGACAGAAATTCACACAGAAAAGGATACAGTCGCCTAACACCTGTTCAAATTCACCTTCAATTTTGACGTTGTTGACGCATTTATTACCTCTCTTCGAAGTTTATTTCAAGGTCCAAGGACCCTGACTGAATTTTTATATATTGGCTATAAATTTTTGCCCTCATCTATTTCTAGTAAGAATTTATTAATTAAAACGTGCAATGTTTAAAAACAAGCGTTCAAATAAATGAATAAGTAAATAAATAAAATTAAATTAAAAAACATTAAAAAAAAAAAAGTTTCACTCAGATATGGTGGTGACCGTTTCTATTGTACCCTTCTCGAAATAGACTCTTCCATTTTCGATATTTTAATTTTTGTGGACCTGAAATCAGATTTTTTTTTTTTTTTTTTTGGTAAAATGACACCGTGTTAAAGATGAAACCAGCAAAAACCAACGGTAAGACTCCTATGTTATGTTACGGAACTATCAACAAATTGTGCTAAACGTTATAATTGACCGGTAACATAATCTTTGGTATGACAGAGGCGCGTTTGAGAATACATGTTTTTCTTTGATTTTGGACCACAAATGAACCATAATGGCGTTTGTCTTCAAAAGCCGTAATTCCAACAGAAACGACTTTCTCAATTAAATAATATACACTTAAAATGTTTCAAAACGCAATATTTAACAGTTACAAGATAAACAAATGCAGGTCATTTAGATAAAATGTTATTAATAATGAATTAATATATTTGATTTATTTGCAATGTCACATGGACATGCGTTAATATTTCGACAATATTTTAGAAGCTTTTGGCTAAAATATGAGATAATTTCCGACTCGAATTTTCGCATGCACCCCGTCGTATAAAAGAACTCTAAATCACGTGATGAAAAAGTAAAAAAAAAAAAAGAAAAAAAATTACCAAAGGCAAGATAAGATACTCCTACCTGCATGAGTATTTGTGTTTATTTACTTCGAAACGCAATTAGTAGGTACGTGCTTAAGTCAGAACGAGAACAAAATTGCTGACATTCTGCGGAGTCGCGATAATCGTTTAAAAATTGAAAATTAAACAAAATACTGACAGAAACCCATCCAATAAATAAACGTTAATTGCCGATTATCCTAGAAATTGAAAAATATTTTTTTATTGTTTTGTTAGTGAATGAAAGATAATTATTGGCGAATCGTAACATAAAAATCTCCACTGTGTTCGGTACTTCTGCATTACACGGACAGTGCCATGGGGGGGGGGGGGCTTTCACTAAACTATCGCTAGGTGGCGCTTCTTCTCTCCATTCCAATTGTTTATTAATTTAAAAATTAAAACTAAAATATATTGTTGACCCTTCAACAGGTACTACAAAAGATTTAAAACTATTTTGTTACAGTGACAATTTTACTTTAATTAAAAAAATAAAAAATAAAACTTTTGGAATAATAAAAAAAAAAAATTGTTTAAAATCCAATGTTGCTTTAATTCGAAAAATATTTCATTTAAATTATTAAATTGTTCGGAAAAAAAATCCAATTTTACTTTAATTCAAAAACTGTTTTCGGGTGAAGCTGAGATAAGTAGGACTAGCAGACGAGCCTCGTTCTGACATTCGGAAAATTTAGGTTCACAATCGGCGAAGAAGCTGCCAAAAAGTAACCCTTTTGAATGAAACAATATTTTTTTTAATTAATTTCTTAATTTTAATTAAAAACAAAATGTAAACATAAACAAACAAAATATTTTAGGAAATAATTTACTAATTTTAAATAAAAATTAATAATTGTAAAGAATTTTTTTTGTAAATAATCATTGAAAAATATTGCAAAGTGTTTACATAGCTGGTTCTTTGGGATAATAGGGGTACCTGAAACCTCCCTTCCAAAACTAAAAAAGCTTTAGCGCTTTTTTTTTTTTTTTACAAGGTGGTCACCACTTATCAAGACCCGGAAGCCACTGAGGGATAAGGGTTATTGTAAGTACAGTGCGTTAGTGTGGAGATTTAATAAAGTGTCCACTTAAGGGGGCGGTTTATCAGGAATTTGTTTACGTTGGACTTGAAGACATCCAGGTTGTAGTCAGGTGGGAAGCAGGCAGACGGAACAGAGTTCCACAGGCGTGCAGTTCTAAGAAATAAGCCTTATTCATGGAATCGACGGTTTGATTTAGGCATAGATAAAGAGTGGGGAAAGTGTTTTTCGTAAAAGATTGGCGAGAGGGGACCAGAGATTGGAGTTCAGACGAGCACCTGTCATGGAAATAACGATAAAACAAAGATAGGCTTGCAACGTCTCTTCTGTGGGAGAGAGGTGGCAGGGAAGAGAAAAGGGAACCTCCACTAAGCCACAAAGTCTATTTTGTACTCTGTCAAGGCAGGATAGGCTGTTTTTAGCAGCTCCTGCCAAGATATGGCAGCAGTATTCCATCCTTGGACGTACTTTTATATAGATAGAGAATTGCATCAGTAGTGAGATATCTTCTGGAGCGGTAGAAGGATCCCACCATCTTTCCAGCGACCTTGGCAACAGACTTGATGTACGTGTTCCATTTCAGATCAGGAGTGAAGGTGAAGCCCAGAAGCTTGTCAAAACATGGGGCTTCTCCTAGACGAGAGCCATCCATTTCAATTGATGCCAGATGGGGATCAGAGCATTGATGATGTAAAGATAGGAGTTTGGTTTTAGAGGCATTAAAGGTAACCAGCTATGTCTTCCCTCACTGAACCACGCGCTCAAGATCAGAGGAGAGAGAATTAGAGAGAGCTTTTTCATTTACAGCCTTTGATGTGTTGCTGTAGATGGTCGTGTCATCAGCATAGATGTCAACGAATGATTTAAGTATGTGTTTAGGGAGATCATTGATGTAGATCAGGAAGAGAGTTGGGCCAAGTATGGACCCTTGAGGGACTCCAGCATTAATCCTGCAGGCCTCTGATTTTTGTCCATCAACCACTACTCTTATGAGCCTATCAGAGAGAAATGATTTAATGATAGAGAGAACATTTCCAGTTATACCGTAGCTGGAAATCTTGTGAAGTAGGCCTTTATGCCATACTTTGTCGAAGACCTTTGATATGTCAAGAGCAATTGTCCTAGAAAGGACGCCTTTGTCAAGAGATTCACTAATCCTATGAGATATAACCGTTAGCACATCTGTGGTAGATCTTGCAGAACGGAAACCATATTGCGTGTCACTAAGAAGGTTATTTCTGCTGAGGTGGTTGACTATTTCTCTATTTAATATGGATTACAGCAAATTACTCATGACACACAGGAGACTTTTTTAAGTTTGAAACAAGTAGTAGCTAGTTAACTTAGAACAAGGGCATATGGCGGCAATTCTTCAGGGTTTAAAATGTATTGTAATGCTTTTATGGTGGTCGAAAAACGTTTTTCAGCTGCCATACTACTTCCTATTTACTTGCCTCCCCATGAGGGCAGCGTTAGACACAAGGTCAGCCTTTAATGTAAAGGCATTTATTACTAAAAAAACGAAATGGTGAAATATAAAAGCAAGTTAAGCTAAAAGTTAAAAAAAAATTTAAAGAAAGAAAAAATTCAAAGAAATTTCGGGCGTTGTCGAGAGTGCCCCCCCCCTCTAAATTCCACAATTTTCACTTAAATATTTTTTTCCTATTAGCATAATCGATCATAGACTTAAGTTTCAGATTATGAAAAAAAACATTTTTTTCAATTTTTTTTTTCATAACTTTTCACGTGGGGTTTCAGTTTTCAATTATAACGTTGTACTAAATTGAACATGAACTGTGTGACCACAAGGAAAAAATAATGCCAACTCTCTTTGATGTGACTAGAACGGAGAGGTTTAAAAAAAAAAAAAAAAAAAAAGGAAGATTTCTTTACTCCTCCTCTTTCCTCCTCCCACTCTTATCTATGTATCCATCTCATCTATGTATGTATATTCCTCGTGGTCAGAAAGTTCGTGTTCAATCTAGTACAACGTTATAATTGAAAACTGAACCCCCACGTGAAAAGTTATAAGACTTTATTATTCAATTTAAAAAAATTTTTTTAATTTTTTTAATAATCTGAAACTTAAGTCTGTAATCGATAGGAAAAAAGTAAAAAAAAAAAAAAAAAAAAAGGTGAAAATTGTGGAATTTAGAGGGGGGGTGGCACTCTCGACAACGTTTGCCCAGTTAATATTTTGGTTTTATAATATTTTTGTGTTCGGGGAAAAAAAAAAAAAAAAAAACTTATTTATTTGTTGTATTATTTGATAAAGAAGAAATTGCGTCGTCCGTGTCATGCAGAAGTGCTCCGTGTTCGTTTGTTTTTCTTCAAATAATGAAATTTGGGTAAAATTTTACCTTTCGTTCGCTGTCAATGTAAAAATAAAGTCATAAAAACAAGATTCTGTTTCTCTCCCCGTGTGATTTACACGTCAACACTCTGAAAATACCTGGAAAAATAAATAAATAAAAAGTTTAAATTTTAGAGTGGGAGGACACTACTAAATCCAAAAATGCAATTTAAGTAAAAACGTTATTACGTAATCATGTGTCATGTTGAAATTAGTAAAAATTAAAAGAATTACGAACAATGATATTGATGGTAGATCTATAATGATGTTTTCATTTTGTTTTTGCAAAAAATAGTTTTAGCAGATCTTCTACTAAAGTAACCAAAAGAATAAAATTCAACAATTGTACTTTTTATATATATACTAGCATTGTTGCGGGGCCGTTCGTCCAGAGACAATCGACCCAACAACTAACAAGGTAGACACAGGCAGAAAAACGGTGAGTAGGCAAAGAAGAATGACAGACACAGGATATTCGTTTAAAGGACGAAAGGTCGCCTTTTTATTTGTCAATAAATAAAGATGGTTGTTCTCAGGAACTGGTCTTGCTTGACGTTGGAATGGTCCGGAGATGTTGATTCAGGTCTGGAGTAGCCAGCTGCCATACGGGTTGTCCGAATCAGGAATGAGAACCTAGACGTTAGGGTGGTCTAGAGTCCTCGTCCTGGTCTGGATTGGTTAGGAACCAGGGGCCTAGACACTGGAGCGATCTAGGAACAGCATCCAGGACTGGAACAGGGAGGCAGCAGACTGCAAGGCAGAATCTATGACCTTCACCTTTACCGAGGTGCACGATTTATATGATCTTCACCGACGTGCGCGACTTGACACACAAAAAAAAACAGCCTCTTAATCACCTGCTAACGCACACGTCACTGTAACGTCCAATGACAACAACAACAACCTTCTCACTCGACCTGCCTTTTATACCACTATCTCAATCCCTCCTCTTGCGCATGCGCATGTAGATTCCTGACAACCTCGAGACTTCCGCATATAAAAACCCAACTTCTGTTGTCGCGCATGCCTATACAAGGCACAAACACGTGAGCGTTTGTTTTGTTGGTAAGTACTACAGAACCGAGGTGCACCGGAGGAAGGCTGAGTGCTGCAGGCAGAAGATGCAGGAAGCTGAAGCTGCAGGCAGGAGGTGTAGGAAGCTGAAGGCTGCAGGATCGCTGGAAGTTGCAGGAGGTTGAGGCTGCAGGCTCGCTGGAAGTTGTAGGAGGCGACAGGCAGTAAAACAAAGGGGAAGATCTTTCGTAGGAACCTCACCCTGAAAAAGGCTCTTTGGATTACTGCTGTGATCAGGAAGGCTAGCAGAGTAAACAAAACAAAGGGAAAGGTCTTTTGTAGAAACCTATCTCTGAAAAGGGCTCTTTGAATTACTGCGGCTGCGGTGGTGGTTCTGGAGTTGCTGCTACTGTTGCTGCATGAGATCCTTCGGGAGTGATTGGATCTCCCAATTCGGGGACCCTTAGCCTCCTAGACGGCTTGAAATTTTTTGGGCTGAGAGGCGCTTTCTTTATGGCAAAAGGGTCTTACTAGTGACGTTGCTCTCGGGAAATGAATAAATGAAGGTTATTAATTTCAGACGAAATTTTTACAAATCAAACTTACTATAGAAGTTCGATAATTGTATTTGAATTCATTCCGTCTAAAACAAAAGGACAATCATTTAGCTTTTAATCATAAAGATTAAGTTTTTTGTATATTTCGTTTAACAATGAGAATGTTGGGGAAAGGAGGCATAAGCAGGTCAACTGGCCTTGCTTTCAGGTTGTTGTTTATTCGTCCTCTCTTCTTCTTTCTCTCTCTCTCTCAAGCTGGAATGTCGCATGTCTGTTTTGTCGTATGAAACAGCAGAGTGAGAGAAAGGAGGTAGTTTTCCTTGCCCCACGACAAGGCCTTCTCCCTGGATAATTGATCATACTCAATTAAAAATATGGCAGTCCTAGTAAGGGGATGTATATATCTGATGATTTGCGACAAAGGCCCTCTCCCTGGATACTTGGGTATAATCCACTAGTAGTAGATGTATGTCATATCTACTTGGGAAGGTAACCTTTCTTCCACACCTGTAGTGTTTGGTTGGATGGCTGGGCACCTCTGGAGTTTGGACTGTCTCTTGGCAGGCTGGCTGCGATGGTGTTGTTGTTGCGGCTGGTTCTGCATCTGGATGAATTAAGACGGGTTCCGTCCCTTGTGACATCTTTTCCAGGAAAGCTGGTTTAGCCCTGTCGATGGAAATGGTGTCGGTCTGATTTCCTCGGTTGATGGTCAGATGTTTCTCAGTACGCTGCAAGACTTTAAATTGACCCTGGTATGTTGGTGTTAGTGGTCTCTTTACTGCATTATTTTGTACAAAGATATATTCACAGTCCTGCAGCTGGTGAGGGACGTGGACAGTCGGCGATGATGGTTGCCTAGGTGGTGAGTACTGGAGTTGGGACATTTTATGGCATAGCTCTTGAGTGAAGGAACTTGCTGAAGTAAGGTTGGGTGTGGTGTCCTCAAAATATTGTTTGGGTAGAGAAAGTGCCATGCCAAAGACTACTTCTGCTGGGGAGCAACCTAGGTTCTCTTTCAGTGAGTTTCGGATTGACAAGAGGATCAAAGGTAGCTCGTCCACCCAGTTGTTGGTGGGGTATCTTGTGGTCAGAGAAGCCAGAGTGTCCGGTGGAATCTTTCCACGAGGTTGTTGGCTCAAGAATTATATGCTGTAGTTTTAATGTGCTTGGCGCCAAGTAGTTGGGTGAACTCCTGGAAGAGTAGGGACTGTGGTGATGCCAGGCACACCAAATGCTGCAATCCACTCTTGAAGGACGGCCTTTGCTACTGTGTTAGCCGAAGTGTCTCTGATGGGAACTGCCACTGGCCACCTGGAGAAACGGTCCACAACAGTGTGGAGGTACTGGTAATTCTGGCATATTGGAAGAGGTCCGACTATGTCGATATGTATGTGACTGAAGCGAGCATTGGGATTGCTGAAGTGCCTGGTGGGGATTTTGTGTGTCTATGTACCTCGCATTTTTGGCACTCAAGACATGTTGACACCCAGTTCCGGATGTCAGAGTTCATATTGGGCCACACAAAGCGGTTGGCGATAAGTTTTCCTGTGGCTCGTTTGCTGGGGTGTGACATTCCATGGAGATGGTTGAAGATCTGCCTCCGGAATGCTGGAGGTATATAAGGTCTGGGATGGCTCAGTTTGGTATCGCAGTATATGGTTTTGCTACTGAAGAGGACCGGGAATTCCTTTAACTGCAGGGATGTCTTGGCAAACACATCCGGGAGAAGTAAAAAGAATGGGAAGAAAACGTAATGTCTTTGCTGTTATGACCACTGCCAAACCGGAAGGAATGTAGGTTTAAATTAAGGCTAGACAATCGAAAAGAGGGAATGACTTTCGAAAATATCGGTGAAAAAAGTGACCCCTCCCTGTAGAACAGTGCCCAGTTGAGGTTGAAGAAATTGTTTTTAGCCAATATTTCGGTATTTATTGTCTGAATGGTTGAGCTTCAAAACGATACTGATCTTGTGAAAATCCGTCGCCTCTGTCGAAAGTTTTAGGCAGATATACAAAATACATACATTTATATGTTGGTAGCTCAAATTTTCGACCAAAACCGATTAAAAAGCTTGTCCTATTTCTGAATACCCTTTATGTAAAATTTCAAATGTTTAGACCAGAAATTGTCTGAGTAATTTGGTAGAGACCGAAGCGGTCAATTTTTTTTTTTAACTTTGACCTCTATTATGATCTCTTAACATTTAGTTTTTTTTGGCTCAAATCAAGTTATTAAGTTAGATACATGCCCAAGGAATCTATATCTAAAATATTCACGATAACGAAATTTATTTTTAAACAGAAATAGTCAATTTGATAATTTTTTTTTTTTTTTGCATTAAGTCCAAATCACTGTTCACATTCAAAATGTTAACTTTTATAGGTTTTGGGGTATTCTGACAATGAAGAGCTGCTTTCGGAATAAACTCCTCCAATCTCCCTCTGTTAAGAATGGCTTTCGGAATAAACACTCCTAACCTTGTCAGCATAACAGAAAACGTATAAAAGTTGACATTTCGAATGTGAACGATGAGTTTTCGATTTTGTTGGTGCATGCACAATTTTAAAAAAAGATTAAAATGGAACGAAATTTAAATTTCCGTTCCATTTTAAAAAAGATTAAAATGGAACGAAATTTAAATTTCCGTTCCATTTTAAAAAAGATTAAAATGGGACAAAATTTAAATTTCCGTTCCATTTTCAAAACAACCACAAAACAGAGCACAAGTTTTAGCTTTATTTTTCATAAGAATCATCCCCTTGCTGATTAGAAAGTTCTTGACCATATAACATATCACAGAATGAGTAACCATTTTTATTTACTGTTATTTTCACAAGACGTTGTCGGCTAAGAAGTGGTTACTTGTAAGATATTCACAGGAAGAACTCGTCTAGTTACAAGTACTTCCTTTCTTTGTGTGCCTAACAGAATTTCTGAGGAGTTTGGTAGGCAAAATTTTTTAAACAAATATATATACGCATACATAAATATATATAGAAAGAAGTTTGTGCTTACTATAACCTTTTTACATAAATATTACGCAAGTATAAATCATGTAGAATATCTGTATGAATAATAGTTAACTAAAGATGATCATAAGAAAACCGAAAAACTAATAGGAAATTAATTAAAATGAATGTTTAAACGAATCTGCAAATTAGCTAGATCTGTTGCGGGCCAGGATATAAATACTCTAACTCGCTACAAAAGAAAATAATGAAATGAATGGAATGAAGGAAACAAAAACTCAATTGCTGGATAAAAATAAACATGTCATTTATTTTCTGTTGAAAAATGAATGTTTTAGGTATAACACGTGTTCATGTCCGCACGGGTGTCACCATCGTTTGTTGCGGGACTGGTGGTATAGAAAGAAAAGGAAATGCGTGTTCATCTCACATTCGGGTCATCAACGTTTGTTCGCGTGTGGCAAGAAAAGGAAATGGAGTAGAGAAACGAGAAATGGCATTCCGGCATATAGAAAGAGAAAAGAGAGCGGGTTGACATCAGTTAAGCTGCACGCCATGTTAGCAGTCAGCTACGCAGAGGTGTTCTCCGGCACAAGTTGTAGAAGAGTTGTCTGGTTGATGGACCAAAGCAAAAATGGAAAAAGAAGTGAGAAAGTCAATCCAGTTCATGGAGAGAGAAAGCGTATAAAGTGTACGTACTGTCTGTTAGCTTTTGCCCCACAAGGTAGCAAGTGGCGTGAGGTGCGCGGGTGCGCATGCACCGCAAGGGAGGCGGCTGGTCCGCCGACCACTCGGCTTGGAAGGCGAGTCAGAAAAGGGCAGGAAACAGCTTGTCTCTTGCTTTTATAGTTGCTTCCGGTGATCTTTTGCGCATGTGTGGATTTCCTTTGAAAGGAGAAGTGACGTTGCCCATGTGTGCGTATGTGTGCGCACATACACATGAATGTGAGTGTATATACGCGAACGTGAATATATGTATGTGTGTGGACGTGCGCGCGTATGTTTGTGTGCGCGCATGTAATGACAAGTAATATAGCTTGAGATGTGAACACGTGTTTTTGTGTGAGACTAGAAAAGGCTCGCGCAGATCTTTTTCGGATGAATGCAATTTCAAGATCCATATATAACGAAGTTGTATTTTCTTTTTGAATAAATAGAAAAAAGAGTTTTTAATATGAATATCAGTACACAAAAAACCCAAATTTATAGAAGTGTATATATATATATATATATATAATAAATTGAAGACTCTTGAGAAATCGACTTATGCAAGTGCTAAGTCTATTTTTATTTTACAATTTAAATTAAGGTTTTTTTTCCATCCTTATATAAATGAATTCTCTTTCGTAATTATAAACTTTTTAAAAGTCGAATTATGTAAGTGCTAAGTCTGCGATAGGTTAAATTTAGTCTTTTTATTTCCCTCGTGAATTTAAACTGCATTCTTTATTTTTATTTTAGTTTTTTTTAATCAAAGCTTCTTTAGATATATATATATATATATATATATATATATATATTAGAATTTAGAGTTGGGGATTATTTTGCTATACAAATTCAGTGTAAAATATTTGAGCAAATAATGTTAGTTACCATTTTCCGGGTATAGTGAATGTTTTTTTTTTCGGGGGGGGGGAGGGGGGCTATCACCCAGACTTAGGGTTAGTGGTAGAGTTATAGGAGGTATGTAATAATTTTTTTGTTTTTGTTTTGCCAAGCTTTTCAGATTATTTTTAGTACTGGTTGACCTTTGACATTTAAGGGAAATGAGTCATACGTTAAAGATTTTGATTTCATTGTGAACACATTTAATATTCTTATCAAACTCGTTGGTTATATACCTTTAAAATGCTATCCTCTTAGAAACTGCTGGTCCAGAAATCGTCGATCTTTTTATGTTTAATTTATATGTGAAACTGATCCACCACTTTGAATTCTAAAATAATTGTTTCTTTAATCACAATTTTTCAGCGTGTTTACATGTACTCCTGTAAAAATAGCAAGGTATTATTGTGGATAAGAACTTTCAACTACTCCCCCCCCCAAAAAAAAAAAAACAAAAAAATAAATAAGCGATTTTTAATGATGGAACAATTCTAATTTTCTTGATTCTGATACAATTACTGATTCCAATTCTTTTTCAATCTCTAAATATTTAGATACAGAATTGGTATTTTTGTTGCATTTTTTTTATTTTCGAATTGCTATAAAAACTCATGTAATATTATGATTCACTTATGGGGGTGATTTATAAATTTTAGTTTTACTAGTAGTTAGTGATGGGACGATTCCAATATTTTTCCTGATTCCAATACAATTACCGACTTGATACTAAATTTCTTATTCCGATTCTATTCTTTATAAAACTCTAAATATTAAACTATAAAATTGTTATTTTTTCCCGATTACCGTAAAAACACATGTTAAATGCATATATATTTTTCTCAAACGTAAAATCACACGTATTGGAGGGAATAATCTATAGATTTTAGTTTTATTGGTAGTTTAAAATCAATAAATATTTATTTTATTATTACTACCAACAGTTGAAGATTTTGTTTTAAACAAAATCAAATTAAAAAAAGAAAGATAATTAAAGGAATCGTTTTTGCCATCGGAAAATAGACACAAATTTTTCCGATTCCAATACCCCAAAAAGTTCTGATTTTTCCGATTCTCGATTCCAATTCCGGTTAATCATTCCAACACTAATATATTTATTTGTCTTTTTTCCTGGACAGTTTGAATTCCTTACTGAACACAATTCTCGACTGTTTTTGGTTACTCTGTACAAGGGTTAGTCAGAAGATATATATAAGGATATCTGACTCTACAAGTAATCCCGGACTAAATATTCAAAATAACGTAGTATTTGAATCCCAAATAAGATCCCTAATAATAATAATGCCCGATTCCAATACAATTACCGATTCCGATTCTTTATAAATGTTTAACTATCAAGTTGTTGTTTTGTTCCGATTGCCGTAAAACACACACATTAAACGTGCTAAAAAACAAAATACTTGTGGGAGTGATCTATAAATTTTAGTCTTACTGGTTGTTTAAAATCGATAAATATTTATTTTTTATTATTGCTACCAGTAGTGCAAGATATTGATTTAAACAAAATCAATGAAAAAAAAGATAAGTAAAGGAATCGTTTTTGGCATCGGAAAATAGGCATAAGTTTTTCCGATTCCAATACCCCGAAAAGTTCTGATTTTTTTTCGATTCTCAATTCCAGTTAATCGTTCCAACACTACTGGTAGTCTGAAAGCAATATTTATCATTTTATCATTAGTAACAACAATAAAAAAATAAGTTTTGCAATTAAAAATAAAAGAATCGTTTTTGGCATCAGAAATAAGGCTCCAAATTTACTGATTCCGGTATCAATTCTGATACCCCAAAAGTTCGAATTTTTTTCCAATAGTCGATTTTGATTAATCGTCCTAACACTAGCAATTACAGAATCTATGGAAACAAAACCATTATTTTAGAATGTAGAATGGGGGATCAGCTTTGTATATACATTTTACATAAAATTTTAGTTTAATCTTATATATAACAATGAGATTGTTTTTGTTTTTTTAAAGGATGTTGTTTCCACATGGTTAGTTGGAGTTTGGGTTAATGGTAAAAAGATCGGAGTTTTTTTTTTCTTTTTTATGGGGTGGGTGTGTCTGTTGCCACACGGATTTAGGATTAATACTAGAGTTTAGTGATGGGACGATTCCAATATTTTTCCCCGATTTTATACTAAATTACCGATTCCGATTCTTTATAAATCTGTAAATATTTAACTATAAAAGTGTTATTTTGTCCCGATTACTGTAAAAACACATCTAAAATGTGCATGTATTTTCTCAAATGTAAAAACACACTTGTGAAGGGGTGATCTAGAGATTTTAGTCTCACTGGAATTTTAAATCAAATAAATTAGATAATTAAAGGAATCGGTTTTGGCATCAGAAAATAGGCTCAAATTTTCCCAATACTATTCCGATACCCCAAAAAGCTGTGATTTTTCCGATTCTGATTAATCGTCCCAACACTACTAGAGTTAAAGGAGTTCTTTTAAGCACCCCCGCCTATTTCCCAATAAAGAAACACAATGTCTCTTCCTTACAAAAACAAACAAAAAAAAAAATCTGGTTATATGCTCTAAATATTATCCAGTTAAACAATGGCCCGATAATGGGTGATCATTTTAGGTTAAATTTAAATGCAAAACTGATTCCTCATGAGTAGGAAATTGTTAAGGAGAGGGAGGAAAGGTGGATGAGATAGATTTAGCTGAGGGTACCTCATATATGAATTTACCAAAAGTAGAATCCTTTGTGTTGGTTCGTTAGTTTTTCACCGAATATTGCAGCACGTTATATGCCATAAATGTTGGAAACTGACTGGAGCCAGATTTTTCAATAAAATTCTGTTTTTCTCTTCAGGACAAATTAAGCTTGAAGAGTTCTGTAGACTATGAATTTATTATTTTTTTTTTCAGTTTTTTTTTTTTTTTTTGTAATTTATTTTTCATATTGCTACTTGGACAGGTGTAAGATTAAGTAAGAGCACGTTTTTTTTATTATTTTTAAGTTAAATTTACATTTTATTGTTTAAACCGATTTAAAAATCAGATTTTAGCCCCCCATATTAACTACTAAGCTCAATCGAACCAAACGGCAGAAAAGCATTAATATTGTTACACATTTCTGTGTGCTACATTAGTCCACGTTTAAAGTCATAAATAAAAGAATACTTGCTTTTCTTTAATCCTTCCACTAACACTTAATTTGGATCGAGAGTAAAAAATGTTTTTTTTAATCTTTCATTGTCTGATAGACTTTCTATTTTACTCAAATCCTTTATTAGTATTTACTCAAATCCACCAGAAATTGTGGTTAATGGTCATTTATATGAAGCCAGTATTAGTGGTGACAGAGCCGGTCTTAGGTAATTGGAGGACCTAGGCGAAGTGAATTTGGTGGCCTCAAATGAAATAGTAAAATAAATACCGAAAAAATAAAATTACACAATTTATTAAAAGCTACCTGTATTTATATCGGAATCAACAAATAACTGAAATTTATACAAGCATATTTATGCAGATGTCATAAACTTTCAACAAAAATCAACATTTTGTGCTTAGGTAGCAACAAAGTCTCAAATTGTGAATAATCCAGAGACTGGACGATATCTCGTTTGATAGATATCATTGTCAGACTGTTCAGGCATTCTTGCATCATTGTTGTTCTCAAATAGTATTTATTTTATTAATTTCCGCTTGGAAAAACTTCTTTCTCTTTATGCAATAGTAATCAGAATTGTCAGTGCTATACATCTATAATATAAATCTCACCTGTCTGTTTAAATGTATGTATGTTTGTTTGTATGTCTAAACTTTCAACAGAGAGGACGGATTTTCATGAGATCGGTATCATTTTGAAGCTCGACCCTTCGGACGACAAATATTGAAAAATTGGCTAAAAACATTAATTCCTTCACGTTCAACTGGGCACTTTTCTACAAAGATGGGTCGCTTTTTTCGCCAATATTTTCGAAAGTCATCCCCTCTTTTCGATTGACTAGCCTTAATTTAACCCGTCGCCACTTTCGGTTTGGTGATAGACGCAACGGCAAAGATGTCACTTTTTTTTTGTTCTTTTCCTCCTTAGTTGTATGGGTTCGAGCTTGCCTGCCTACTGCAACTTCTTTTATTTTCTTTTTTTTTTTTGTTGCTCAACACACACCGCCAAACACCCGGGCAACGCCGGGCACCTTGGCTAGTATATATATATATATATATATATATATATATATATATATATGCATACATACCGCAGATTTAATTGACATAAGTCCAGTTCAAACAGACAGAAGTACATAGAAGCTAGAAGTAACGTTAAGAAAGAAATAGCGACAGCTAAGAGAGAATTTACGGAAACCACTAAAAAACACATCGAAGCACAAAAACTAGGAACTCGTGACATCTGGAAAATCTACAACAGTGTGGTAAATAATAGGCAATCAACAATTCCCCTACAAACCAAAAATCACGAGGTTGTTTGCTCAGCAACTGAGAAGGCTAACATGCTTGCCAGTCGGTTTTCCTCAAACTCCACACTGGACCCTTCCAACCACCCCCTACCTGAATTTCCTATGTGGACAGATGCCACGCTAGACGATCTGAAAATCACCCCTGCTCAGGTGCATGCTATCATAAAAAACCTTGACACTTCAAAAGCATGTGGACCCGATCTCATCCCAGCTGTGCTATTAAAAAAGTGCTCAGCCGAAGTAGCTCCAGTTCTCTTCAAACTCTACAACAAATGTCTTAATGAATCTTGCTTTCTGGGCTGTTGGAAAACTGCTTCTGTGGTACCAGTATTCAAGAATTCTGGCGAAAGAACTGACCCATTAAATTATCGCCCCATTAGCCTCCTCCCACTTTTTGCCAAAATATTTGAGACCTTAATTAACCATGTTCTAGTCCATCACCTTACAGATGCTAAACTTCTGACTGACCAACAATATGGATTTAGACAAGCCCATTCCACAGCAGACATCCTAACTGTAATCTCTGAACATATATACCAGTCACTGGACAAAGCGGGGGAGGGCAGAGCAGTAGCTCTAGATATATCTAAGGCTTTTGACATTGTATGGCATGAGGGTCTCCTCAGGAAAATTAGATCATACGGTATCACCGGTAGAATACTTAGCATAATTAAATCCTTCTTAGATAAGAGAAAAATCCAGGTTGTCCTCGAAGGTCGTACATCTAAACAATATGATATAAATGTGGGAGTGCCCCAGGGGTCTATCCTTGGACCTCTACTTTTCCTGATATTCATAAATGACCTCCCCGACAAAATTGCCTCTGAGATGGGTATATATGTTGATGACACCACATTCTATAACAGGCACGACTGGAAAACAAATGAACACATATCTAAAGAAATGGCAGAAACACTAGAGGATGACCTCCAATCTGTAGTGGAATGGGGACAAAAATGGATGGTCACGTTCAATGCCGCCAAGACTAAACTAGTTTCATTCAATAGTTACAAGAAACCTTCTCTAGCACCTATAGCAATGGCCAACGACTCTTTATCTGAGAGTACATTTTTCAAACTGCTTGGCCTAACGTTCACAGGAAACATGAGTTGGAACAATTACATTGAAAGCATTGCCAGGGCCGCTGCAAGAAAGGTGGGCTCTTTCTACCGTGTTAGAAAACTACTAACACCCAAAAGTATCCTGTACCTCTATAAGGCCACCATTTGCCTATGTATGGAGTATTGCTGTCATATTTGGGCTGGTGCATCTGCTACTAGTCTCTCGCTCCTTGACAAGGTTCAAAAGAGAGTCACCAATCTGGTAGATCCTGAACTAGCATCTAAGCTTCAGCCTCTGTCCCATCGACAAAATGTTGGATCCCTCTGCCTGTTCTACAAGTATTTTAATGGTGAATGCTCTGACGAACTGCAAGCACTTGTGCCCCCATGACATGAACACCCTCGACAAACCCGACAGGCTGCTAAATCCCACCCCCACACTGTAGAGATTCCTAGATGTAAAAGATCTTTCTACTCCAGTAGTTTCTTCCCTGGAACCGCTAGACTTCGGAGTTTCATTCCAGGTCCCTGCTTCCCAAACTGTACTGATGTGCAGAAGTTCAAGTACAACGTGAACCGACATCTTGCTTCCCAAATCCCTACATAGTGCCCTAGTAGTTGTTGCTCCTGATAGTAGCCCCCTACACCAAAGTGGCAATGTGCCTTATTTGGGGTGAAAATGTAATAAAAAAAACAAAAAAAACTTGACTAATTGGCAACAACAACAAAATATATTTTATACTAGTAGTTTAGCCCGGCTTTGCTCGGGCCCTACGTACTGTTCATAACTTGCCCTATGTGTGAATACACTTTATGTAAGATTTCAAATGTTTAGACCAAAATTTGTCTGAGTAATTTCGTAGAGACCGCAGAGGTCATTTTTGTTTTTTTTAACTTTGACCCATTAACATTTATTATTTTGGTCTCAATCAAAGTACAAAGTTTTACCCATGTCTAAGTTACCTACATCTAAAATTTCAAGTCTTTAGACCCAAAATTGGTGGGGGAATTTGGTAGACTCTGCAAAGGTCAACTCTTTCAACTTTAACCTTTTGGCTGCCAAATTTTTGCCCCAAAGCTGATTAAAATGCTTGCCGCATGTCTGAATACCCTTTATGTAAAATTTCAAATGTTTAGACCCAAAATTGGATGAGTAGTTTGCTAGACACCGCAAAGGTAAAATATTTTGAACTTTGACGCCTTGGAAGCTCAAATTTTCGACCCCAATCGATTAAAAAGCTTGCCCTATCTCTGAATACCCTTTATGTAAAATTTCAAATGTTTAGACCAGAATTTGCCTGAGTAATTTGATAGAGACTGCAGAAGTAACATTTTTTTAACTTTGACCCCAATTTTGCCCCTTTAACATTTATTTTTTGGGGCTCAAAATGTTTGATCCATGTCCAAGTAACCTACATTTAAAATTTCAAGTGTTTAGATCCAAAATTGACAGAGGAGTTTGGTGGAGTTTTCACAGGTCAAATCCTTGACAGCCAAAGTTTTGGCTGAAAACCGATTAAAAAGATTTTCTCAAATCTCCATACTCCTTATGTCAAATCTCGAGTCTGAAGACTGAAAATTGACTGAGTTATTTGGTAGGGAAATGCACACACACACACACACACACACACACACACATTTTCACTTTTATAGATGTATTGACAAGTATAGCAGTTACCTCCCCTTCCCTAAAAAAAAAAAAAAGATCCAACAAAAGTTGTGATTAATAATTGCTTACAAGTAGCAAAGTTCACAGTGGGACCACATAATTTTTAACTTACTTTTTACAATAGCAAACAGGACTTGAGATAAACGAAGATTGAATAATTTCAAGAGAATAGAAGTTCAAGTAGCAAATATCACCTAAACTTAAATAAAATATCTAAACTTAAATAAAATAATTATGAGCTATACTCAAAAGATAACGCGCAGGGCTATGACAACAGCATATTCTTTTCATTGTTTTGACTCTTGAGTATATATCTGACAGTTAGAAACAATTAATTAACCAAGAACCACATCACTCTACATAAAAACATATAAGATATCAATATATCTATATATATATACCTGAGAATCAAAACAAGGAAAAGAATATGTTGTTGTCATAGCCCTTGTTATGAGATTAAAAATAGAAGAAAGATAATTTGGTATATGCCACCCTCTAATCAAAGGTTTAAAAAACAAAAAAAAACTTGGCAAAAGAATTTCTGAATCTAATCGAAAAACACTTCTCTGTAACCAATCCCTTGCACAAAATGTTCAATAAGAATAATCTCAAATTCTCCTACAATTGCTGCATGAACTTAGAGGAGATAATTAAAGCACATAACAAAATACTAAATGGGAACATTGGAGAAACAGTAATAATAAAATGACCAAGAAAAGTGGCCAATATAGCAATGATAAAACTGATACAAAGAAGGACAAAAATATAATTGTTAGAAATAGTAATCATCATCATCATCATCATCATCATCATCATCATCATCATCATCAGTGATGTGTTGAGCAGCAACAAATCCCCTCCATCTCCGCCTATCCTGAACCAGCCTTGCTAGTGAACCCCAAGAATGCTGCATAGCTTTCCTCTCCCTTTCCATCGTTCTTCTCCAAGTTGCTCTCGACCTTCCTCTCTTCTGATCTTGGTTTTAGTGGTGTTAAGGTCCTCCCTCATCCTGCTATTAACATCCGGCCACCAGCATTCATACGAGTTTCACTTGACTCAGAAAGCCCACCGCCCTACATGCTGAAGTAGGGGTTCTCTTTGTTGCCGTTTCCGTAACATACTTGTTTTAAGAGAAAGGATCGTTAGTCCTATGCTCAATCCCCAACCTGGAGGACCAGAGATCACTCTTTGTCTGGTTTCTATCCGTCAACCCTTCTGGCAACCCTTCTTTCGCTCCCAACACCATAGCTGTAGGGATCATTGAAACGCTCTAGCTCCTTCACCGCGGCAAGGTGGTAATCCAAGAAGGAGAGAAATAGTAATAACCACAACCTTAATAGCAACGACCTTAATATAAGCAAAAAAAGTTGTAACTGTAGAAATTGTGAATTTTGTTCATTACAAAATAAGTGCCTAACCATAAACATTGTTTACTAAGCTACAATATTTGCAAAAAACTATGAATAACCAGAAATATTATGAATATGACTACTCTGGATTTTAAAACTAGATATTACAACCATAAAAGCGCATTCAATAAAAAATAACGAAAAGTAATGCTGAATAAAAACAACAGTAAAGACTGTGAGCTCATATATGATCACCAATAATCGAGTGGAAAATAGTATAACAAGCCAGTACATGTAGAAATTTAGACGACCCACAAGGATTATCTCTGAATGAGAAATTGAAAATGCTAAACTTCAAAAACCCTATTAAACTGTAGAAGTGAAATAACAATCAACTGTATGCACAGAATAAAGTTTACGTTAGGATAATGATGTATAGAATATCAAGAAATAAAAAAAAAACGACAATATAAAAATATATACTATAGCATATAGATCTTTGTTTATTCAATATGAATGTTACATCTATTAAGTGTGTAGGATAATTAAAACTCTTTATATCATGGTATTTCAAAGCCTTGTGCTTCTCATCAGAAGAGGGGAGAAGATGCTAGGTAATATATTTGGGATGCAATTTTTAGTGATAGCTACATGAGAAGTAAAATAATTAGACGTGAGAGGAAAAGAGTAATACATTGAAACTGTTGGAGAGGGAAATAGGAGAACTACAGTGATTTATGTAATAGAGTAGGAATATATCTGATATTACAAAATGAAGATAGCTGGATACAGCATATGAGATGAGTGCTTAATATACGTGTGCGTATGTGCATCTATATGATTGGGAAGAATATAGAAAAAGTGATTGAAGGTAGATGCCTTTTTAATCATATGGAATTAGGGGTTATAATTCGACAAGGGATTTTCTTGAAATAGCAGACTTGTGCTAAGTTTGTACATATTAAAAGGGTTATGTGAATTACAACTTAATAATTAAATGAAGTATAAATTATAAAATAATAAAAGAAATAAGTAATATGATAAAAGAAAAAGATTAGATATATAAAAAAATATAAATTTGCATTTTAAACTTTAATTAAAGCCAATATATAAAAATAATTTCATAAAGTTAACAGGTTTTCTACAGTGCAATGTAGACTACAATGTATTGTGGATTAATTACTGCAGGGAGACACGTGAGCTTCTTCCCTGTGCACTGTGGTGAGTTCCTGAATAGAGCAGGTAATCAATCGAATGGATTGAAAAATGGGCAATTTTTTCGATTGCAATGACAAAAGTATTGGAAGTGTAAAACATTCGTTGATCGACATTTAATTTTGGGCAATGTTGGGTCTCCCTGCTAGTGTATGTATATATAATATATATATATATATATATATATATATATATGTCAGGTCATGTCATATGCTACTGGTACCATGTAACCCAGTACTACCTGCCTCATGGTCGGGTCACTGGCGACTAAACTGCTTCCCCCACCAGACTTGTTTGGTGAGGAGGGTGGCTAGTCTCCCTGAAGGATTAAAAACAAGACCTTCCAAAGGGCGAATGAGCTCTTTTTCTGGGTCAACGGCCAACTAGCACCGTGTATATTTGTGTGTGTGTGTATATGTGTATTGGGGTGGAGAGGGCTCCCGTAAGCCGTGGTGAAGGCAACCTTTCTAGGAGAAGCAAATCTCTGATTTAAAAAACCATAAAGCGGAAGACCAGTACCTGCATTAAGCTGGTCTGCAGTTTAATTTGTTGCTGGCTATCTTCCTCTTGCTTGTTGCTGGATCTCAACATTTTGAACCGAGAGAGAGACTTAGTTGTCGTACAAAGCTAAGACTCTGTAACATCATATTTGTATAGATACTCCCTCAGACATTTGGGCTCATGGGTTTTAAATATCTGAGGGAGTGGCACTCGTCTGACAAGACGTTGCAATCATCATATATATATATATATATATAGAGCTCTACGAACAAATTTATCTTTAGTTGACCTTTTGCAACTAAATATTTTCGTTTATTAGACAAATAGAAAAGTTACTAGCCAAACCCACATGATTTTTAGAATATGACATCTTTACTCTGTGATGAGTATGTGCATCATAAATATTTTTTCTGATTATTTTTCTAAGTAAGTGTAATTCTAAATGTGCACTGAATTTTATGTTGAGACTTGAGGGTATAAACATTCAAATTTCTTCAGATGTTTTTAAACAGGCTTTGTTAAAATAAAAAAAAGTATATTATTTGGTTAAACCTTTTATTGTTTAAATAATTTGACTTTGCTCGTTTTATTTAAAAAAAAAAAAAGTTGAAAACATTTTTCACTCAGTAGATTTGGAAGATTGTCAGTGAAAGAAATACAATAGACAAAAGATAAGTGTTTCATTATTTCTAGTCACCTCTTTGAAAAATCACTTGCAAATGCGACTGTTTCACTCGCAATGTAAAGCTCTGATATAAGTGAGAATGTGTGTGTGAAGACAATTCCCAACCTATACACTCAAGGAATTTTTGATATATAGGGTATTCAGACATGTGGAAAACTTTTTAATCGGTTTTCATCTGAAAAAAAAAGGGTTGCTAAGGGGTCAAAATTGAAAAATTGGTACTTGGTGGTGGGGGGGGTCATCTGATTTTTATCTGTTTGTCAACCGTTTCACGACTGTGCATGCGCGAATCGTTCACATCATGTTAAGAATAAGTAGGTTTGAAAACATCTTTAAAGATAAACTAATGTAACACCTAAAATGTGAAAATGTTTTAAAATCTACTCTAAATATGCAAGATCACTTTTTATTTCGTAAAAATGGATGAGTCATTACTCTTCAAAACTAAACAAAGAAAGGTGAAATAAAAGTCAGCCAAACCTTTGTCTAAGAAATGTCTGGCGATTGGCTAAGAAAAACATTGGTGGGAATAACAAAGTATCTGATTGGTTAGTCAGAAAACTTGCCACCACATGTATATACCTGCTGCCATGAATTTTAGCCTGCTGAATGCTTACAAAGATGTAACATAGAAGATTCTGTGTAGTTTATTTGCCATATTTTCATTATATATATTCGGTATATAAACTCGGTTTCCACCTTAGTAATTACATATATATTTTTTTTTCCAGAATCGGACATGTTTAAGAGAAGAAATGAGAATGATGCATCCCTTATTAAAGCAAGAAGGAATTCTACATTGTAATGTACCGCTTTTTTTTTAAGAAGAAAAAAAACGGCATGTATATCGGAAATATGTTTATAAAAGAAGAAAAGAAAGCATAATGAATCAACAAAGTAGAAAGGTCGGTCCATGTAAAAAGACAAGTGCCCTTAAAAAGTGTGAGAAAAGTTTTGACCTCAAACAGCACGTTTGTGAACAGTGCAACTGGTCCTTCAAACGGCGGACAGATCTAAAGAAACATTTGATAGTTCATTCAGATTTGAAACCTTTCAAATGTCATATATGTAACAAATCTTTTAAGCGATCATCGGATGCTAAGGACCACTTAATCGTTCATTCTGACGCCAGGCCCTTCAGTTGCTCGCTATGCGGCAAAGCGTTCAAGCGACTTCCAACCTTGAAGGTTCATGAGAATACTGCACATTCTAAGAAGCGTAAAAATGTTCAGCCAAGAAAAAGGAGCTCCCTGGGATCATCTACATCTACTTTGAATTTTAAAAAAGATTTAGACGTATGTATCGGCCTCAGAAGAGAATCCTCAAAATTAAAATCTTGCCGTCAGAGAAAAGGTCAAAAAAGGTTAAAGAATGACACACATTGCTGTACGGAAAATATTGAAGGTGCTTTGAAGTTACTGTATTCGCATGATGAAAATCAAAATATAATATTTGATGTAGCTAACCATAAATTAAAAGACTGCGATAGATCTTACGAATCACAAAAATTTAACACTTTAAGAATCGGGTCCAGAAAAATGTTCTGCAAAACTATATCTCAAGGACCATCTGAACTTGCGGAAAACACAGAATTCTACAAGTGTCATCAGTGCAATTTATCCTTCAAGCAATGTCGATTGCTTAAAGTACACCTGCAGGATGCGCATACTGGTCATAAGCACTATGCTTGTGGACACTGCAACCGCAGATTCAAGAGGTCACGTCATTTGAAGGAGCATGTGAAATCAATTAATGGAACTGAACAGAAAAGTTTTGGGAAATTATGCCACAGAGAAAACAGCCTCCGGGTCAAAATACAATCTTATACTAATGAATGTGACGTCACAGTCAAGCAAACCAAGTCTGATAAAGAAAATAGCGATGAGGAAAATGGTCCCTTTTTAAAATTTAAAATGGACCCTTTTTATGATAACCACCAAATAGACAAAACTCTCCTTAAGAAGGAATCACTTAATTTGCAATTGAAAAACCAGATGGTTTTAGAACTGGGAAATCTCCAAGATCATGGACATGAAGAAAGTGATCTTTTTTCCAAGAGAAATGGTTTGAATGAAACCGAAGAGAATAGCGATACATATCTCTGGAATATTCTTAATGAAATAACGATGTTTGGAAGAAATGATTGGCAGTCTATTATTGATGAAACGATAGGGCAGGGAAATATTAACGAGCTTCTTAAATTAGATTTGTTTCCCGACTATAGGACGATCATTGAATGATGAGAAATTCCATCCAATTCTTAAAGTATTGGAAATAGTTCAAAATTTCCTAGAGTATCCCTTTTGTTTAGAAAAGTAAATGAAGAACGCCCCCACCCCCCAAGTACATATATAAGTAAGATTTGAGGACTACATGAGTGAATGAGTTAGATAAATAAAATAGTTTACATAAAGATCAATTGGTCATGAATAAGAAATGGCCGCTTATATACAATCTGTTAGGTAATTTTGATGACTATTATAATGTTATGCAGATATATTGAAGTAGCTGCAGATATATAAATTACATTAAAAATAAATGCGTCTGTTTGGTTTTGGTGAATAAAGTCATGGACTATCTGATCTATTGAGGAAGCTTATGTTCTGATATTGTTGGGAATGAACTTGTAGCTCTCCAGCTATGCTTAAAATTGTCACTTGTGTTCAGTTAACTATATACCAATAATTGTTAACAATAGTTATTGTTTCAGCATTAAATAACCCCAACATGGTGGATATGGCGTAAAAACAGACAAAATTAGGGTTACATGCAAAAAATTTCGTTTCTTTTTATTTGTGAGGACACAAATAAACCATAATAATTGCTTCTGACTTTTTATACTTTTAGTTTTTCCTTTTTAGTTTTTAATTTTTCGTTTTTCTCTTTTAATTTTTCTTTTTCCTTTTTTAGCTTTTCTTTTTTAGTTTTTCTTTTTTAGTTTTTCTTTTTTAGTTTTTCTTTTTTAGTTTTTCTTTTTTAGTTTTTCGTTTTTAGTTTTTCTCTTTTTTAGTTTTTCGTTTTTAATTTTTCGTTTTTCTTTTTTCGTTTTTCTTTTTTCGTTTTTCTTTTTTAGTTTTTCTTTTTTAGTTTTTCTTTTTTAGTTTTTCTTTTTTAGTTTTTCGTTTTTAATTTTTCGTTTTTCTTTTTTCGTTTTTCTTTTTTAGTTTTTCTTTTTCCTTTTTTAGCTTTTCTTTTTTAGTTTTTCTTTTTTAGTTTTTCGTTTTTGGTTTTTCGTTTTTGGTTTTTCTTTTTTAGTTTTTAATTTTTCGTTTTTCTTTTTTAGTTTTTCTTTTTCCTTTTTTAGCTTTTCTTTTTTAGTTTTTCTTTTTTAATTTTTCTTTTTCCTTTTTTAGCTTTTCTTTTTTAGTTTTTCTTTTTTAATTCTTCGTTTTTCTTTTTTAGTTTTTCTTTTTTAATTTTTCTTTTTTAATTTTTCTTTTTTAATTTTTCTTTTTCCTTTTTTAGTTTTTCTTTTTTAGCTTTTCTTTTTTAGCTTTTCTTTTTTAATTTTTCTTTTTTAATTTTCCTTTTTTAGTTTTTCTTTTTTAATTTTTCTTTTTGAAAGTTTAAAGACTTAAAAAATTCACTTCCGAGTTCTGACTGAACAACCTGAACAAAACACATGCTGACTTTTATTTAAAAAAAAAAAAATAATATTAATAACAAAGCAGAACATTCAGTTATAATCAGCTAATGTGCTTCCTCACTTCCGATTTAGCACTTCCAGTAACGGCGACAAAGCAAATTAGTTCCTTCGATTTTATTGTTCTTCGGTATTTCTATAGTAAAGCTATTTATTGAAATAGAATATAAGAAAAGGACATTATTGAAAAGTATACAATAAAAATTAACAAAAGTATAAAAAGATAAAAATAACACATCCTATTGACTATCACCATCTTAGATTTATTTTAGAACTAGCAGAACTACCCGGCATTACATGGGCTGAAAGTGTAACAACTTCTATCCTTCTTTCCTTCTTTACACAAGCCATTTCTTTCTCTGGACACACACATACACAACTAAAGTTGGTGTAAGGGAGATAACTCTAAAAACATAATTTACTTCCCTTTACATAATATTATTAAAAGATGTGTCTTGCTAATATTAAATAATATAAATTACCATTTAAACCCAAAAGAATGTTTTTGTTTTTTTGAAATTTTATATATTATTCATCCAAGGTTATGCTGATCAAAAAAAAAAAAAAAAAAAAAAAAAAAAAGATACCAACTTTGTGAGTGTTTGTTGTGCTTATTTTTTAAGTTTTAGTTGGGCATTTGCTCATTATATAAAAGATTATAATTTGTGCACTTTACAGATTTGTGGTGTTTTATCTACCTAGCCATAATGTTTACACGTGAACACCTGAATAATAAAAGTATATTATGAATTTTCGCATGTGCACCTGTCATATCAAAGAACTCTTTAGTATCCTTTGTTTTTTAAGTAAAATATAATGTCATTAGTTTGCACAAGTTGCTGCAATTACTGTAATAATTCCCAAAATTTAATTTCCTGTTGACTAAAATTATTCTTGTTACTTTAACCAGATTTCACTAACATCGCTTGCTTTGTTCCTTGTGTTTGGTTGAAAAGCTAATAAAATATTTAATAGAAAATGACAATGTTTTGTTATTTTTTATCTATATATTATTACTGTAGTATCTTTAATGTGTGTACATATGTACGTCATGGTTTCCAGATGATAAATTACTCGATTGGGAGATCCTATTTATTAAAAAGGAGGATAGACGGTGGTAACATACTATGAACATAAAATTATTAGTATACACACACACACACACATATATACAAACATACACACACTAATTTAATATTCATAGTATGTTGTCATCTATCCTCCTTTTTAATAAATAGGATCTCCCGATCACCAAAGATGCAATGTAAAAAAAAATAATGAGATGCAGTGTAAAAATTTTTTTTAAATATGTCACTTTTGAGCCGAACATGAAACTAAAATATACCTTCTTGATATTCTGGCTGGGATCTAAGGGTAGTATCTATGCTGTCTAAAGATGGTAAAATAATATTGTGGGGTTTCCATTTGCGCTGGGCGTCCATATAATGGAAATATGTCACAGAATCCTATAAGGATATTGGAGATAAACCGTAATAATCAGATATTTTCTGACACTGCATTAACCAAATTAAATATTTAAATACTTTTATAGTTTTAACAAAAGGGCTACTATAATATCGCAAGGTCTCCATTAATGCTGAACGTCCACAGAATGTCCAGCAGCAGTATATTACATATGAAAGATGCCACTGTGGAATTTTCGCAGGTCCCACTAGATACTATTATTATTTTATTTATTAATACTCACTATGAGTTCTCACACAGGTCATCATCAGAAATTACTCACTGATATTAATCAGTGGTGTTCCATGGAGTCTGTGTGATAGCATTTCCAGCACTCTCCTCCTCTTTCAATAATCTTTGCAAAATGGCTTTGCATTATTGCAATAGCCTCTTACTTGGTGTAAGGGAGATAACTCTAAAAACATCATTTACTTCCCTTTACATAATATTATTAAAAGATGTGTCTTGCTAATATTAAATAATATAAATTTAAAAATAAATAAATAGATTTCTAGTTGGTAACAACTATTGATCTTCACTCAAATTTGCATGGTCCTAGCACGCTTTGCGTTTATCCAGAAACGTCTGGTTAGTGCTCCCCCTCCTTGGTTTTTCCATTTTTAGTGACCCTTCATGACTATCTTATTTAGTGTCAGCTGAAGGCTTTTTTGGAAGGGGGGGGGGAACTCAATTATTAATATTTCACCGTTTCAGTTCCATTGTTTTTATGTGGTGTTACATCCTTACTGTTGTTGTTATTTTCATGATTATTATTACTTGCGGGATCTGTGGAAATTCCACAGGAGACTCATTCATATGTAATATATTGATGTTGTCATTCTGTAGATGTTCAGTGTAAATGGAGACGCTCTGATATTATTGTAGCTCTTTTGTTAAAACTGCAAAAAGTATTTATCTAAGCTAGCAGAGACACCCGGCATAACCAGATCGTAAAGTATGCTTAAATATGATATTTTAATTCTTACAGATTTCATATTTATTATTATAGAGTTAATGTTCTATATGACTTAGGTGCATCAGTTTGAATCGAACCAAAACTTATGAAAAAAAAAAAAAAAAAAAAAATATATATATATATATATATATATATATATATATATATATATATATATATATATATATATAAAATCCGATCCCGCATTTTGCTAATTCCTACCCTCTGATAAGAAGGAACGTATTTCTTCGAAACTCCGCGGATTAAGGACTATCCACTTATTAAGTGTTTCCTTTTCAGATTAAATATGTTTTTAACTCATTTCAAAGTGTTTTTTAACATGTTTTATTAACCGTTTGCTCGTATATGTATGTATGTATATATATATATATATATATATATATATATATATATATATATATATACCTTTACTAAAGTTATGGGTTTCTGTAGTAAAAAAAAATGAATATATGTTTTATTTTTTTATGAAAATAAATCATCGTAAATTATAACAATTAAAAAAAAAAAAAAATTTTTTTTTACAGGAACAGTACGAAAAAATGCTCCTAAAATCAGTATTAATAAATTCAGTATAACTCGAAGAAAAATTAATTTCTCGAACTACCGATATTATCATTGAATTAAGCATTGTTTATTTAATATTTCCAAACAAAAAAATTATAATAGCAAAAAAATATTTCTACTTTTGTTTTTAAATTATAAGTTTCGCATAATTTTATATGTAAGAATTTAATATTTTCCTTGCTTGCATGAATGTGAAACTTTTTGCATAACATAATCTTGAAGAATAATAATAATAAAAAAATAATAATTTAAAAACAGGAACATAGAAAAATAATTAAATTAAAAAAATGGTAAAAATAATACAAACTTTCAGGATAGGAATCTACAGATACACGTCTGGGAGGAAAAAAAAAGAAGAAAACTAGCATGGCAATGGAAACCTTCTCCCTTTTAATTACATGACGTCATTTTCACACAGTCTTTCGACTGGTTGGAATTTTAGGCTTCCATATATTCCGTGTTTACAAAACTTCCATTGCAAAGAGTAAAATCGTTTTTTTTGTGCTAATTAGGTAATTTTTTTATAAAAATAAGTTTTTTTTTATTTAATTTAATATCTTAGGACTTTACTAATTATCTTTGAAATAGACTCAGAAAACTAATATTTATCTTTTAAAGGATTTTTACAATGAATTTATTTAACTTCAAAATTTAGCTGAATTGGGTTATTCGCCGTGAAAACATTTTTATAACTTTTTTTTTCACGTGTACAAATTTTTTTTTTCCCTTTGGAAATTAACTTTAGTCTTTAATCTTTCAAATATAATAAAAAAGTAGTTGGAAACCCACAAAAAAATTATGATAAATCGGCTTTCAAAACTAGGTCCCCCTATTTTTATTCATCCATTTTTGCCCTTACCTATAGAACGCTATTGTCTTACGAAACAGAAGGGTGCCATCACCATCATCATTTGTAAATTAGTTACCTCCCTTAGAACAATGTGTTAAGTTCTCGAATTGCCGAAAGTTGTCATTAAATGAAAATGTATAACTAAAAAAAAATAATAATAATAAATAAATAACATTTTACAAAATTAAACTTTTGTAATGAATGAAAATAATCATTAAAAGTTATAAACTTTGAAAACTTTTTGAATCGTCTCGTCTTGGAATTTTACAAAAAAATGAAAAAAATGCATATATAAAAAAAACAAAAAACAACAACAAAATAATTCAGACCTAAGCTTTTTCACTAAATTCGTTTTCTCATATGTTTTAAAAAAACTTGAACAGCTGATGACAAGGGGAATAAGCCAATAAAAAATATAAAGAGTTATTTCCCTTTGATAAAAATATTTTATCATTCATATTTGGCGCTGTTTTACAATTTGTCATTGTGCAGAAGGAGACAACTCTCGTTTACTAAGAGTTTCGTTCATTTGCTCATTTCATAATTTAGGACGCTCGATGCGGCGATATGTTTATTAAATCAAAACGTTAAAAAATGAAAACTGCGACGAATTATTTTTGATAACATTAATAATACAAAATGCAGTTTTTACGCGACTGTTAAGAGAATTGTTTCTGTTTTCATATCATAATTTACGACGCTAAAACCAACGATATTTTCATTAGATGAAAAAAAAATTAAAAAAGACGCCGCGGCTATTTTTTTTAATTTTTTTTTTTAATTAAAATGTAAATGTTATGGTAAGGTGTTGGTACTAGTGCAGAGAGTGATCCGGACGTAAATAATAACGTTATTATTTAAAAAAAAAAAAAAAAAGAAAGAAGAAGAAGACATTCTTAACATGAGGAGGGGAGGGTGTTTTGTACAAAAAATGCATCGTAAAACTTTAATTAAACTTGGAAATATGATTTAAAAAATAGCGCGGATCACTCTCTGCACTAGCACCAAGGTTTATATATATATATATATATATATATATATATATATATATATATATATATAACAGTTTTAACCTTAAAACAATACAAAAAGAATGAAACTCTTTAATAAAACGAGAATGAAACTGTTAAAGCTGCGATTTTTTTAAATTTATTATTTTTTTATTTTACTGTAACAAAGCTTATAATATTAATGACAACATCTAGTTTTTAATATTGCAAAAAAATGAAAATGCAACGATAGTTGTAGAGGGATTGTAATTTTTATCACAAGAAAACTACGATTTATTATTTATGTTAAAAACTAGATGTTGGTGCTATTAATATTATAAGCTTTGTTCAGTTAAAAAAAAAAGCTTTTGCAGCCTTTTTTCATATTTTCATCCTTATTTTATTAAAAAGTTTGTTTGAAAAAAAAATTAAAAAAATAATTTCCTATCGTCGCATTTAATCTGTTAGTAAGTAGTAAAAAATGTAGAAAAAAAAAAGTTGCCGCAGCTTCTTTTTTAAATGTTCCCATCTAATGAAAATATTGTTGGTTTTAGCGTCGTAAATTATGATATGAAACAAAAACAATTCTCTTAACAGTCGCGTACAGAATACATTTTGTATTATTAATGTTATTAGCTTTGTTACATGAAAAATAATTCGTCGCAGCTTTTTTTTTTTTTTTTTCTTAAATGTTTTAATTTAATAAAAAATATCGTTCTATCGAGCGTCCTAAATTGTGGGATGAAAAAAATGAAGGAATTTCTTAGTAAACGAGAGTTGTCTCCCTCTACACAATGTTATTTATTTGTTACGCCTCCTTTGTAATAGCCTTTTTAATAATTTCAAAGGTGTGATAAAGAAAGAAAATTTACAACAAATAACTTTTTACCAAAAGCACGAAAGTTTAATCTTTTATTGACCTGCGTAGCTTTTCAGTTTTTAGATTTTTATTAAGAGTTTCAAATTTCAGAATTCATATTGCTACCTCGGAGGCTTGTAGAAACGACATGACCGATCACATGAGGCCGACATCTTCAACAGTGCAAAGTATTTTAAAATACTGAAAATGCTTTTAACTTTTCCTTAAGTTAAAAAATATACTGACAGAAATTTAAATGTAACGTGAAAAAGCATCTGGCTGTACAACTCCCCACTTAGGATGCTCCTATAAATCTGGCCCCTAATTCACAGTGGCCTTTTACATTTCCGTTGCAGTGTACCTTGTTTGGGGTGAATTTCATCCATAACTCAAAAAGCACATGCATTGCATCTCTCATTCTTCCCTCCCTCTTTCACTGAATAATATATTGGTAAGTTAATTGTAAATAATCTTTATCGATATCTCATGAATTGTCAGTACTTGTGCAGTTACTGACCCGCATTTTCATGATGTTGCCTTAGCATATCTTGGCAGCTAACATAAATGGCTGAAATATGTCGAGCGCTGATCAAATTTTAAAATGCTTTAAAAAAAAAAAGGGGGGGGGGGAAGTGCTTCTACACTATCAGAACGAAATTTTGTAGTCGATAAATGAAGTTTTCAGATTAAAAAAAAAACAGTGGTTTCTACTGATTTTTTTTTGTCAATTCTAATAAATTACAATATTAGCTTCCAAATTATGTAGTCGAAATTACCTGAATATTACTGAATTATTAAAAAAAAAAAAACTTTAATTTTGTTAGCAGGTGAAAAATGCGGCCATCTTGTTTAAATCGAAACGGAAAATTACCTCCCATTTGAACTATCCTGTGTCTTACATAAGCAAATACGATCGTTTTCTTCAAATTCTATTTTCTATGGCAAATAATTTCAATTTTCGTAATTTTTTTATATAACCATCTTAAAAATACGAGGAATACATAAATACATTTATTTTCATTTGAAATTCAGTATTACGATTTCCGAAGTTTCGCTCTGATAGTGTAGAAGCGCAAAAAAAAAAAAAAAAAAAATTATCGTATACTAATAACAATGAAGTAAGATGGAAATAGAATAAACTAGCAGTTCAACCCGACTTTGCTCGGGTCCTATGTACTGTTCATAACTTTTTGTGTGTATATATATATATATATATATATATATATATATATTAAAAAGTTTGATTCCTGTCCAGGTAACCAACATCTAAAATTTTTAATGTTTAGACCAAAAATTGGCAGAGGAGTTTGGTAGACTTTTCATCGCTAAAACCAATTAAAAAGATTTTCCCAACTGTCGAATCTTTAGACTGAAAATTGACCAAGTAATTTGGTAGGGAAATGTACACGCACGCACACACACACACACACACACACACACACACACAATTTCATGTTTATAGATATATAGATAAAAATATAACATCAACCTACCATAAGTTTCATGAATAAATATTTATTTTTTTGTAAATAAACAAAACATTCTTTTGTAATTTTTTTTTATGTAAGAATTGTTTTTGAATGCTTTTTTCTAGGATTTTTTTGTAAGAAAAGTTATTTTTTCTGAAACCATATCAACAAATGAAAACATTTTGTTTTTGCCAGGAAATTTTTCAAAAAGATATTTTATATATATTTTTCGTATTTTTCAAGTCATGAATGCATAAGTTCAGTCATCATAACAATACAATTTGCAAGCCTGTTTGATTCATACGAATGGAATAAAAGATGGGCGGCATTACTTTTGGAATGCCCTTCATATGTATGACGGCCAAACGTATACTACACTGCAACTGCAAAGGGGACGGTCATGCCTGGAAGGAAGGTATGATAAACGAACGTATACTACACTACCACCTCTCTAAATGAAGAGGTAATTCTTTATAGAATGGTCTCCTGACAAGAGAACAGATACTACCTTTTAATCATGGCAGCAGTATACAATAGGTGAAGGATACAGCTGTGGAATTTCCACAGGTCCCGATAGTTTTATTTTCGTTCTATTGAAACAAGTTTTGACAAAAATATTTTCTTTTATTTTTAATACTCATATTAATAACGGTCTTCTTCTTTTTTTTTTTTTTATAAAGGAATCACCACTTATCAAGACCCAGAGGCCACTTGAGGATAAGGATTAAAGAGTGTACAGTGGTCAAAAGGACAACATCATAGTAATTGTTAGAAGTGTAAATTTGGTAAATTGGATTACTTAAGAGGAACGGCTCATCAAGAACTTGTTTACATCGGACTTGAAGACAACCATATTGTAGTCGGCTGGAAAGCAGGTAAACGGAAGAGAGTTTCACAGGTGTGCAGTTCTTAGAAGCTTTGTTTATGGAATCTACATTTAGGTTTAGGCACAGATAAAGAGTGGGGGAAATTATTGATAATGTTTACAGCCAAACAAGTGTTTCTCGATAATTTTTGGCGAGGGGGACAATAGATTAAAGCTCAGATGATAAAACAGAGACAGACTCGCAACGTCTCTTCTGTGGGAGAAAGGTTGCAGGGAAGAGAAAAGGGCATCCCCCACTAGGCTACGAAGTCTATTCTGAACTCTGACAAGGCAGGATAAGGTCTTCCTAGCAGCCCCTGCACAGATATGACAGCAATACTCCATCCTTGGACGTACCTGGCTCTTATATAGATAGAGAATTGCATAAGTAGGTATATATCTACTGGATCGATAGAAGGATCCCACCATTTTTCCAGCGACCTTGACAACAGATTTGATGTACATATTCCATTTTAAGTAAAGGTCAAGCCCAGAAGCTTGTCAAAACATAGAGCATCCGCAAGATGAGAGCCATTCATTTCAATTGATGCCAGATGGAGATCAGAACATTGATGATGCAAAGATAGAAGCTTGGTTTTAGATGCATTAAAAGTAACCAGCCACTTTTTCCCCATTGTACCACATGCTCAAGATCAGAGGAGAGAGAATCAGAGAGAACGTATCGTTTACGGCCTTTGATGTGCTGCCATAGATGGTAGTATCGTCAGCAAAAATGTCTACAAATGATCTAATGATGTGATTTGGAAGATCATTGATGTAGATCAGGAAGAGAGTTGGACCGCTAAGGGACTCCAGCATTAATACTATGAGCTTCTGATTTCTGCCCATCAACCACTACTCTTATGAACCTATCTGAGAGAAATGATTTAATGTTTAAAAAGGATGTGTCCTCTATAGTATTAGACCTGACTGAATGGTTAATTGTAGGTATTGACCATTTCATACCCTCTAAAAAGTTTTAGCAAAAACCTAACAGCCAGCCATGGTTCTCTTCAGAATATGCTGCTGCCATTGCGCACAGAAATCACTTTTTCCACTGCTTCAAACGTAATAGATGTATGGAAACTCAAGCCGTTTTCAGGTCTGCCAGCAACCATTGTAAGAAAGTAATAAGGAACGCAAGAGAGTTGTATGCTCAATCTGTTAAGTCCAAAGTAGCTGAGCAGCGGCTTGGTTCCCACCAGTTTTGGCAAATAGCAAACAGAATCCTGAACAGAAGCGTGTGCTCCATCCCAACTATTATCAATGGACCTGAGGTAATCTCGTCAGCATCAGACAAAGCCAAACTCTTTGTCAAGAACTTTGCAGCTAATTCTACCCTTTGCGACCAAGGCCGCCAACCCCCAATATTTCCTCCTGTATCAGAAAACACGCTATGTGATATACGTATATCTGTACGTGATGTTGCCAAGCTAATCAAAAACCTTGATTCGAGTAAAGCAACTGGCCCTGACGGTGTTCCAATTATAGTACTAAAAAAACTTCAACCTGAACTAGCGCCCATACTTACAAAACTGTTTAAACGTTGTCTTAAGGAGAATAGTTTCCCATCTCTCTGGAAAATCTCATCAGTATGCCCTGTATTTAAGAATTCAGGTGATCGCTCATCCCCCTCTCAGTACAGGCCAATAAGTCTCCTGTGCGTCATGAGTAAGTTGCTAGAATCTGTGTTAAATACAGAAGTAATCAACCATCTCAACAAAAATAACCTTCTTAGTGACACTCAATATGGTTTCCGTTCTGCTAGATCTACAGCAGATGTGCTTACAGTTATATCGCATAGGATTAGCAAATCTCTCGACGATGGCAATCTTTCTAGGGCAATTGCTCTTGACATATCTAAGGCCTTTGATAGGGTGTGGCATAAAGGTTTACTTCATAAGATCGCTAGCTATGGTATAGCTGGAAATGTCTTCTTAATTATTAAATCATTTCTTTCTGATAGGTTCATAAGAGTAGTAGTTGAGGGGCAAAAATCAGAAGCTCACAGTATTAATGCCGGTGTCCCTCAGGGGTCCATCCTGGACCCAACTCTTTTCCTGATCTACATTAATGATCTTCCAAATCACATCCTTACATCATTTGTAGACATTTATGCTGACGACACTACCATTTATGGTAGCACATCTAAGACAGTAAACGACCAAGTTCTCTCCAATTCTCTCTCCTCTGATCTTGAGCATGTAGTACAATGGGGAAAGGAGTGGCTAGTTACTTTTAATGCATCTAAAACCAAGCTTCTCTCTTTACATCATCAACATTCTAATCCACATTTGGCATCAATTGAAATGAATGGCTCTCGTCTTCAGGAGGCCTCAAGTTTGACAAGCTTCTGGGCTTGACCATTACTCCTGATCTTAAATGGAACACGTACATCAAATCTGTTGCCAAGGCCGTTGGAAAAATGGTGGGATCTTTCTATCGATCCGGTAAATATCTCACTGCTGATGCTATTCTCTATCTATATAAGAGCCAGGTACGTCCAAGGATGGAATACTGTTGCCACATCTGGGCAGGAGCTGCTAGAAAGGACTTGTCCTGCCTTGAAAGAGTTCAAAATAGACTTCGTAGCCTCGTAGGAGATGTCCTTTTCTCCTCCTTGCAACCTCTATCTCACAGAAGAGATGTTACGAGTTTGTCTCTGATGTATCGTTATTTTCATGGAAAGTGTTCGACTGAGCTTCAATCTATGGTCCCCCCTCGCCAAACTTTCACAAGAAACACTCGTCTAGCTGTAAACACTATCAATAATTCCCCCCACTCTTTATCTGTGCCTAAACCTAATTGTAGATTCCATGAACAAAGCTTCTTTCTTAGAACTGCACGCCTGTGGAATTGTCTTCCGTTTTCCTGCTTTCCAGCTGACTACAATATGGTTGTGTTCAAGTCTAAAGTAAATAAGTTCTTGATGAGCCGTTCCATATAAGTTATCAAATTTACCAAATTTTCATTACTAATGATTACTATATTGTCCAATTTCTACTGTACACTCTTTAACCCTTATCCTTGAGTGGCCTCTGGGCCTTGATAATGTGGTGATGCCTATGTAAAAAAAAAAAAATAATAATTGAAAAGACATTTCCAGCTATACCGTAGCTGGAGATCTTGTGAAGTAGACCTTTATGCCATACCCTATCATCGATACTATATGGCTGACTGGGATAGCTTCCGTACATTTATATCTGATCTGCCTCTGCATTCCATGTTTAAAAAGAATGTGTCCTCTATAGTATCAGACTTGACCGAATGGTTAATTGTAGGCATAGACCGATTCATACCATCCAAAAAATTCCAACAAAAACCTAACAACCAGCCATGGTTTTCCCCTGAATGTGCTGCTGCCACCGCGCACAGAAATCACTTTTTCCATAGCTACCAACATAATAGATGTACTGAGACTAAAGCTGGTCTCAGGACTGCCACCAACCACTGTAAAAGAGTAATAAAAAATGCAAGAGAGCTATATATTCAGTCTGTTAAATCCAAAGTAGCTGAGCAGCGGCTTGGTTCCCACCAGTTTTAGCAAATAGCAAACAGAATCCTGAACAGAAGCGTGCGTTCTGTCCCAACCATCATCAATGGACCTGAGGTCATCTGATCAGCATTAGACAAGGCTAAACTATTTGCCAAGAACTTTGCAGCTAATTCTACCCTCTGCGACGAAGGCCATCAACTCCCCATATTTCCTCCTATAATAGACAACACGATATGTAACATACAAATATCTATGGGTGAGGTCGCCAAGCTAATCAAGAACCTTGATTCCAGTAAAGCAACTGACCCTGATGGCATTCCAAGTATAGTGCTGAAAAAGCTTCAACCAGAACTTGCTCCCATACTTACAAAATTGTTTAAGCGTTGCCTTAAGGAGAAATGCTTTCCAACACACTGGAAAACCTCATCAGTATGCCCTGTATTTAAGAATTCAGGTGATAAGTCATCTCCCTCTCAGTGCAGACCAATAAGTCTCCTGTGTGTCATGAGTAAGTTGCTGGACTCCATATTAAATAAAGAAGTAGTCAACCACCTCAGCAGAAATAACCTTCTTAGTGACATGCAATATGGTTTCCGTTCTGCTAGATCTACAGCAGATGTGCTAACGGTTATATCTCATAGGATTAGTGACTCTCAACAAAGGCTTCCTTTTTAGGGCAATTGCTCTTGACATATCAAAGGCCTTAGATAAGGTATGGCATAAAGACCTACTTCACAAGATATCCAGCTACGGTATAACTGAAAATGTTTTTTCAATTATTAAATCATTTCTTTCTGATAGACTCATAAGAGTAGTGGCTGATGGACAGAAATCAGAGGCCCAGAGTATTAATGCTGGAGTCCCTCAGAGGTCCATCCTGGGCCCAACTTTCTTCCTTATCTACATCAACGATCTCCCAAAACACATACTTAAATCATTCGTTGACATCTATGCTGATGACACGACCATCTATGGCAACACATCAAAGGCTGTAAATGACAAAGTTCTCTCTCCTCTGAAACGGCTATAGTGCATGGTACAGTGGGGGGGGGGGGGGAGTGGCTGGTTACTTTTAATGCATCTAAAACCAAGCTCTTATCTTTATATCATCAATGCTCTGATCCCCATCTGGCATCAATTGAAATGAATGGCTCTTGTCTTGGGGAGGCTCCATGTTTTGATAAGCTTCTGGGAGTGACCTTTAGTCCTGACCTGAAATGGAACACGTACATCAAGTCTGTTGCCAAGGTCGCTGGAAAGATGGTGGGATCCTTCTACCCTCCAGAAGATATCTCACTGCTGATGCAATTCTCTATCTATATAAAAGCCAAGTATGGAGTACTGCTGCCACATTTGGACAGGAGCTGCTAAAAACAGCCTATCCTGCCTTGACAGAGTACAAAATAGACTTTGTGGCTTAGTGAGGGATGCCCTTTTGTCTTCCCTGCCACCTCTCTCCCATAGAAGAGACATTGCGAGCCTGTCTTTGTTTTATCGTTATTTCTATGGCAAGTGCTTGTCTGAGTTCCAATCTCTGGTCCCCCCCTCACCAATCTTTCACGGAAAACACCCGTCTAACTGAAACCACTGTCAATAATTTTCCCCATTCTTTATCTGTGCACGCCTGTGGAACTCTCTTCCGTTTGCCTGTTTCCCACCTATCTACAACTTGGATGTCTTCAAGTCCAACATAAACAAATTCCTGATAAACCGCCCCCTTAAGTAAGACACTTTATCAAATAAGACACTTTATCAAATCTCCATTACTAACAATTATTACGATATTATCACATTGATTCCTATACATGCAATAACTCTTATCCTCGAGTGTCTTCCGGGCCTTGATAAGTGGTGACTACCATGTAAAAAAAAAGAAAAGAAAGGAAAGGCCTTTGATATGTCAAGAGCAATTGCCCTAAAAAGGAAGCCTCTATCAAGAGTTTCACTAATCCTATGAGAAATAACCATAAGCACATCTGCTGTAGATCTAGCAGAACGGAAGCCATATTCCATGTCACTAAGAAGGTTATTTTTGCTGAGGTGGTTGACTACTTCTCTATTCAACACAGATTCAAGTAACTTACTCATGATGCACAGGAGACTGATTGGTCTGTGCTGAGAGGACGATGACTGATCAGCTGAATTCTTAAATACAGGGCATACCGATGAGATTTCCATGGTGTTGGGAAGCAATTCTCCTTAAGACAATGCTTAAACAGCTTTGTAAGTATGGGAGCTAGTTTTGATTGAAGCTTTTTGAGCACTATAATAGGAATGTCGTCGGGGCCAGTTGCTTTACTGGAATCAAAGTCTAACCCTTTTTCTCCATATTACAATGCAGATTTGGTGATTTTTTTTTTCCAGGGTTATCAACTCTTAGTGACACGGATTGTTTGTTCTGATAGCCCCATTTTGATAGAAATAATTGACTGATCGAACAATGCGTATTGTAAGAAAGACTATACAAATCTTGGACTCGTCCGACGTTTATCATAGGAGACTGAGAGAGATGTGAAATGGACAGTTCTTTTAAACACGGAAAAGGAGATACGTTATGGATGATAGGGGGAGACTGTTAACACCTTTAAGGGTGTTTCATTAATGTTCATTTACAAAGAAAATAGACAAAAACACATTACCTTTCGGTGGATGACAAATGAAGACAAAGGCTTCCTTTTAACATGAAGACATTTATTAATTTATTTATTGCAGACTATTATCCTCATCTTTTTTTTAGTCGCTGTTTCTCAACGTTTCGGCCAACTATTCCTCTGACCTTTGTCAGGTGGTAACTGTGATGGGATAGGAACTCTGAATCTCCTAACTGCATCCTCGTCAATTGCTGCTTTCAATAGTTGTTGTCGTCTGACCACGTTTTGGCCAGGTAAGCCTCTGGCTGGCTTTGGATAGGATTGAAACGGCTATCTTCAGACAATGCTCACCTGGAACCATAGAGATTCAATATCTCTATCCACTATGCCACGGGCCCTGAACTGGTGAAATGACAACAACTATGGAAAGCAGTAATTGCTGAGGATGCAGTTAAGAGATTCGTAGTTCCTATCCCGTCGTGGTTACCACCTGATGAAGGCCAGAGGAATAGTTGGCCGAAACGTCGTGAAACAACAACTAAAAAAAGGCGAAGATAATAGTCCGCTATAAATAAATTAATAAATAATACTCATCTCAATAATGAATTCCAATTAAATAATATGAAGACATTTATTCCAGCTGAATGAGATGATGATCAGATATTGGAATGCCTTGCAGAATTACATTGTCTTGTCTCTCTTTCTGGTTTACTTCCAAAAGGGGCTTCGGCTAAGTCACTCTTCTGACTCTGTCAACTCCGAACCGTCTGACTTCTCTGATTCTGACTGACTGAATATATTGTTATCTATCTTTCTTTGTGACGTCAGAAACGTGCTCAACCATATGATTATCTCCTCACGTGAATTTACATATGTCGCTAACACGTTTTTGGCAACACAAAGAAAATTCCTCATTTGATTTCCATTATCCTCTAGTTGCATCGTTATTTCTAACGCAATGGACAACGCTCCATATTCCTATCATCGTATCTAAATTGCAATATGTATTCTTTTCAACTCTTGAATACTGGGTTCGATTCTAGCCTTTTCCTTTAATAAATTTTATTTTCAATTCTATTTACTTTGTTTCTCTAATTACCAGGATCTGTCCCCTTTCATATACAATGCTTATCATACCATATAGTAGTAGTATTAATAGCCATACTGAGAACAGTTAGTTATTTTAAGTAACACAATCTATTTTTTTTTCTTATTTTTCGTTAGGTTTTCCCGTATAGAAGTTTATTAAATTTACTGTTAAGCATTTCAGATTTAAATTTTTATTGCAACAAATTCTGTTACAACAATACTGCAGGGTTGCTTCCAGGCTGACTATAACATGGTAGTTTTCAAGTCCAATGTAAACAAATTTGTTGAGCCACCCTCTTAAATAATCACCATCATTACCAGTCATCATGATGTTGCCTTACAGTCCACCTGACACTCGTTTAATCTTCATCCTTGAGTGGCCTTTGGGCCTTGATATGTCGTGACACCATAGTAAAAAGAAAAACCGACAATGCAGCTGGTTGTTTTTATACCAATCCAGCATTCGTCCTTGAAAATCCGTTCTGGCAGAGTCTGATATGGACGTGTTCTCTGTTGGTCTGATCGGCATGGTTCTGAGTAGTCCCACAAATTCCACCCTTTCAGGTTTCATATTCTTGCTGTGTCCGGATCATGTCGGCCTGATAAGTATGGTTCTGTATAGTCTTAGAAGATCTAGTATGCCAGACTTTATCTTCTTTTTTAGAAGGGGTTGGTTATTACTAGGGCTATGACAACAGCATATTCTTTTCATTGTTTTGACTCTCAAATGTGTATCCGTTAATATCTTATAGGCTTTTTATATAGAGGGACGTGGTTCTCAGTTGATTAAATGTGTCTGTATCAGATATATACTCGAGAGTCAAAACAATGAAAAGAATATGCTAGTTATTACTAATTGCCTGAGGTGTCCTTACAAGAGAATGCGGACGAGATTACTCAGGCCAAAGTGCGCAGTCCTGGATATGACCTTAAACTATATCCGATGGTGAAGCCCCAGCTTGCGGGCTTTGGGGAGTGTGGAGTCACCCCTTAATTGCCATTACTCCCAGGTCCACTCTGACCCGGTGTGGTAATACCTGTTAGGGTCCCAACTATGGGTTAAATAGAAACTGACTTGAAAAAAAAAACAAATATATTCTATTAAAAACCTTTTCTTCACAATCACTGGATTCGGCATTAAATGACCTAAAAAGGGTTGATATACCGTAAAACAAAACCAACCAACCCACCAACCAAAGTGTGCTAATTTAGTGTGCTGGCTTTTCAAACCCTAACCTTGTATGTATGCCAACGCCATTCACACTATGTGGCTTGAACTGTCTTCCTCCAAAGGTTGAAATATCAAGGGAGTATTAAATTCACAAGCTGTCCCCAGTCACATGTATATCCCGGTCAGGAAAGATGATGATAGGTTTTGTAGTTCTTGTAAGGAGGTATTGACATCTTCTTTATACAGCACCTGGTATTCCCAAATGGTACTGACCAGGCTCAACGTTGTTTAACTTTGGTCATCTATTATTATGTTTCCGAACTTTTGAGATGAGGATTGGTTATTCATATTAGTTGGATTCATCGGACTACTGTTCTCATCTTGAGTGTCATTATCACAACGTTTCGGTCTATGTAACCTCTGACCTTTTTCAGGTGCATATTGTCGAACTCCAAAATGTTTCTGTCAAACTCGGGAATTTGGACGAAATTTCAAATGGAACCCTTTACGGGGTAAGCATGCTCTTATTCTGTCACAATTGCATTTTTCGGTCGCTCACATTGAGAATTGAACCTTTAACCTTCAGGAGAATATCACTTTTACAATTGATTTTTCCAAGTACTCTAACCACTGTGACATGGGTCCTTGCAGACAGAAAGATTCCCGAGTTTGATAAGATACACCTGAAGAAGTCGGAGGTTACATCGACCGAAACATCGTGAAAATGACATTCAAGATGAAAACAGTAGTCCGATGAATCCAAATAATACGAATAACCAGTGATTATGTTTCCAATGAAGTAAATGAAACAGCAGTATGAGAGATGATTAATTTGAAACAAACTCATTAATGACGATTTATCATTTTACTGAGGATAGAAAAATGTGCCGTAAAACCGGTTTAGATGTATGTGCTCGGCACATTGCAGCGCTCAGGGCCTAATATGCAGAGATTCTTAGGCATGCTTTTACAAATAAGAAAACCACCTGAGATTTGACCTATTTAAAAAATTAAAAAAAAAACAAAACAAAAAAAAAAACTTGATAGCAAAAGGCATTCATAAAAAAAAAAAGTGACCTATTATTATTTTTGGGGTCTGTTATGTTTTTTTTTTGTTACCACACATGATGTAAAGCAGATACTTTATTTTGAAAGATAAATGTTCTAGCCTTGCAAGCCAGTAATAACCAAAACAAACACATGATACATACTTAACAAAAAATGTATTAGCAAAAGTACATTACATAAGTGCACGTCATGATTCTAGAAGCCAATAATGCCACGAATCGCTGACATTTAGTTCATTCCCATCGCAAGATGATGCGACACAAGATTGGAAGGCAGGGAAAGTAAAGCCAGCGCTCCTAAAGGAGGAGCACTCTGTTCTTTTAAAACTTGGTGGGGAAGCCTTGTCGGCAATAATTCCTTTTTTTGTTTCACCTTTAAAACACTTTTTTTTTTTTTACAAGGAAGTCACCACTTATCAAGGCCTGAAGGCTACTCGAGGATAAGGATAAATGAATGTAAGGTGGTATTTGGTGATCTTTAAAAGGGATATTAATGAAATGTTCCAAGATAATGTTCTGTTAATTATCTCTGATGATGAATCTGGACGAATCTGAAAGAATTCGGGTAACTATGGCAGCTACATCAGTCAGTTCTTGCCTGAAGCAAGAAAATTAATAAGGCTCAAAACCAAAATATGTATACAGGAATAGTTTATATTAATTAATAAAAAAAATAATTCTATCTATCTATCTATCTATCTATCTATCTATATATATATATATATATATATATATATATATATATATATATATATATATGGATGTCATTCACAGACACTTTTTCGCTATATCACAACTCCAGTGCAGCTAGACTAGCAACTACCTAAACCAGGATCGAAACTCGTTAGGCAATAGTCCCAAATCCACACGTAGAATCTGTCTTATATAGATATAATAAAAGAAGGTGTTATATTTATAAAAGTGAGAATGTGTGTGTGTTTGAGAGGACATTTCCCAACCTATATACTGAACAAATTTTTTATCTACAGACTTGAAACTCGATGTATGTATTAGGTATTTAGACACGTTAAAAACTTTCTAATCGGTTATCATCCGGAGAAAGGGCTACTAAGGAGGTCATCGTATTTTTAAGTTTGTCAACTGTTTCACGACTACGCATGTGCGAATCACTCACATGACAGGTTCCTTATGTTAATAAATAAGAATAAGTAGATTTGAAAATACTTTTTAAAGATTGTGTCAAGCTGGTCTAAAGGTTATTGTACTTAACTCATTGTTTTTAAGTTTTGGTTTCTTTCTCGACTAGAGTATTTTTTTTTCTTA